>NC_080542.1:50225029-50596664 GCF_028640845.1 Ahaetulla prasina | reverse complement strand
TCTTCTGTGTGGCCTGAGAGGGATAGGGATAGGAGACAAGGATTTGATGGTCTCCCTGGTCTCGCCTTCCTCCACTGGAGACAGTTACTCCCCCAGCCTCACCTGGGCCACCACAGGCATCCTGACATGAGTGACACCGAGCTGGCCATACCAACCCTGGCCACGTTCATCCCAGCCATGCCCACTATGCCCATGTCCTCCACGCCCTCCCTAGGTCAAACATAACCCTGATGCAGCCCTCAATGAAATTGAATTTGACACCCCAATTCTACGATGTATGTTAGACTTCATTGGCAGTGTGATACTGCTAAGCAAGGCTGCTGATAATACAGATGATGTATTGTTAATTAAGAGCAAATTACAAGCCTTGAATTATCTAAAGGTACATACAATAAAGCAGGTGGGTAAAGCTATATTTCTTCTAAAGAGCTATTTGGAGTATTGGCTAATTATTTTACTTAATGTAAAGTGTGAGTCATTAATGAGATAGCAGTGTGTACTTCCCCCTCATCAGTGCTGGGTGCTGAATGCTGTGGTCTTCCCATTGATGCCAGCATCATCCTCTATACAGCATTTGTAGAAAGAGGAGCTTCAGCCATCCCAGGTCTGAAATTAGGCTAAGAGCTAGTAGGCTCTGGTTCAAGAGAATGCAGTTGCAGTCCCCTTGAAAAACTCATCCATATGGAAACCATCAGGTTAAAGTGAATTCTATTAAGGATCTGCAAGTCAAATAGGGAAGGCTGCCTCTGTCAAACCATTGTTTGGGATATATATATATATCTCCTTGGCTATTCGGGTTCTCTCCCGCGTAAAATTGGAAGTGTCTTGGCGACGTTTCGACGAAGTCTCATTCGTCATCTTCAGGCTTCAGCTTCGTACTTCTGGGAGCAATTTGCTTCTGGGAGCAATTTGCTTCTGGGAGTAATTTGCTCCCAGAAGCACGAAGCTGAAGCCTGAAGATGACGAATGAGACTTCGTCGAAACGTCGCCAAGATACTTCCAATTTACGCTGAGAGAACAATAGCCAAGGACCTACATGCATACACCCGCGAAAACCTCAGAAAACAAATATATATATATATATATATATATATATATATATATATATATATATATATATATATATATATATATACACACACACACACAGGATATTTTCAAATCTTTTTTGGAAGTTTTTCCAAGAAAGTTTGATTTACTAGTCCAGTGAAATAACATTTTTCTTTCCTGTCCCATGCAACTCTTTGAGAAAGAAAAGGGAGAATCTAACAAAGTATTTCCATTTTCCTTCCACTAATTTATGTAAATGTTTCATAGAAATGAACTGGAAATGAATGGGGAGTTTTTTTCGCTGTAGAGATTACTGTCATGTAGACTTAAGTCTAGATTCCATTGAATTTACTTGCTTCTCCCAATTAATCTTTCTTTTACCTAGAACATCCTGAGAGAGACACCAACATGCAACTGTGAGAAAATTGCCAAAATGCAGACAAAGCTATCATCCTTTTGTGGTAGGCATTGCTTTCGTATTTCTCTGCTTTTTGAAAATGTTCCAGGATGCTGTAGTAATGTATAAAGTGATTTCTTTTTTTTCCCCAAAAATTTTATTTATTTTTAAACATAAAATAAGAAAACTTCATCAAATCAATTCCATTACAACGTGCTGAAAGGGTGTTAACATATCTTCCTGAGGCATGGCCAGCATCACAGGTGAGACGGGCGCAAACCTCGATGTTTCTGGGGTTTGCGCCGATATCCCCCCGCCCAGGGGGTCCGTCCGAACTTTGGATCGGACCATAGCTGCCTTGAAAGGGCAGCAAAGAGCCACCAGAGCGAACAGGGAGATGGCAAACTCCCCATAGCTCCAGATCTTGTTGTGTCTTGCGCGCTCTCACCGCAGCCGGGGTCTGCTTATCTGCTTTCGAACGCTGAAGAATGTCCTCCTGGCCCCAGCCCTGGCTCCATGCCCAGACAGGCTGAGGAGGGGGCATCTCCCGGCCCCAGCCCTGGCTCCATGCCCAAGCAAGCTGCAGAGGAGGGAGCACCCCCCGGCCCCAGCCCTGGCTCCATGCTCAGGCAAACGGAGCAGCTAGACCCCTCCCCCTCCTCCACAGCATGTGAGCCTGAGGAAAGTTTATTTCCAACAGCTGCTGATTGGAGTGACCCTCGCATCAGAAGACTGGATAGGCGGAGGCAACAGAAGGAAGGGAGGGGCAGGCCTTAATGAGTGCTGAGTCATGGAGCCACACCCCATGGCCTATATAAAGGATCTGCTTTCTGGCAGCCTCTGAGTCAGGCAAAGTCGAACTTATCTTGCTGAAGTCACTTTCTGGTCTCCTGCCTGCTCTGAGGACTTTGCTAGGACTTTGGGCAGAGCTGCAGAGGCAAGCCTGATTCGGATTTCCCTGACCCGGCCGTCAGCGGAGGAGTGGGACACGACAGATCTTTCCCCGCGACACACCAGGGAGGAATGCAGCACCATAGTCCATCATGGCAGCTGCACCAAAGCTGTGGCGGCCACAAGATCGAGCAGGAGAGACAAGCATTAAGAAACAAATTGTTGAAGTCGGGTGAGTTATGATCCAACGAAGAAATAGTTTTAAAAGAGGCACAAGCCTTGGAGAGAACTTTTAAATCGGCGGCTAATTGAACAAGTGAAAGTGAAAGAAACTAATTAAAAGAATACACTTTCTGGAAGTGAAAGAGCAGAGACGGGGCTTGGAATGAAAGTAGAGCCCCAATTGAATAAGGAAAAGAAGATAAACTCTTTTTTTAACTAAGCACAGTTTGGAGATCCCTAGAAGTTTTAATGGATTATATTGGAAATTAAGAAATAAAAGAAAAGACTAAAAGAAGTTAGTGAACTGTCTTTAAGCGAAAATCTCAAATCCCTCTATTATAAATCTATGGAATACTAAAGATAAAAATAGGTGATAAGAACTTGAAAGACAAATAAGTTTAAGAAGACATTTAAAATAGAAGAAAAATGAAGGAACCCCCACATACCAAAACTTCTGAGAACAAAGGAACTTGGCTACCAAAATGGCTACTTACTATTTGTGAGCTGTAACTGTTTCAAAAGGAGACATCTAGAGGCAGAGGAAGACAACTAGAGTTTCCTTGTGACTATTTCCATGAAGATTGGTGTTGTTGGGACTACACAACAGTTTTAGAGGAGAGTTATAGATGGTGTGTCTTTGGATTACAAAATTAAGCGGAGAACTTTTTATTTAAGCAAGATTTCCAGAGGCAAAGAAAGACTGTAAGAATGGAATAGCAGTCTATTCCCACGAAGAAAGCTCTGTTGATGTGGTCACACGACATCTCTTTGAAAGGAACTAATAGCTGCCTTTAGAATTATGTGAAGAATTTAATCAGAAAATGTTAATATTAATGTTGTGATATTTACAATGAAAATAATTGAGATTTTGGGAAATGGAGGGGAAGATATTGGAATAAATTGGGATAAGAGGGAAATGAGTATTATGTTCTGGAAAAATTATTATTATTATTGTTTTGTTTTTTTTCTTTCTTGTTTTTATGAACAAGTAAGGTAATAAAATGATTTGATAAAAACTTCTAAGGAAACAATTAAACATATTGGCGGAATAATTGAGAATATTTAGAGATTACCCTGATAAATGTCAATTTTTTGTTTGATATCAAATGGATTAGGTGAGAAATTTTAAGTATATGATTATTGATTTAGAGGCAGAGGAAGATGATAAGAGAAGAAGGAAATTGTCCATGTGATCTCTGGGCAGTTTTAAGAAAATGATTTTAGATGGTCTGACATCTGATTAGTAATGTAGATATAAAGTTGAGGTTGGTGAAATGTTAAAAAACGTAAATAGATTTATTAAGGAATTTATGGGGAAGATAAAAACTGATTAAATAGAAAAATTTTTAAATATATATTTTTGATTTAGAGGCAGAGGAAGATGAGGGGAGGTGGTCTTTGTGAGTTCAGGACCACCCCTATAGAAGAAAGAAATTGTTTATGTGATCTTTGGGCAATTTTAAGAAAGAGCTTTTAGATGATCTGACCTTTAATTAGTAATGAAGATATAAAGTTTTGATTGGTGAAATTTAAAAACTTAATAGATTTATTAATGATGTCTTAGGGAATTAAATCTGGGGACTAGGCTTCTTTTAAACATCTTTCAGAATAGGTTGAATTTGATTTTTTTTGTTTTTATTAGATTTGTGCAATAAATAATTAAATTTAAGAAGAAGAAGAAAATACATTGTATTAGATTATAATTTGGGTAATTTAATATGTTTTAAGATGTACCTGATCAATAATTTGTTCACAATGATCTTTTTTTAATATGTTTATAAAAAACAAAAAATATTTTGCAAAAAAAAACATTATTTTGCATTCACAAAATAATCATCTCTTCCATACATATATCTAATACTCATTTTTCCTAACATATCTTTCCATTTAACCAATTATACAATAAGTCCCATATTTTATAATATTGTTTATCTTCTTGTTCTCTAGTTTCAAATTCAAATTTACTCATCTCTGCACATTCCAACATTTTTCTAATTATTTCATCTTGCGAAGGTAACTTTTCATTTTTCCAATTTTTTTGCAAATACAATCCTAGCTGCTATAATAATATTCACAATCAAATATTTTATATCTCTAGTATATATCTCCAGTATAATTCCCAACAGAAAGATTTCTGGCTTAAAGTCAATATGCTTTTTAATCATTTTTTCCAACCACGTGTGTATTTTAGTCCAATATCTTTTAGCTTGAATGCATGTCCACCACATGTGGTAATCTGATCCAGGCATCTGATGAATTTCCAACATTTTTCAGATTTGTCCTTAAACATTAAAGCAATTCTTGTCGGGGGTAGATGCCATCTGTAAAATATCTTATACAAATTCTCTTTAAATGCTGTCACCATCGTCATTTTATAATTATACAACCACAATTTCTGCCAGTCATCTAGATCTATCCCATGACCAAAATTCCTCCCCCAAGCAATCATTGTCCCTTTAACCTGTTCTTCCTCTAACTTCACCTCTAGTAAGTATCCATACAGTTTCTTTATTAGGTTGTCATCTGAACCTGTTAAAATCTCATCAAAACTCGTTAAAAAAGCCTTCTGTTTTAACATCATTATCATATCTGGATTGTATTTGCAATTATGCAAACCAATTCATTGTTATACCTTCTGCCTCTAATTCTAATTTGGATTTTAACTCACCCTTTTTATTCAACAATTCATTATATCTAAAAATATGTTCCTTTTTAAATGTTATTGAGTGAGAGAATGCCTCAATGGGTGAGACCCACATTGGAATTTTTAAGAAGTGACTTTTCTTAATCTATGAAGTGATTTCTTGAAGCAATGTATTCTTATGAAAAGAATAAGAACTTCAAACATTAAATGAAAAATAATGAACAATAGGAAGAAGTGAAAGGGACCTGCAGATTCTCAGTACAGTAACTAGAGTTTGACTAGAACCCAGTAAATAGAAATTTGAATATATAACGAATACATATACTGGTACCATAAGAATAATAGCAACATCTTAGCTTTTTTAAAAATGGAAATTAGAAGAAATGTACAGAAGACATAGATGAATAAAAAAGCAGGCATGAAAAATTTAACTGAAATTAGTGTGCAAAGGTCTTTGACTTAATGTCATTAGTTTTGTCTTGTTATTTCCACGGCATCTTTGTTTGATCTAAGTGATTTAAAAAAAATATATAATTAATTACTGAATGATGGAGTGTGCCAAATTTCACAGGACAGGTAGTCCTCAAGCTACGACAGGTCATTTAATGGCAGTTCCAAGTCACAAAGATACCCTGTCTCTGCCCCCAAAAGCCACATACAACCCTGCTGCAAAGTTACAAAATTCTGCAGAGCTGATCTGGTCACTCACCCTTAGGACCATGCAGCACACCCACCTATCTATTCCTTCCCCCATCCTGTCCTACCAGGTGCCTAAACACTCTGGGCCTGCTTTGTCCCCCACCTGATTCCACCTGGAACTACTGGAGTTCTTGGCAAAGCAGCCCTCTCCCTTCCCTGCTGGCTTACTTTTGCCTTTTGAAATCTGAGTTAGCTCTGCCGACAACAGAAACCAGAAACCATACAGAGGGCTAAATAATTCTGCTCAATTCCCAAACATGGAAGTCCATGAGAGGGACAAGATGTCAGCCCTGCATTCATCTTTGGTCAATCTTTACAGGGCTGCCACAGTGGGAACGGGAGAGTAGAGAAGGGAGTAAATCATAACAACATTCTTTCATATGAGATCAAGATCACCTGGAAGTGAGTAAACGAAGTTTGGCATCAACTGAGGCAAAGGATTGATTGGGCTATGTGATGTGAATGTCACTGGACAGGGCAGGGTGTGAATTTTAGTGTAGGTAGGGGAAAACGCAGGATTTCAGATTCGAGTTTTCCCCAGATGTGCCAATATGACTTCTCTAATAAAATCTTACTTTGATGGACTTTGTCTAGGAGTGCGGAATTGCAATGAGGAGTTAGTTGGAATGCAGACACAAGAGAGGGTGAAATACGCAGGTTGACTCTGCAAAAGATGTTGAGACTCTAGAAAGAGTGCAAAGAAGAGCAACAAAGAAGATTACTACTGGCGACCGGTTCGGGGGCGTGGCCAGCCATCTATTACTACCGGTTCTGCGAACTATTAAATTTTGTTACTATTGGTTCTCCCAAACTGGTGCAAATTGATAGCAACCCATCACTGCTGGACATTATCAATGCCTGACATCAATCAGAGCAGACAAAAACTCAAGGAAGTAGTGCAAGATAGGAAGATTTGGTGAGACTCGGTCCATAGAATTGCCAAGAGTTGGACATAATTAAATATATTCTCTTCCCCCTCCTCTTCCCCCTCCTCTTGCTTTGTGAATTTTTTTCTTGTAATGAAAACAGAAAGGAAAAATACCTTGCACTTTCAGGATTGAATATCACTTCCTCTTTGGAGGATTCTTCAATATGAGATTGAGCACTGGTGTATTTTTTCCATTCTTCATCAAGATACATTTCCTTAAGCCAAGGAGGCTTGTTGAAAGAAGATGGTGAAGTCTTCCTCCTTTGGTTCAAAATCAATGCCATGTCCATGCTTTAAGGTGTTGGAAAAGAGATGAAGTTTTTTCTTCTTTTCTGACTGCAATCTTGTGTTCTGCTATGTGTGCATTTATTCTCCTATTAGTTTGTCCAATGTATGTTGCTGAGCAGATTTTGCAAGGTATTTCATAGACTCCTTTATATATATATAAAATTTAAAAATTCAATGAAGTTTTCTAATAATTTCATTTCAACAAAAATGCAGAAGAATTGCTGTGGTGCTCTAAATTTTAAATAGGAAAACAACATTTGTAATAGTTTTGTAGTATATTAGTAACTCACGTTATTTCCATAGGAAAAGACTCAGGTATTTCTGGCGATCTAATAAAGAGCAGAAATTACAGTGTTTGATGTTCAACAATGATCTAAGATATATACATATTTTGCAATTTGTATGATTTGCTCTTCATGTACAGCTTTTGTACATGACAGTTGTAAACAAATCTATTTTCAAAAAAATATTACACACATGGGTCCTGCAGTGGTCTATGCCCATGTTTAGAGAAAATAGCCATTGCCAGAAAAGCTAACTGGTGTCCACAGCAAACTACAGAAGCAGTATATCCAAATTTTGCAGTCAACAACGGCAACATCTGCAATTGCACACATTTTTCATTCTTGCAGATATGTTGTGGCTTTTTTCAGTGGAAGAAAAAAATAAGCATTTCTGTGGAATGCCAGACTTTTACCTCTATAAGAAATATTTGTATGGCTACCCATCTTAAACAAAATTCTGGGTAGTAATAACAATAAAATTAAAAAAGCATAAAATAAAACAAACCATAATATGAAAACAAAAACCAGGCTCCGCATTCATGCCTTTGGGAAGTTTCACCACTAGCTTCAGATATTCTTTTTCCATCCCTGCACCTGGATTTGCTGAATCTTTTTTGTGGGGGGTGTTCCATAAAGTAGGGACAGCCATAGAAAAAGGCCCACCTCCGAGCTCCCACTAGATGGCAAGACTTCAGGAAAGGAGCTGGAGTGTACCTACCCTATCCAATCTGGTAGGAAGGGCAGATACTGTCAGGGAAAAGCAATCCTGCAAATTTCCTGATCCTTGCCATGTAAGGATTTAAAGGTGACAACCAGGAGTTTGAATTACACCCAAAAGAAAACTTGGAGCCAATACAGTTCATACAACAGAGGTGTAAACGTAGGGCTGCATGTGCCATTGTTTTTGGGACCAGTTGTAGCTTCTGAATTGCCTTCAAGGGCAGTTGAAGTGATATTCAAGGACAGCCCCATGTAAAGCGCATTGCAGTGATTTCATTTTGGACAAAACCAAATTCATTCCAAGAATTTTGTAATAAAAAATATAAAGATGTTATCTAAGTTGCAGAATGGGATGATTCCCTCTCTAGTTTTAAGTTGCCCAGTGTCCAGTGGAATTCACTGGAGAATGCAATTTCATTTGGAAGAGTCAGCAGTTAAAGGAAGCCAGCTGTCAAAGAACATGGTGGTTGGACCCTATCAACGCCTGACATCAATCAGAGCAGACAAAAACTCAAGGAATTACTTCAAGATAGGAAGATGTGGCAATAGGAAGACCTGGTCCATAGAATTGCCAAGAATTGGACATGATTAAATGCATCCTCCTCCTCCTCCTCCTCCTCCTCCTCCTCCTCCTCCTCCTCCTCCTCCTCCTCCTCCTCCTCCTCCTGCTTTGTGAATTTCTTTCTTGTAATGTGTGCCAAAGGGGAAAAAAGAAAGGAAAAATACCTTGCACTTTCAGGACTTAATATCACTTCCTCTTTGGAGGATTCTTCAATATGAGATTGAGCACTGGTGTATTTTTTCCATTCTTCATCAAGATACATTTCCTTAAGCCAAGGAGGCTTGTTGAAAGAAGATGGTGAAGTCTAAGTATGAGGAAAGGATGTGAACAAATGATAAAAGTTCAGTCTGAGATTGTAATGTTTGTGTTACATTATCATATTTATATCTCAGATTCAAATTCCAGATCCTAGAATGGAGGTTCTTCCTGAAGAAATATGTGGCTAGCAAATTAGAACTTAACTGTGGACTCCTAATTAGGTCATGAGTTTTAGCTCCCTCTTTATCTATGATAGAGAATTCTGGAATGTATTTTGTACTTCTGCTAATTAATGTTAATAGCCAGTAACATTAGTAGTTAGCTGCAGTTAAAAATGTATTAGCATCCCTAAACTTTGCAAGTGTTGTTATGCTTAATATGTTATTATTTTGGATTTAATGATGATGTATGAAATAAATGTATGCCTTAATGTTGTATGGAAAGGCTTTTATCAATTCATCTGGTCGATACAACTCTGGTTTTACTAAATTGTCACTATTATTGTCACTATCTTTTCAAAAGACCAATCTTGCTTCCTACATTCTATCTCCCACATTAATGGGTTTGACAGAGCTGGAAAAGATGCTTGCAAAATCTTCCAAAGCCATGTTTGCTCATCTTTGCTATATTTAATAAGTCACAAATGGTTGTAGCAAAATTTCCCCCTGAAAAGATGCATTAGGAATAATGATAAATACACAAAAGACATAAAACTGTAAGATATGGTTTCCACAGTTGACTCAATACACTTCACACATTCAGATTTTCCCTTCAGGTTTTGTGAATCCGGCCATTCTGATTTATTCCATAAATAATTTTCTGGTCATCCATAGTTTGGTACAATGTGGAAATTATGTCATAACACGTCTTCAAATTAGTTCAAAATATTGTTTTTTTCCTAAATAGTATAGTATATATTTGGACATTTCAAAATGTTAGTTATCTAGAAATTACAGGTACAGGACACGCTGAGCTCCAGACCATTGATTATTACAATGGCTTTCTTCTCATTCTACAGAGAGAAGCTAGAGTGGCTCTGAATTACTTCTACTTGAGCAGAAAATAAGGATGCCCACTATTCCTGAAGGCAACTGATTGGCTTACAGGATCTAGAAGAAATGGTGAGAAGTGGAGAAACTGGCAAATTCAGGAGGAACGGCTGGAGAGCTGTCATCTTTATCCATAGTACTATCAATATAGAGCGATTATCCTGCCTGTCTTAAATGACTTTAAAACTCAATGAGTGACTTTAAAACAGGAAAGCTACTGTATTTTTTGGAGTATAAGATGCACATTAGTTTTTGGGGAGAAAAACAAGAAAAATATAATTCTGCCTCTGCTTCTCAGCATCCATTGGTATTCATCTGGCTAGTGTCCTTGCAGCAAAAAGCAAACAGCCTTGTCAACTTCAGCACATTATCGTAGCCTGATTCAGTATGAGCAGCTGATTAGCGGTTGGATTGGCCTCCCAGTATATCGCCAATCAGCTCTTCCAGGCTGTGGGGATCGCCACAGCCCATTGCGGCCTACACATATCGCATTTTTGGCCTCTGTGTGTCGTGTTTTTAGTCTTCGCACATTCCATTTTTGACCCATTCCGGGCTGTGGGGATCACCACAGCACACTGCTGCCGATCACTGCCTCTGTGTGTCACATTTTCAGCCTTCACGTGTCATGTTTTTTGCCTCCGCGTGTTGCATTTTTGGGCTGTGCACACCCCGTTTTTGGCCTCTACCCATGACATTCTTGGCCAGTTTTTGGCAGAGGCCAAAAACAGGGTGTATGGAGGGCAAAAATGCAACATTCGAAGGCTAAAAACGCGATGCAAGGAGGCAGCATTTGGTGGCGATGTGCTATGGCGATCCCCACAGCCTGGAACAGCTCTAAAATAGAGTGTGCAGAGACTGAAAATGCAATATGTGTTGACTGAAAACGGCCGGAGGGTGGGGGCTGGTGAGCGGGCAGGACTTTGGCAATATTCAGTATATAAGACGCACAGACATTTCCATCCAGTTTTGGTGGGGGGGAAGTGCATCTTATACTCTGAAAAGTATGATACACTTAGAGAGATGGCTAGAGACTTCAGTTACCAAGCAAAAGTCAACCTATGTTAAACACTGCAACCCAATCCTGAAGCTTACTTAATCAGAAGAAAACCTCACTGAGTTTAATATACTCTCAAAATGAATCAAACAAACTTAACATAACATAACATAATAATAGAGTTGGAAGGGATCTTGGAGATCTTCTAGCCCAACCCCCTGCCCAGGCAGGAAATCCTACACCATTTCAGACAAATGGCTATCCAACGTTTTCTTAAAAATTTCCAGTGTTGGAGCATTCACAACTTCTGCAGGGAAGTTGTTCCACTTATTGTTTGTTCTAACTGTCAGGAAATTTCTCCTTAGTTCTAAGTTGCTTCTCTCCTTGATTAGTTTCCACACATTGCTTCTTGTTCTACCCTCAGGTGCTTTGGAGAATAGTTTGACTCCCTCTTCTTTGTGGCAACCCCTGAGATATTGGAACACTGCTATCAGGTCTCCCCTAGTCCTTCTTTTCATTAAACTAGACATACTGAGTTCCTGCAACCGTTCTTCATATATTTTAGCCTCCAGTCCCCTAATCATCTTTGTTGTTCTTCTCTTCACTCCTTCTAGAGTCTCAACATCTTTTTTACAACGTGGCGACCAAAACTGAATGCAATATTCAAAGTGTGGCCTTACCAAGGCATTATAAAGTGGTATTAACACTTCACGTGATCTTGATTCTATCCCTCTGTTTATGCAGCCCAGAACTGTGTTGGCTTTTTTGGCAGCTGCTGCACAATGCTGGCTCATATCTAAATGGCTCTCCAACATTTTCTTAAAAATTTCCAGTGTTGGAGCATTCACAATTTCTGCAGGGAAGTTGTTCCACTTATTGATTGTTCTAACTGTCCGGAAATTTCTCCTTAGTTCTAAGTTGCTTCTCTCCTTGATTAGTTTCCACCCATTGCTTCTTGTTCTACCCTCAGGTGCTTTGGAGAATAGTTTGACTCCCTCTTCTTTGTGGCAACCCCTGAGATATTGGAACACTGCTATCAGGTCTCCCCTAGTCCTTCTTTTCATTAAACTAGACATACTGAGTTCCTGCAACCGTTCTTCATATATTTTAGCCTCCAGTCCCCTAATCATCTTTGTTGTTCTTCTCTTCACTCCTTCTAGAGTCTCAACATCTTTTTTACAACGTGGCGACCAAAACTGAATGCAATATTCGAAGTGTGGCCTTACCAAGGCATTATAAAGTGGTATTAACACTTCACGTGATCTTGATTCTATCCCTCTGTTTATGCAGCCCAGAACTGTGTTGGCTTTTTTGGCAGCTGCTGCACAATGCTGGCTCATATCTAAATGGTTGTCCACTAGGACTCCAAGATCCCTCTCACAGTTACTACTATTGAGCAAAGTACCACATATATGGTACCTGTGCATTTTGTTCTTTTTGCCTAAATATAGAACCTTACTTTTTTCACTCTTGAATTTCATTTTGTTAGTTAGCGCCCAATGTTCAAGTCTGTCAAGATCCTTCTGTATCTTGAGTTCCCCATCTATCCCTTTGTCCAAGTCATTGATGAAGATGTTGAAGAGTACTGGGCCTAAAACAGAGCCTTCGGGTGCTCCACTAATTTTGTCATTTTGTCACAGAATGCAATGAGATTAGTCTGGCATGATCTGTTTTTGACAAACCCATGTTGGCTTTTGGTTATTACTTTGTTTGCTTCTAGGTGTTCAATGATTCCTTGCTTGATTATCTTTTCCAGAATCTTCCCTGGTATTGAGGTCAGACTGATAGGTCTGTAGTTTCCTGGATCTGTTTTTTTTTTCCCCTTTTTTGAAGATGGGAACTACATCAGCTCTTTTCCAGTCCTCTGGCAGGTCACCTGTGCTCCAGGATCTTTGAAAGATATAGTTCAGTGGTTCTGAAATCTCTTCTGTCAGTTCCTTCAGAACCTTGGGGTGTAATCCATCCAGTCCTGGTGATTTGACATCGTCTAAGGTAGACAGGTGTTCATTTTCCCCCGCTATTTTAACTTGTGTTCTTAATCTGTTTTTTGTGGTACTGTTTTTGGTAGGTTGGATTGTTTTTTCCTTTTGTGTAAAGACCGATGCAAAATATGAGTTAAGTAGATCTGCTTTCTCCTTGTTGCTTGTCATCTTCTTGCCACTTTCTCCCAGCAATGGGCCAATTGTTTCCTTGACTTTTTTCTTGTTTTTAACATGTTGGAAGGAGCTTTTTTTGTTATTTTTTACTTTTGTCGCTAGCCTTTGTTCATTATGAGCCTTAGCTTTCCTCACTTCATCTTTACAGGCTCGGGCTATTTGCTGATATTCTGCCTTAGTTATTTGCCCCTCTTTCCACTTTTTATACTTGTCCTTTTTGTCTTTCAATTTGTCAGATAATTCTTTATGCATCCATGCTGGTTTCTTTTGAGATCTATTGTTTTTCTTCTTCATTGGTATTGTGCTAGACTGCGCTTTTATAATCTCACTTTTCAAAATTTCCCAAGCTTCTTGAGTTGTTTTCCCCTTGAGGATTCTCATCCATGGAATCCTTCTCAAGCTCTCTAAGTTTATTGAAATTAGTTCTCTTAAAGTCCAAGACTCTAGTTTGACTTTATTCTACTACTTGTGTTTGCATGATATTGAATTCCAGTATTGCGTGATCACTTGCCTCCAAGGTTCCTGTAGCTTCAACACCTTCTATCATTTCATCTCTATTAGTGAGAATTAAGTCCAATATGTCTGATCCCCTTGTTCCCTTCTCTACCTTTTGGGAAATGAAGTTGTCTGCTAAGTTTGTTAGAAACCTGTTAGATCTTCCACTTGGTGCAGAGTCTCCCAGTTGATGTCAGGGTAGTTAAAATTCCCCATTACTACTGTGATGTGCTTCCTACATACCTTTGCTAGCTGATTAGCAAAAAGTTCATCTACTTCCTCTGTTTGGTTGGGTGGCCTATAGTATAGACCTATGGCAATATCGTTTCCCCCCCCCCCTTAATATTGACCCAAATCCATTCAAGATAATTTTCAACATTGTTGTGCTCTATTTCTCTATAGAGATGTTGTTATTTGCTCTATAGAGATGTAGTTATTTCTTATATATAGTGCAACTCCACCTCCTCTTTTATTTGCTCTATTTCTTTTAAATAATTTATATCCCTCTAGCTGTATGTTCCATTTGTCGGTTTCATCCCACCAAGTTTCTGTAACCATCCAACTCACACATAAATGATTCCAGGCAGCTTTCAAAATTTTAAAGAATCCACCATTCAGTGACACCTTAATTTTTATTTTTATTTCATAACCATCATCATCATCATCACAGTCAGTCAGATGTTCAGACTGGGTTTGACATTTTTGTCTATCTATCGAGTCCTAACCAAGAACCTGGGTAAGTATATCTGGACATCTGATGGGGTTACAAATATCATGGCAGGATGGAACCAGTTCCAAGTAAAGCCGCCTTCTGCAATTGACTGATGGCAAATTTGTCAATGCCAATGATGGTGTTCAAGTGGTGCTCCAGTGTTTGGGACTGCACCCAAGGTGCCTATTACTATTTTACTATCCTTGCTTGCCTTTGCCGTAGTTGTTCTATTTCTATTTGTTGTTCTTTGTGTTTTGTTATCTTCCCCATCTTCATCATCATCGTTGTTGTCGTTGTTGTTGTTGTCATTATTCAGGCTTTCCTGAGCCACATCTGTAATACTTATGGAAATGTGGAGCCATGTTTTTCAGATCTAATAAGAAAATTGAATATAGCCGGATCACCAGTGGTTGCTTCTGCATTTACATACCTGTTTTTCAGGTGTATCTTCCTTCTGTCTATCCAGAAATGTCCTTAAAGAAAACAATTAAAAAGAAAAATAGTGAAATCTTAGAACGGATAAAGCCCTTTTGACAATGTTCAAACCAAATATGGCATCCATTTCGGTACTGGAGGAGTATACAAACTCTTATCATTTAACGGAAGATGTATATAGTTCTGTTTCTCAACATGGACTTAAAAGGCACAAGACTCTTCTGTGCATCTACAAGCTATAACCAAGCAGCAGAAGCCTTAATTGCCTCTTATGCTGAAACATACACTTGCAATTGTCTCCAAAGTTTTAAGAGTACACATTGCAGGTAACCACATACTTCTTCTCTCCCCTTTGCACCCTTAACTCCCCTTTCCCATTTAAACAAATAACTAATACAATGCTATTCCTAAAATCACTCATAAGCTATTTGATACTTTTTAGTCTGATATTTGTTTTGAATATAATCAATCCACCTTCTCCATTCCAATATATATCTTTCTTGTGAATAGTCTTTCAAATATGCTGAAATTTTTGCCATTTCTGCTAAGTTCGATACTTTAAGTGTCCATTCCTCAATTGTAGGCAAATCTTCTTTCTTCCAATATTGCGCAATCAATAGTCTCGCTGCTGATATTAAATTTAAAATCAGTTTAATCTTTATTACTGTACAATCCGTAATTATACCCAATCAAAATAACTGTGGTGTAAACTTTATCTTCTTTTTCAAGATATTCTGCATAATCCATCAAATTTTTATCCAAAATGCTTTGATTTTTTTTACAAGTCCACCATATATGATAGTAAGTAGCATCATCACAATCACATCTCCAACATTTAGGTTGCATATTCGGATACATACATGCCAGTTTTTTAGGATCTAAATGCCATCTACATTTTATAAAAGTTTTCTCTTAAACTTTGTGCTTGAGTAAATGTAACATTTCTAACCCAAATTTTTCCCCACGTTTCCATCATTATAGGTTGCTGGATATTTTGTGCCCATTTTATCATGCAATCCTTAACTAGCTCCATTTCTGAATCTATTTCGATTAGTATGTTATATAACCTCTTAATATGCAGTTGACCTTGATCTCTAATTTGTTTTACCAAGTTTTCCTCATTTTGCATGATACCAATTTTCTGGTCTACTCTCCATCTGGCTTGCAGCTGTCCATACTGAAACCAAGTATAGTTTATCCCTTGTTCTCTCATTATAGTTAAAGATTTCAATTGTAATTTACCCTTTTCTACAAAAAGAAGTTCCTTATAAGTAATCACCTCCTGTTTTTGTTCTATATTTATATTCTCTATCTCATGTCTAGGGATTGCCCATATAGGTATTTTATAGTCTAACTTATATTGGTACTTCTTCCAAACCCTTAACAAAGCATTTCTAAGTATATGGCTTTTAAAAGTCGTATCCACTTTCTTATCATATAATAAGTAAGCATGCCAACCATATAGCAAATCATGGCCTCCTAGGCTCATTAAGGATCAGGTGTGCCAACTGTTTTTGCACCTCCTTCAAAAACATCACCCTGAAGAAAATAGTTATCAGTGCTTGAGAAAAAGTCAGTTATAAGGGGAACAGAGGCGTTTTTTTCCTGATACTCCCAATGTATTTTATTGGACAATGTTTTAGACTCCTCAGTTGTAATTCTGAAGTTGCTTCTTCCAAATAGTAACTGTCTGAGAAGGTTTTCCTTTCTTCATTCCTGAGACTCAACTTCCTTCTCCAAAGATTTCTCTGCGATTTGTTCATTCTGAGTACTTCTCTCTTTTGCCTGCTCGCTGGTTACAAGGTGTTTTACATGGCTGGGCCTTGCTGATCTGTTGCCAGATTTCAGAATAAAGACCACTTTATCAGGCTGTTCCTCACCACCACCATCCACTACAAAAAGAGACAACAAAGGAGGCAGCTGAGTTGGAAGGTCTAAAATGGAGTGCTTCTGTAAGGAGTGAATGGATGCTTGAGAAATCCTCTTAAGGGAAGAAATCTGATGATCTAGTACAGGCTGACACCGTTTTTCAGAGATTTGACATGAAGCAGATTTCCCTTGCTCACCCATAGGTTTTCCAATAATTTTTGCATATCTTTGGCTTTCTTTTGACAACCACACAAAAATGTCCTCTTCCTTTAGATTTTTTCCAACCTGATGATAATTGTGTACCATTTTTTCATGGATTTTTAAACATTCCACAAGGAATGTAAACATTCCACAAGAATCCCCAGGAGGATATGACAAGAAGCTTCTGAAATTTCTGTATGGACTTACTTTTGAATCCCCAACTCATGGGATTTATTATTGTTTCCTCTTATTTTGTCTCTGAGAATCATCTTGGGCCCCTGAGTAACCTTCAGAGCTTCAGAAACTTTAATCACTTCCTTTGGAATCTCCAACTGATGAGTTTTCTCTTTGTTTTTTCTTACTGTTTCTATGAGAGACATCTTTGCCCACCTCTTAACCTTCAGAGCTTCTGAAATTCCGGAACGCACTTCCTTTTGAATCTCCAACTCATGAGATTTCTCTTTGATTTCTCTTATTTTTTCCTTGAAAGGCACATTTCGCCCCATATTAACTTTCAGAGCTTCTGAAATTTCTGTAGTCACTTCTTTTTCAATATCCAACTCATCAGTTTTCTCTTTGCTTCCTCTTATTTTTTCTTTGAGAATCACCTTCATCTTAACGTTCAGAGCTTCTGAAATTTTTGTAGGCAATTCCTTCTGAATCTCTAACTCATGAGATTTCTTTTTGTTTTCCCTTATTAGGTGTTTGAAGATCACCTTCGGCCACCTCTTAACCTTCAGAACTTCTGAAATTTCTCTAGTCACTTCCTTCTACATTTCCAAGTCTTGAGTTTTCTCTTTGTTTCCTCTTATTATTTCTTTGAGAGTCATCTTTGCCCACCTCTTAACCTTCAGAGCCTCTGAAATTTCTGTTGGCATTTACTTTTGAATTTCCAACATATCAGTTTTCTCTTTGTTTTCCCTTATTTTGTCTTTGAGAGTCACCCCTGACCCATCACTAACCTTCATATCTCCTGAAATTTTTGTAGCCCCTTCCTTTTGAATGTCCAACTCATGAGTTTTTTCTTTGTTTCCTGTTATTATTTCTTCAAGAAACACCTTCGCCAACCTCTTAACCTTCAGAACTTCTGAAATTTATGTATGCACTTCCATTTGAATCTCCAACTCATGTTTTTATGTCCAGGAAGGCGTGAGCAGAGGCTTTTCCTTTGCCACGTGTGTGTGGGACATATTTTAAGGCCATTGTTTAAAAGCTGACAGATTCCCTTTAAAAGGGGCTGTTAGCCAGAAACTTGGTTGATACTGAGTCCTTATCTAAATAACAACATTGCTGCTGGAAGTTTGGCTCCTCGCCTCTGTTTTGACCCAGATATTCCATTGGCGACAAAGGAGGGATTGCTTGGCATGGAGCCAATATAGAGTTAAAAGAGGCATGCGTGAGTGGTGACTGTTTGTTTTGGAAAGAGAATGGCTAACTCACCACAGTTTGCTCAATTTGATCATAAAACACAGACGTGGGATTCTTATTTAATCCGTTTTGACTGTATATTGGAAGCTAATGACTATACAAATATCACAATCATAAACAAGCACTTTTTCTGAGCATTTGTGGAAAAGAAGTGTTTGAGATGCTGAGGGCCCTCATTGCGCCCCAGCCCCTGCAGACAGTTCCTTGGAACATGTTATTAAGCAAATTGAGGGAATATTATGCTCCTCGACCATCTTGCATTGCTAGAAGATATGCTTTTTACCATAGGAACCAGGTGGAGGGTGAATCTATCAGTTGTTATATGGCAGCCCTAAGGAAAGCAGCTATTTATTGTGAATTCAGCAATTTAGATGAAGCCCTTTGAGACAGATTGATCTGTGGGGTTCAGGATGTTCAGTTACAGAGACGATTATTGGCGAAACCAGCGTTAATGTTACAGACAGCAGTAGAGGAGGCGTAAGCCACTGAATCATCAAATAGATCAACGGAAGAGACATAGAAGTCAGGCAGCCCCCTGACAGCTAGAAGGGAGGAAACCATCCATCGGGGAGAGGTGGAATTATGGGAGGACACTGGAGATGAGGGAGATAATCATGATGATGTCCATTGGTTGAGAGCGGCCAGCAAGGATGGCAGATTGACAGAGGATCAATCTCCTCATATATAGGGTGCAGTGGAAACCACCCAAGAGCTATGTGTCGCCATAAAAACACCATTTGTACATGGTGTGGGAAGAAGGGTCACCTAGCACAAGTTTGCCGTGCTGCGTTGCCTGCCCCCCACAACTGGGCAGAATTCAATTCGTAATGGAGTGAGAAAGCGTGGCCCACTGAGGCTAACAACTCAGAGAATGAGTGTTTTACTATTAACGTGGATGCCTGTTGTTCAGAGAGAGTGAGCAATCAAACTGGGATACTGGGAAGTAGTAAAATTTATATTAGTGTTCTTACTGCGGGATCTCCCTGCCAGATGGAAGTGGATATGGGGTCAGCAACAACAATCGTATCCTGGCAGACTCTACAGAAATTGGTGCCACGTGGAGCCAAGTGAAAGCTTATGTATAGTCCTATTCGTTTGAGAGATTATCAAGGAAATAACATCCCCGTCAAGGGTAGTGGAACATTCCATATAGAATATAAAAACTTCTCAGGTCACTTAAATTGGTTGTTGAAGAAGGTGCAATGCCTAAGCTCCTGGGACTGGATTGGTTTGCAGCTTTAGGGTTAGAGATTACCGGGGTTCATAAAATCCAGGGAGAAACCATCAGAGAGTTGAGTAAAGAGTTTGCCGATGTGTTTGATGGAAAATTGGGAGAATGTAGAGGTACCCGTATATCCTTCAGTTTGGATCCCAAGATGGCACCAATAAGGATGAAAGTGAGGAGGGTCCCATTTGCACTAAAGCCCAAGGTTGACAAACAACTAGATAAATTGATTCATCAAGGCGTACTGGAACCGGTGGACCAAGCCAAGTGGGAGACCCCTATTATGTGAAACCAGATGGGTCAGCCCAAATTTGTGCGGATTATAAATGTAGGTTGAATAGGGCTCTTCAACATAACACTTATCCATTACCAATGGTGCAGCACTTGTTACATTCGCTGGGGAGGGAGCAAGATCTTTGCAAAGTTAGATCTTGCCCAAGCGTACCAGCAGCTCCCTGTAGATGATGCCACTGCTGAAGCCCAAACTATCATAACACATTGGGGGGGAGTGCATTCCGTTGCTGCAGCCTACAGTTTGGGGTGAGTGTGGCCCCAGGGTTGTTTCAAAGTCTGACAGAACGTTTGTTATATGGCATCCCTGGGGTTGTTCCCTATTTCGATGATGTGCTCATCTCTGCAACCAGTAAAACTGAATTATTTGAACTTTACGACTAGTGCTACAAAGATTTCAAGAGGCTCGTCTGAAGGTAAAGGAGAAAAGTGTAAAGTAGCACTTTATACTTTTCAAGTAGAGTTCCTGGGATACCCGGTCAATGCATCTGGATTGCATCCTACCGAGGAGAAAGTACAAGTAATATAGGCTGCACCAACACCAAAGAATAAGATGAAACTCCAGGCCTTTTTGGGGCTCCTCAATTCCAATAGTGTGTTTTTGCGACAAAAGGCATCTGGCACTGAACCACTACATCGACTGTTGGGGGAAAAGGTGCCATGGGTATAGGGACGCCAAGAAGCAGTTGCATTTCTGGGGGTGAAAAAATTAATTTCCTCGGATAGTGTCGTAGTTCAATTTAATGAATGTCTACCATTGGTCCTGACATGTGATGCATCCCCGTTTTGAGTCGGGGGAGTTTTGAGTCATTGCCTTCCAGACAATCGTGAAGCTCCATTGGCATTCTTTTCCAGGACACTATCATCTGCTGAGAGGAACTACAGCCAACTTGATAAAGAGGCATTGGTTGCGTTGGCTGGAATTAAGAGATTTCATGAATATGTTTATGAGTTTTGATTTCATGACAGATCATAAGCCATTGTTGGAACTAATCATGGGGCACTGGCAAACACCGCAGGTCCTGCCCTCAAGAATAACATATTGGACAGAGTTTTTAGAAGCATATAGCTATCGACTTATACATCGACCCAGCATAGAACTCGACCATTCTGATGGCCTAAGCAGATGCCTGCTACCTAATCTAGTGGAGGATCCAGCCCCTGCAGCATCAGTACTGCTGATTGAGACTATGCCATCCGTTCTTGTTACAGCCATGGAAGTGGCAACCCAGTCAAGAAAAGACCGAACGATCATGCAAGTGTTAAACTGGGTTTGGAGGAGATGGCCTAAAGAGACAGGGAATGTAAAGTTGAAGACATTCCGGGCAAGGCAATATGAACTTTTGGTGCAAAAGGGTTGCCTATTGTGGGGGAATCGGGTAGTGATACCCTCAAGGCTAAGGAAATCATTATTAGAGACTTTACATAAAGGCCACCTTGGAATTGTAAGGATGAAGGCGTTGGCCCGTAGTTACCTGTGTGACCAAAAATAGATAAGAGATATTGCAGAGTGGGTGGCGTTGTGTCAAGCATGCCAGGAATCAAGACCGGCACCTCCTGCAGCACCACCACCATGGAACTGGGAAACACCAAAAGGCCCCCGGTCTAGAATACATCTTGATTTTGTAGGGTCGATAAAGAGGTTGTCTTTCCTAATTGTTGATGAGTATTTCAAATGGCTGGAGGTGGCCATAATGAGATCAACCATGACAGATGCTGTTGAGAGAGTATTAAACAAAATGTTTGCAACGCATGGGTTGCCAGACATGTTTGTATCAGACAATGGGCCACAATTTATGGCAACGCCATTCGAGGTATTCCTAGTAAACTGAGGAATACATCACGCCCTTGGCACGCCATTTTAACCCGCAAGTAACGGGCAGGCAGAACGAATTGTGCGAATGACGAAAGAGGCGTTGGCTCGAATGGGTGCAGGGGAATATCAGGAGAAACGTATAAGTATTTGTTCAACCAACACGTCAATCCCTGGGTAGCCACCAGAAAGACCCCAGCCGAATTACTTATGGGTCACCGTCTGAGAACAAATTTAGACAGAAGACACCCCGATTATTCGACAGAAACCCTCACAGACTGGGAAAGTACGGTCAGAACCTTTGAGCAAGATGATCTAGTATACTCCTGGAATTATACCAGTCAACCCATATGGGTCCCGGCACAGATTACCAAAGTTACGGGTCCCCGTTCGTGCCGGGTGGAGCTTGAGGATGGGGGTCTGTGGCACCAAAATATCGATCAACTTCAGAGCTGAGCGAGGGGGACAGCCATTAGGGAGCTGGAAACCGGGGTGGGAATCCAGAAGAGTAAGAGGGACGAGAATGCAGTGAAAGGCTATTTGAAGGGTTGAGGCCAGTGCAGAATGAAACACCTGTTATTGAGGTCCATTGCCATGGGGTCCATCTCGCTTTTCTCCATCTCCAATATCCCAATTAAGGGATATGTTCAGGAGGGAGCCTCAGAGAGTATATGTAAGCCATCTGATGTAGTTGAGGAATCATTGAGAATGCAATCGATGTGTGAGGTCCCGACAGAAATACAGGAGAGCCACCAGTCAATGCGAAGCCACCATGCAACAATATATCTGGATGATTATCTTTGTGGTGTACAAAGTTTCCTCGAGGAAGGGGGAAGAGGTATTATGTCCATGCGGGCATGAGCAGAGGCTTTTCCCCTGCCATGCATGTATGGGACATATATTAAAGCTATTGGTTAAAGGCTGACAGTCTCCCTTTAAAAGAGGCTGTTAGCTAGAAATTGCATGTTGGTTTATACTGAGACCTTATCTTAAAAAAAAATGCTACTGGAAGTTTGGCTACTCGCCTCTGTTTCAACCACACATCACAGTTTTCTCTTTGTTTACTTTTATTTTTTCTCTGAGAATCACCTTCGCATACCACTTAACCTCCAGATCTCCTGAAATTTCTCCATTCATTTCCTTCTGCATTTCCAACTCATAAGTTTTCTCTTTGTTTCCTGTTATTATTTCTTCGAAAGTCACCTTTGGCCCATTATTAACCTTCAGGGTTCCTGAAATTTCTGTGTCCAACTCAGGAGTATTTTCTTTGTTTACTCTTATTTTTTATTTCAGAATCACCTTCAGTCCTGTATTCACCTTCATAGGTTCGGAAACTTTAGTCACTGCCTTTTGAATCTTCAACTCATGAGTATTCTCTTTTTTTTCTCTTATTTGTTCAATGAGATTCATCTTCGTCCACCTCTTAACCGTCAGATCTCCTGAAATTTCTCCAATCACTTCCTTTTGCGTATCCAGCTCAGGAGTTTCCTCTTCCTCCTCTTTGTTTCCTCTTATTTGTTCTTTCACAAGTTCTATCCACCATTTGTTAACCTTCACATCTTCAGCAATTTCTCTATTCACTTCTTTCTGCATTTCCAACTTGTGAATTTTCTCTTTCTTTCCTCTTATTGTTTCTTCGAGAGTCATCTTTGGTGCATTATTATCCTTCATATCTGAAATTTCTTCAGTCACTTCCTTTTGCGTATCCAGCTCATGAGATTTCTCTTTGTTTCCTCTTATTATTTCTTTGAGAGTCACCTTCGGCCCATTATTAAGCTTCATACATCCTGAAATTTCTCTAGTCACTTTCTTCTGAATCTCCAAGTCTTTATTTTTCTCTTGGTTTCCTCTTGTTTTGTCTCTGAGAATCACTTTTGACCCCTGAGTAATCTTCATAGCTTCTGAAACTTTAGTCACTGCCTTTTGAATCTCCAACTCATGAGTATTCTCTTTGTTTTCTCTTATTTGTTTAATGAGATTCATCTTTGTCCACCTCTTAATCATCAGATCTCCTGAAATTTCTCCAGTCAATTCGTTTTGCATATCCAGCTCATGAGTTTTCTCTTTATTTCCTGATATTATTTCTTTGAGAGTCACCTTCGGCCCATTATTAAACTCGAGGGTTACTGAAATTTCTGTAGCCACTTCCTTTTGAATGTCCAACTCATGAGTTTTTTCTTTCTTTTCTCTTATTTGTTCTCTGAGAGTCATCTTCGTCCACCTCTTAACCTTCAGAGCTTCTGACATTTCTCTAGTTTCTACCTTCTGTATCTTCAACTTATGAGTTTTCTCTTTCTTATCTCTAATTTGTTCTTTGAGAGTCGCCATCCACCCCTTATTAATTTTCAGAGCTTCTGAGGTTTCTGTAGGCGTTTTGTCTTGAATTCTGAACTCATAAGTTTTCTCTTTGTTTCCTCTTATTTGTTCTTTGACAAGTTCCGTCCGCCCTTTATTAACCTTCACTGCTTCTGAAATTTCTGTAGGAACTTCATTTTGATACCCCAACTCATGAGTTTTCTCTTTGTTTCCTCTTGTTTTTTCCTTGGGAGTTAACTTCTGCCCTGTATTTATCTTCAGAGCTTTTGACATTTCTCTAGTTTCTTCTTTCTGCATCTCCAAGTTATGAGTTTCCTCTTTGATTCCTCTTCTTTGTTCTTTGGGAATCGCCGTCTGCCCCTTGTTAACCTTCAGATCTCCTGAAATTTCTCCATTCGCTTCCTTTTGCATTTCCAAGTCGTTAATTTTCTCTTTCTTTCCTCTTATTATTTCTTCAAGAGTCACCTTTGGCCCATTATTATGCTTCAGATCTGAAATTTCTTCAGTCACTTCCTTTTGCGTATCCAGCTGATGAATTTTCACTTTCTTTCCTCTTATTATTTCTTCGAGAGTCACCTTCGGCCCATTATTAACCTTCAGGGTTCCTGAAACTTCTGTAGCCACTTCCTTTTGCATCTCCAAGTCTTGAGTTTTCTCTTTGTTTCCTCTTATTTGTTGTTTGAGTGTCACCTTTGGCCCATCATTAACCTTCATGCCTCCTAAAATTTCTCTAGTCACTTCCTTCTGCGTCTCTAAGTCCTTCATTTTCTCTTTGTTTCCTCTTGTTATTTCCTTGGGAGTCAACTTCTGCCCTGTATTTACCTTCAGAGCTTCTGATAGTTCTCTTGTTTCTGCCTTCTGCATCTCCAACTTATGAGTTTCCTCTTTGTTTACTCTTATTTGTTCTTTGAGAGTTCCGTCCGCCCCTTGTTATCCTTCAGATCTTCTGAAATTTCTGTAGAACTTCATTTTGAATCCCAACTCATGAGTTTTCCTTGTTTCCTCTTATTTCTTTGAGAGTTCAACTTCTGCCCCATATTTACCTTCAGAGCTTCTGACATTTGTCTAGTTTCTTCCTTCTGTATCTCCAACTTATGAGTTTTCTCTTTGTTTCCTCTTAATTGTTCTTTGAGAGTCGGCGTCCACCCCTTCTTATCCTTCAGAGCCTCTGAGATTTCTGTAGGCATTTTGTTTTGAATTCCCAATTCATGAGTTTTCTCTTTGTTTCCTCTTGTCATTTCCTTGGGAGTCAACTTCTGCCCTGTATTAACCTTCAGAGCTTTTGACATTTCTCTAGTTTCTGCCTTCTGCATCTCCAACTTATGAGTTTCCTCTTTGTTTCCTCTTATTTGTTCTTTGACAACTTCTGTCCGTCTTTTATTAACCTTCACTGCTTCTGCAATTTCTGTAGGAATTTCATTTTGAATCCCCAACTCACTAGTTTTCTCTTTGTTTCCTCTTATTTCTTCTTTGAGAGTTTCCGTCTGCCACTTGTTAACCTTCAGACCTTCTGAGGTTTCTGTAGGCATTTTGTTTTGAATTCCCAACTGATGAGTTTTCTCTTTGTTTCCACTTATTTGTTCTTTGACTAGTTCTGTCCGCCCTTTGTTAAACTTCACAGCTTCTGAAATTTCTGTAGGAACTTTGTTTTGAATTCCCAACTCATGAGTTTTCTCTTTGTTTCCTCGTATTTGTTCTTTCAGAGTCGCCGTCTGCCCTTTGTTATCCTTCAGATCCCCTGAAATTTCTCCAGTTAGTTCCTGTTGCATGTCCAACTAATGAGTTTTTTCTTTGTTTCCTCTTGTTATTTCCTTGGGAGTCAACTTCTGCCCCGTATTTACTTTCAGAGCTTCTGAAATTTCTGTAGGTGTTTCATTTTGAATCCTCAACTCATCAGTTTTTTCATTGTTTCCTCTTGTTATTTCCTTGGGAATCGATTTCTGCACCATATTTACCTTCAGAGTTTCTGACATTTCTCTAGTTTCTTCCTTCTGTTTCTCCAACTTATGAGTTTCCTCTTTGTTTCCTGTTATTTTTTCTTTGACAGTCGCTGTCCGCCCCTTGTTAACCTTCAGAGTTTCTGAGATTTCTCTAGGCATTTTGTTTTGAATTCCCAACTCCTGAGTTTTCTCTTTGTTTCCTCTTGTTATTTCCTTGGGAGTCAACTTCTGCCCTGTATTTACCTTCAGAGCTTCTGATATTTCTCTAGTTTCTTCCTTCTGTATCTCCAACTTATGAGTTTTCTCTTTGTTTCCTCTTAATTGTTCTTTGAGAGTTCCCGTCCTCCCCTTTTTATCCTTCAGAGCTTCTGAGATTACTGTAGGAATATTGTTTTGAATTCCCAACTCATGAGTTTTCTCTTTGTTTCCTCTTGTTTTTTCCTTGGGAGTTAACTTCTGCCCTGTATTTATCTTCAGAGCTTTTGACATTTCTCTAGTTTCTTCTTTCTGCATCTCCAAGTTATGAGTTTCCTCTTTGTTTCCTCTTGTTTGTTCTTTGACAAGTTCCATCCGCCCTTTATTAACCTTCACTGCTTCTGCAATTTCTTTAGGAACTTCATTTTGAATCCCCAACTCATTTGTTTTCTCTTTGTTTCCTCTTATTTCTTCTTTGAGAGTTCCCGTCTGCCACTTGTTAACCTTCAGAGCTTCTGAGATTTCTGTAGGTGTTTCATTTTGAATCCTCAACTTATGAGTTTTTTCATTGTTTCCTCTTGTTATTTCTTTGGGAATCAATTTCTGCCTCATATTTACCTTCAGAGCTTCTGACATTTTTTTAGTTTCTTCCTTCTGCGTCTCCAACTTATGAGTTTTCTCTTTGTTTCCTGTTACTTCTTCTTTGAGTGTCACTGTTCGGCACTTGTTAACCTTCAGAGCGTCTTTAATTTCTGTAGGTGTTTCATTTTGAATCCTCAACTCATCAGTTTTTTCCTTGTTTCCTTTTGTTATTTCTTTGGGAATCGATTTCTGCACCATATTTACCTTCAGAGTTTCTGACATTTCTCTAGTTTCTTCCTTCTGTTTCTCCAACTCATGAGTTTCCTCTTTGTTTCCTGTTATTTGTTCTTTGACAGTCGCTGTCCGCCCCTTGTTAACCTTCAGAGCTTCTGAGATTTCTCTAGGCATTTTGTTTTG
Organism: Ahaetulla prasina; assembly: GCF_028640845.1. Taxonomy (NCBI): domain Eukaryota; kingdom Metazoa; phylum Chordata; class Lepidosauria; order Squamata; family Colubridae; genus Ahaetulla; species Ahaetulla prasina. The sequence continues at coordinate 50,569,603 of NC_080542.1, read as the reverse complement.
AATTCCCAACTCCTGAGTTTTCTCTTTGTTTCCTCTTGTTATTTCCTTGGGAGTCAACTTCTGCCCCGTATTTACCTTCAGAGCTTCTGAAATTTCTGTAGGTGTTTCATTTTGAATCCTCAACTCATTAGTTTTTTCCTTGTTTCCTCTTGTTATTTCCTTGGGAATCAACTTCTGCCCCGTATTTACCTTCAGAGCTTCTGATATTTCTCTAGTTTCTTCCTTCTGTATCTCCAACTTATGAGTTTTCTCTTTGTTTCCTCTTAATTGTTCTTTGAGAGTTCCCGTCCTCCCCTTTTTATCCTTCAGAGCTTCTGAGATTACTGTAGGAATATTGTTTTGAATTCCCAACTCATGAGTTTTCTCTTTGTTTCCTCTTATTGTTTTTTGGGGAATCAACTTCTGCCCTGTATTTACCTTCAGAGCTTCTGACATTTCTCTAGTTTCTTCCTTCTGCATCTCCAAGTTATGAGTTTCCTCTTTGTTTCCTCTTGTTTGTTCTTTGACAAATTCCATCCGCCCTTTATTAACCTTCACTGCTTCTGAAATTTCTGTAGGTGTTTCATTTTGAATTCCCAACTCATGGGTTTTTTCTTTGTTTCCTCTTATTAATTTTTTGGGTGTCAACTTCTGCCCCGTATTTACCTTCAGAGCTTCTGACATTTCTCTAGTTTCTTCCTTCTGTATCTCCAACTTATGAGTTTTCTCTTTGTTTCGTCTTAATTGTTCTTTGAGAGTCGGCGTCTTCCCCTTGTTATCCTTCAGAGCTCCTGAGGTTTCTGTAGGCGTTTTGTTTTGAATTCTCAACTCATGGGTTTTCTCTTTGTTTCCTCTTATTATTTTTTTGAGTGTCAACTTCTGCCCCGTATTTACCATCAGAGATTTTGACATTTTTCTAGTTTCTTCTTTCTGCATCTCCAAGTTATGAGTTTCCTCTTTGTTTCCTCTTGTTTGTTCTTTGACACATTCCATCCGCCCTTTGTTAACCTTCACAGCTTCTGAAATTTCTGTAGGAACTTCATTTTGAATCCACAACTCATTAGTGTTCTCTTTGTTTCCTCTTGTTTTTTCCTTGGGAGTCAACTTCTGCCCTTTATTTACCTTCAGAGCTTCTGACATTTCTCTAGTTTCTTCCTTCTGCATCTCCAACTTATGAGTTTTCTTTTTGTTTCCTGTTACTTCTTCTTTGAGTGTCAATGTTCGCCACTTGTTAACCTTCAGAGCATCTGTAATTTCGGTAGGTGTTTCATTTTGAATTCCCAACTCATGGGTTTTTTCTTTGTTTCCTCTTATTATTTTTTTGGGAGTCAGCTTCTGCCCCCTATTTACCTTCAGAGCTTCTGACATTTCTCTAGTTTCTTCCTTCTGCATCTCCAAGTTATGAGTTTCCTCTTTGTTTCCTCTTATTTGTTCTTTGACAAGTTCCGTCCGCCCTTTATTAACCTTCACTGCTTCTGAAATTTCTGTAGGAACTTCATTTTGAATCCCCAACTCATTAGCTTTCTCTTTGTTTCCTCTTATTTCTTCTTTGAGATTTCCCGTCTGCCACTTGTTAACCTTCACATCTTCTGCAATTTCTGTAGGTGTTTCATTTTGAATCCTCAACTTATGAGTTTTTTCATTGTTTCCTCTTGTTATTTCTTTGGGAATCAATTTCTGCCTCATATTTACCTTCAGAGCTTCTGACATTTTTTTAGTTTCTTCCTTCTGCGTCTCCAACTTATGAGTTTTCTCTTTGTTTCCTGTTACTTCTTCTTTGAGTGTCACTGTTCGGCACTTGTTAACCTTCAGAGCGTCTTTAATTTCTGTAGGTGTTTCATTTTGAATCCTCAACTTATGAGTTTTTTCATTGTTTCCTCTTGTTATTTCCTTGAGTCAACTTCTGCCCTTATTAACCTTCAGGCTTCTGACATTTCTCTAGTTTCTTCCTTCTGTATCTCAACTTATGAGTTTCCTCTTGTTTCCTCTTATTTGTTCTTTGACAAGTTCCATCCGCCCTTTGTTAACCTTCATCTTCTGAATTTCTGTAGGCATTTTGTTTTGAATCTCAACTCATGAGTTTTCTCTTTGTTTCCTCTTGTTATTTCTTTGAGTCAACTTCTGCCCTATTTAACTTCAGAGCTTTTGACATTTCTCTAGTTTCTTCCTTCTGCATCTCCAAGTTATGAGTTTCCTCTTTTTTTCCTCATGCTTGTTCTTTTACAAGTTCCATCTGCCCTTTGTTAACCTTCAAATCTTCTGAAATTTCTGTAGGAACTTCATTTTGATACCACAACTCATGAGTTTTCTCTTTGTTTCCTCTTGTTTGTTCCTTGGGAATCAACTTCTGCCCCGTATTTACCTTCAGAGCTTCTGACATTTCTCTAGTTTCTTCCTTCTGCATCTCCAAGTTATGAGTTTCCTCTTTGTTTCCTCTTATTTGTTCTTTGACAAGTTCCGTCCGCCCTTTATTAACCTTCACTGCTTCTGAAATTTCTGTAGGAACTTCATTTTGATACCCCAACTCATGAGTTTTCTCTTTGTTTTCTCTTGTTTGTTCTTTGAGTGTCACTGTTTGCCACTTGTTAACCTTCAGAGCGCCTGTAATTTCTGTAGGTGTTTCATTTAGAATTCCCATCTCATGGGTTTTCTCTTTCTTTCCTCTTATTATTTTTTTGGGTGTCAACTTCTGCCCCATATTTATCTTCAGAGCTTCTGACATTTCTCTAATTTCTTCCTTCTGTATCTCCAACTTATGAGTTTTCTCTTTGTTTCGTCTTGTTTCCTCTTATTGTTCTTTGACAAGTTCCATCTGCCCTTGTTAACCTTCAGAGCTTCTGAATTTCTGTAGGCATTTTGTTTTGAATCTCAACTCATGGGTTTTTTCTTTGTTTCCTCTTATTAATTTTTTGGGTGTCAACTTCTGCCCCGTATTTACCTTCAGAGCTTCTGACATTTCTCTAGTTTCTTCCTTCTGTATCTCCAACTTATGAGTTTCCTCTTTGTTTCCTGTTACTTCTTCTTTGAGTGTCACTGTTCGCCACTTGTTAACCTTCCGAGCGTCTGTAATTTCGGTAGGTGTTTCATTTTGAATTCCCAACTCATGGGTTTTTTCTTTGTTTCCTCTTATTAATTTTTTGGGTGTCAACTTCTGCCCCGTATTTACCTTCAGAGCTTCTGACATTTCTCTAGGTGTTTCATTTTGAATCAATTTCTGCCCCATATTTATCTTCAGAGCTTCTGACATTTCTCTAGTTTCTTCTTTTTGTATCTCCAACTTATGAGTTTTCTCTTTGTTTCGTCTTAATTGTTCTTTGAGAGTGGGCGTCCGCCCCTTATTATCCTTCAGAGTGTCTGTAATTTCTGTAGGTGTTTCATTTTGAATTCCCAACTCATGGGTTTTTTCTTTGTTTCCTCTTATTATATTTTTGGGTGTCAACTTCTGCCCCGTATTTACCTTTAGAGCTTTTGACATTTCTCTAGTTTCTTCTTTCTGCATCTCCAAGTTATGAGTTTCCTCTTTGTTTCCACTTGATTGTTCTTTGACAAGTTCCATCCGCCCTTTGTTAAACTTCAACGCTTCTGCAATTTCTGTAGGAACTTCATTTTGAATCCCCAACTCATTAGATTTCTCTTTGTTTCCTCTTATTTCTTTGAAAGTTTCCGTCAGCCACTTGTTAACCTTCAGAGCTTCTGACATTTCTGTAGGTGTTTCATTTTGAATCCTCAACTCATGAGTTTTTTCATTGTTTCCTCTTGTTATTTCCTTGGGAATCAATTTCTTCCCCATATTTACCTTCAGAGCTTCTGACATTTCTCTAGTTTCTTCCTTCTGCGTCTCCAACTTATGAGTTTTCTCTGTGTTTCCTGTTACTTCTTCTTTGAGTGTCACTGTTCGCCACTTGTTAACCTTCAGAGCGTCTGTAATTTCTGTAGGTGTTTCATTTTGAATCCTCAACTCATCAGTTTTTTCCTTGTTTCCTTTTGTTATTTCCTTGGGAATCAATTTCTGCCCCATATTTACCTTCAGAGCTTCTGACATTTCTCTAGTTTCTTCCTTCTGTATCTCCAACTTATGAGTTTCCTCTTTGTTTCCTGTTACTTCTTCTTTGAGTGTCACTGTTCGCCACTTGTTAACCTTCAGAGTTTCTGAGATTTCTCTAGGCATTTTGTTTTGAATCCCCAACTCATGGGTTTTCTCTTTGTTTCCTCTTGTTATTTCCTTGGGAGTCAACTTTTGCCCTGTATTTACCTTCAGAGCTTCTGACATTTCTCTAGTTTCTTCCTTCTGCATCTCCAACTTATGAGTTTCCTCTTTGTTTCCTTTTATTTGTTCTTTGAGAGTTCCCGTCCTCCCCTTTTTATCCTTCAGAGCTTCTGAGATTACTGTAGGCATTTTGTTTTGAATTCCCAACTCATGGGTTTTCTTTGTTTCCTCTTATTATTTTTTGAGTGTCAACTTCTGCCCTTATTTAACTTCAGAGCTTTTGACATTTCTCTAGTTTCTTCCTTCTGCATCTCCAAGTTATGAGTTTCCTCTTTTTTTCCTCTTGCTTGTTCTTTTACAAGTTCCATCTGCCCTTTGTTAACCTTCAAATCTTCTGAAATTTCTGTAGGAACTTCATTTTGATACCACAACTCATTAGCTTTCTCTTTGTTTCCTCTTATTTCTTCTTTGAGATTTCCCGTCTGCCACTTGTTAACCTTCACATCTTCTGCAATTTCTGTAGGAACTTCGTTTTGAATCTCGAACTCATTAGTTTTTTCTTTGTTTCCTCTTATTTCTTTGAGAGTCAACTTCTGCCCTATTTACCTTCAGAGCTTCTGACATTTCTCTAGTTTCTTCCTTTGAATCTCAACTCATGAGTTTTCTTTGAGTGTCACTGTTGCCCTTGTTAACCTTCAGAGCTTCTGACATTTCTCTAGTTTCTTCCTTCTGTATTTCCAACTTATGAGTTTTCTCCTTGTTTCCTGTTACTTCTTCTTTGAGTGTCACTGTTTGCCACTTGTTAACCTTCAGAGCGCCTGTAATTTCTGTAGGTGTTTCATTTAGAATTCCCATCTCATGGGTTTTCTCTTTCTTTCCTCTTATTATTTTTTTGGGTGTCAACTTCTGCCCCGTATTTACCTTCAGAGCTTCTGACATTTCTCTAGTTTCTTCCTTCTGCATCTCCAAGTTATGAGTTTCCTCTTTGTTTCCTCTTATTTGTTCTTTGACAAGTTCCGTCCGCCCTTTATTAACCTTCAGAGCTCCTGAGGTTTCTGTAGGTGTTTCATTTTGAATTCCCAACTCATGGGTTTTTTCTTTGTTTCCTCTTATTATATTTTTGGGTGTCAACTTTTGCCCCGTATTTACCTTCAGAGCTTCTGACATTTCTCTAGTTTCTTCCTTCTGCATCTCCAAGTTATGAGTTTCCTCTTTGTTTCCTCTTATTTGTTCTTTGACAAGTTCCGTCCGCCCTTTATTAACCTTCACTGCTTCTGAAATTTCTGTAGGAACTTCATTTTGATACCCCAACTCATGAGTTTTCTCTTTGTTTCCTCTTGTTTTTTCCTTGGGAGTTAACTTCTGCCCTGTATTTATCTTCAGAGCTTCTGACATTTCTCTAGTTTCTTCCTTCTGCATCTCCAACTTATGAGTTTCCTCTTTGTTTCCTTTTATTTGTTCTTTGAGAGTTCCCGTCTGCCACTTGTTAACCTTCAGAGCGTCTGTAATTTCTGTAGGTGTTTCATTTTGAATTCCCAACTCATGGGTTTTTTCTTTGTTTCCTCTTGTTATTCTTCTTTTGAATCAATTTCTGCCCTATTTAACCTTCAGAGCTTCTGACATTTCTCTAGTTTCTTCCTTCTGATCTCCAACTTATGAGTTTCCTCTTGTTTCCTCTTATTTGTTCTTTGAGTCAACTTCTGCCCTTTATTAACCTTCACTGCTTCTGAAATTTCTGTAGGAACTTCATTTTGAATCCCCAACTCATTAGCTTTCTCTTTGTTTCCTCTTATTTCTTCTTTGAGATTTCCCGTCTGCCACTTGTTAACCTTCACATCTTCTGCAATTTCTGTAGGAACTTCGTTTTGAATCTCGAACTCATTAGTTTTTTCTTTGTTTCCTCTTTTTATTTCCTTGGGAATCAATTTCTGCCCCCTATTTACCTTCAGAGCTTCTTGCATTTCTCTAGTTTCTTCCTTCTGTATCTCCAACTTATGAGTTTTCTATTTGTTTCCTGTTACTTCTTCTTTGAGTGTCACTGTTCGCCACTTGTTAATCTTCAGAGCGCCTGTAATTTCTGTAGGTGTTTCATTTTGAATTCCCAACTCATGGGTTTTTTCTTTGTTTCCTCTTATTATATTTTTGGGTGTCAACTTTTGCCCCGTATTTACCTTCAGAGCTTCTGACATTTCTCTAGTTTCTTCCTTCTGTATCTCCAACTTATGAGTTTTCTCTTTGTTTCCTGTTACTTCTTCTTTGAGTGTCACTGTTCGCCACTTGTTAACCTTCAGAGCGCCTGTCATTTCTGTAGGTGTTTCATTTTGAATTCCCAACTCATGGGATTTTTCTTTGTTTCCTCTTATTATTTTTTTGGGTGTCAACTTCTGCCCCGTATATATCTTCAGAGATTTTGACATTTCTCTAGTTTCTTCCTTCTGCATCTCCAAGTTATGAGTTTCCTCTTTGTTTCCTCTTGTTTGTTCTTTGACAAGTTCCATCTGCCCTTTGTTAACCTTCACATCTTCTGCAATTTCTGTAGGAACTTCGTTTTGAATCCCCAACTCATGGGTTTTCTCTTTGTTTCCTCTTGATTTTTCCTTGGGAGTCAACTTCTGCCCTGTATTTACCTTCAGAGCTTCTGACATTTCTCTAGTTTCTTCCTTCTGCGTCTCCAACTTATGAGTTTCCTCTTTGTTTCCTCTTATTTGTTCTTTGACAAGTTCCGTCCGCCCTTTATTAACCTTCACTGCTTCTGCAATTTCTGTAGGAATTTCATTTTGTATCCCCAACTCACTAGTTTTCTCTTTGTTTCCTCTTATTTCTTCTTTGAGAGTTTCCGTCTGCCACTTGTTAACCTTCAGAGCTTCTGAGATTTCTGTAGGTGTTTCATTTTGAATCCTCAACTCATGAGTTTTTTCATTGTTTCCTCTTGTTATTTCCTTGGGAATCAATTTCTGCCCCATATTTACCTTCAGAGCTTCTGACATTTCTCTAGTTTTTTCCTCCTGTATCTCCGAGTTATGAGTTTCCTCTTTGTTCCCTCTTGTTTGTTCTTTGACAAGTTCCATCCGCCCTTTGTTAACCTTCACAGCTGCTGCAATTTCTGTAGGAACTTCGTTTTTAATCCCCAATTCATGAGTTTTCTCTTCGTTTCCTCTTATTTGTTCTTTGACAGGCGCCGTCCGCCCCTTGTTATCCTTCAGATCTTCTGAAATTTCTTTAGTCACTCCCTTGTGCATCTCTAACTCATGGATTTTTTCTTTGCTTCCTCTTATTTTCTTTGAGTGTCACTGTTTGCCACTTGTTAACCTTCAGAGCTTCTGAAATTTCTGTAGGTGTTTCATTTTGAATCTCCAACTCATGAGTTTTCTCTTTGCTTCCTCTTATTTTTTCTTTCCTCTTATTTGTTCTTTGACAAGTTCCATCTGCCCTTTATTAACCTTCACAGCTTCTGAAATTTCTGTAGGTTTCATTTTGAATCTCAACTCATAGTTTTCTCTTTGTTTCCTCTTGTTATTTCAATGGGAATCAATTTCTGCCCCATATTTATCTTCAGAGCTTCTGAAATTTCTGTAGAACTTCATTTTGAATCTCAACTCATGGGTTTTTCTTTGACAAGTTCCATCCGCCCTTGTTAACCTTCAGAGCTTTTGACATTTCTCTAGTTTCTTCTTTGAGTGTCACTGTTTGCCACTTGTTAACCTTCAGAGCTCTGTAATTTCTGTAGAACTTCATTTTGAATCTCAACTCATGAGTTTCCTCTTGTTATTTCAATGGGAATCAATTTCTGTAGAACTTCATTTTGAATCCCCAACTCATGGGTTTTTCTTTGAGTCAACTTCTGCCCTTGTTAACCTTTGGAGCTTCTGAGATTTCTGTAGGAACTTCATTTTGAATCCCCAACTCATGGGTTTTTCTTTGAGTCAACTTCTGCCCTTGTTAACCTTCATCTTCTGCAATTTCTGTAGGTTTCATTTTGAATTCCCAACTCATGGGTTTTTCTTTGAGTTCCGTCTGCCACTTGTTAACCTTCAGAGCTTCTGCAATTTCTGTAGTGTTTCATTTTGAATTCCCAACTCATAGTTTTCTCTTTGTTTCCTCTTGTTATTTCAATGGGAATCAATTTCTGCCCCATATTTACCTTCAGAGCTTCTGACATTTCTGTAGGAACTTCATTTTGAATCCTCAACTCATGGGTTTTTCTTTGAGTTCCGTCTGCCCTTGTTAACCTTCAGAGCTCTGTAATTTCTGTAGAACTTCATTTTGAATCTCAACTCATAGTTTTCTCTTTGTTTCCTCTTAATTGTTCTTTGACAAGTTCCATCTGCCCTTTGTTAACCTTCACTGCTTCTGAAATTTCTGTAGGAACTTCATTTTGAATCCCCAACTCATGAGTTTTCTTTGAGTCAACTTCTGCCCCATATTTATCTTCAGAGCTTCTGCAATTTCTGTAGAACTTCCTTCTGAATCTCAACTCATGGGTTTTCTTTCTTTCCTCTTATTATTTTTTTGGGTGTCAACTTCTGCCCCGTATTTACCTTCAGAGCTTCTGACATTTCTGTAGGAACTTCTTTCTGCATCTCCAAGTTATGAGTTTCCTCTTTGTTTCCTCTTATTTGTTCTTTGACAAGTTCCGTCCGCCCTTTATTAACCTTCACTGCTTCTGCAATTTCTGTAGGAACATCGTTTTGAATCCCGAACTCATGGGTTTTCTCTTTGTTTCCTCTTTTTATTTCCTTGGGAATCAATTTCTGCCCCCTATTTACCTTCAGAGCTTCTGACATTTCTCTAGGAACTTCATTTTGAATCCTCAACTCATGGGTTTTCTTTGACAAGTTCCATCTGCCCTTGTTAACCTTCAGAGTGTCTGCAATTTCTGTAGGAACTTCATTTTGAATCTCAACTCATGAGTTTTCTCTTTGTTTCCTCTTGTTTGTTCTTAGACAACTTCCATCCGCCCTTTGTTAACCTTCACTGCTTCTGCAATTTCTGTAGGAACTTCATTTTGAATCTCCAACTCATGAGTTTCCTCTTGTTATTTCAATGGGAATCAATTTCTGCCCCATATTTACCTTCAGAGTGTCTGCAATTTCTGTAGGAACTTCATTTTGAATCTCAACTCATGAGTTTTCTTTGTTTCCTGTTACTTCTTCTTTGAGTGTCAACTTCTGCCCTTGTTAACCTTCAGAGCTTCTGACATTTCTCTAGTTTCTTCCTTCTGTATCTCCAACTCATGAGTTTTCCTTGTTTCCTCTCATTTCTTCTTTGAGTGTCAACTTCTGCCCGTATTTACCTTCAGAGCTTCTGACATTTCTCTAGTTTCTTCTTCTGCATCTCAACTTATGAGTTTCCTCTTTGTTTCCTCTTTGTTTCCTCTTATTTTTCTTTTAGAATTACCTTCGGTCCTCCATTCACTTTCAGATCATCCAAAATTTCTGTAACCACTTCTTTTGAATCTCAACTCATGAGTTTTCTCTTTGTTTCCTCTTATTCTTCTTTGAGAGTTTTCTCTTTGTTTCCTCTTGTTTTTCTTTGTTTCCTCTTTGTTTCCTCTTGATTGTTCTTTGAGTGTCAACTTCTGCCCGTATTTACCTTCAGAGATTTTGACATTTCTCTAGTTTCTTCCTTCTGCATCTCAACTTATGAGTTTTCTCTTGTTTCCTCTTTGTTTCCTCTTATTCTTCTTTGAGTGTCAACTTCTGCCCTGTATTTACCTTCAGAGCTTCTGACATTTCTCTAGTTTCTTCCTTCTGCATCTCAACTTATGAGTTTTCTTTGTTTCCTCTTGTTATTTCAATGGGAATCAATTTCTGCCCCATATTTACCTTCAGAGTGTCTGCAATTTCTGTAGGAACTTCTTTTGTATGTCCAACTCATGAGTTTTCTCTTTGCTTCCTCTTATTTTTTCTGTGAGAATCACCTTCAGCCCTTGAGAAGCCTTTAGAGCCTTTGGAATGTCAGTCACTAACTTTTGCATGTCCAATTCGTGAGTTTTCTCTTTGTTTCCTCTTATTATTTCTTTGGGAGTGAACTTTGGCCCCATATTTACCTTCAGAGCGTCTGCAATTTCTTTAGGAACTTCCTTTTGAAACTCCAATTCATGAGTTTCCTCTTTCTCTCCTCTTATTATTACTTTGACTTTCATCTTTGTCTTGTTATTAACATTCAGAGATTCTGAAATTTCTGTAACCACTTCTTTTTGAATCTCCAACTCAAGAGTTCTCTCTTTGTTTACTCTTATTTTTTCTTTTAGAATTACCTTCGGTCCTCCATTCACTTTCAGATCATCCAAAATTTCTGTAGTTAAATCTTTTTGGAGTTCCAACTCTTGAGTATCTTTCTTTTCGGTTATTTTTGTTTTGGGAGCCTCTTGTTGGACATTGGATGATTTGTACAAGTTTTCCTGCGAAATTTCACGAGGATTTGATTTAGTTAATCTACTCCATAATTTTAAAATTGATGACTTAAGAAATTCAATCGAATGACCAAGTGTCTCCCAAATATGAACACTGTTTTACCTGGGAGAATTGGTATTAATTTCGCAATTAATATTTGAGGCTGGGCATGGAAGTGGGAATCCATCCAACCTTTCACAGAAGAACAATAGAATTCCAGCCAGGAAAATTTGGGTCGCAAAGGGGACAACACATCTCATGATGCCCATCCCTTCTTGCTCCTTTTACCCAAATGAAGGATGGCTTGGAATAATGCAGCCAACCAGTGAGGTGTTTCTATGCAGTTACCAAGCAACCACATATTGCTACATATGGAGGCTGCAGAATAATTCACTGCTGTTTAGTTTACCATGATTCATGACATCATAGAATTGCCAAAAACCATGGGAACAATATAGGTAGTGGCCTCTTTTGTAGATAATGAGTTGATTTTATGATATCCCTCAGATATTTATGATTAATGTTTTTGGGTGAGAGTCATAGTAACAAATACCATCTGATTTCACTGGGAAATCAGATGTAAGAGCTGGCTGTCATTGTCCAGGTATTAAAACAAATTACTGCACATTATTGTAGCTAGAAAAAAGCAGGATAAGCAGTTGAGGAAAGTAGTAGGAATTTAACTTATATGCCTCCGTATAGTGCTTCACAGCATTCTCTGGGCAGTTTACAATGTCAGCATATTGCCCCTAACAGTCTGGCTCCACATTTTACCAACCTCGAAAAGATGGAAAGCTGAGGCAACCTTGAGCCGTTCATGATCAAATTCCACCTGTGGGCAGAGTTAGCCTGCGATAGTGCATGTAAGATAATCATCCACAGAAGAAATATTAGAAATGATAAACAGAAATTTCTATGAAACACACAGCTTTCTTCCTTTACCCAAAGTTTATTGTATTTGTGTCACATTGCAAGCAACCTAAATCCTGGGAGTTTATATGATGAGTACCATCTCTGGGACAATTTACAATAGTCTGGGTAAATCTAAAAACATAAAATCAACCTTGAGAATTTTGAAAATGACAACTCAAGAGAAACAAAAGCAGTAACATCAAAGGTAACCCCAAAATGGTTAAAATGTTTTCCAGAAGACCTTGATCTTTAACATCTGCCTGAGTACAGTCTAAGACATCAGCCTGATTTCCAAAGGAAGACATTTAAAAAAAAACACCAGTTGAACTGAAAAGCAATCCCTCCTGGCTTCACATTTATCACACTTGGAGATGATAAAGACTAGGGATATTGGTGGGGAGGAGGGACCATGATGATGGTATCTGCATTTAAGTGCCATGGCAAACAGAAACATCCTTGTGTCAAATGTCCTAACGAGTAAATTGATTGCACATTAGGAAATTAATGTATAATAATGTATAATTTCTAATATATGTTATGTAATGACTTATATATAGTTACAATGAAATATATATATTTTGTCTAATATCATTTCTAATATCTTCGGTACTTGAGGATTGGGACATACTGTGCTTTTATGGTTGATTTTGTGGACTTTCTGTTTCATGAACATAAAAGTGAGCCTGTAGCTGCATCATATTGACCCTGTAAACTCCATTCCACCATGGTCCATGGGTGGAGGTACAACTATGGGTGGGAGACAGAATTCCCACTTTTCCCAACGTTGGGAAAATATCTGAATATAGTCTGACCTCCATATTGCTTACCAACTTTTGAGTTCTGGAGCAGGAGGCCGAGGGCTGTGCCGGTTGCAGATTAATGGGAGAGTTAAATGTGTCTGGAAGACACTGAATGGAAAAACACTACAATAACTATGAAGGGCTGATCTCATTCTGCAGATTCCATGATCGTTGAACATAGGTCCTTGTGAATTCATGTTGGGGTTTATTTTTCTTTTGGTCTTAGAGAATACCTTAAATTCATATAGTTTCTAGTTACAATCTCAAAATCATGAAATTTTCTTTATCAATAGCCCCATTTCTGTTACAGTTTGATACAGGTAGTCTTCAACTTATGACTGTAATTGAGCCCGGAATTATGATTGCAAGTCATGCTGGTTATTAAGTAGGTCATCAGCTGACCAACCTGATTTTACCTCTTTTGTAGCAGTTAAGCAAATATAAAAAGAAAGCCCATTGCCCAAGCAACATCCCTCCCCCCCCACAAAAAAAATGTGGCTATGGGTTTTTTTGCTGGAACCTGGACATAAATTCTAATATCCAGCAAGAAACATCATAAATTGAGTGACCTAATAGCAGGGTGTGGAAGGCTGTAAATGAGGACCGTTTACCAAGAGCTCAAAATGTGATCGTGTGACTAAGGAGGGAGCAACCATTGGAACTTTGAATCTGGATCACAAGTATCTTTTTGGGGATCCATTGTACCCTCAAATGGTCACTAAACAACTGGCTATAAGTCACGGACTACCTATATTTTTCTACATTTATTTCCTTTTCTAGTGTTAATAAATCATAATAGCAAGGCTTTCTCATTGGAAGGCAATAATTTTATATCAGTAAGAGATTTGGAAGGGACCTTTGAGGTCATCTAGTCCAACCCCCTGCTCACACAGAACTGTACTAGGGATTCAAACTGCCAAACTGCCAACCTTTCTGATCAACAAGCTCAGTGTCTTAGCCACTGAGCCACTAGGCTTTTGGTGCCTGGGATTGTTCTGATTTTAGGAATAGACAGGTCAGCTGTCTCTAGTTTCATAACATTAGCCAGGTGGGACAGCACAATCTGTGACAGTATTTAAAAAGTGCTCCTTGGAAGGGATTGCTTGCCCTCATAAGAACTTGGCTACCTTGTTCCAAGTCTTGGAGTTTTTCGTAGACTGAGGTCCCAAATACAAGACTGTTTGTAAACATCCTGCTTAGAAACCGTATAGGATTTAGCCAGGACTGAATGAGAATCCATGAAAATCTCAGCAGTTCCATGTCCTAGAACAGTGATGGCTAACCTATTTGCCATTGCGTGCCATGATGGGGGAGTTGGGGGTAAGGTTCATGCATGTGTGTGCCAGCACCCATAATTCTAGGCAGCCCGCCCTGCACATGCATGCGCAACCGCCCTCCCCACTGCTCCTCGCACGCGATGGCCTGGTAGGCCCGTTTTTCTTTCTCACCTGACTCCAGGTCCTCTCTATGCATTTGGGGAGTGCGAAAACAGCCTTCCCCACCCCCTCCGAGGCACTCCATAGGTCCAGCCTCCAGAGCAAAAAAGTCACTTCCTGTCCAACCGGAAGTTGGGAAACGGGCCATTTTGTGCCTCCAGAGGGCCTGGGGAACTGCCAACCTTTCTAATCGACAAGCTCAGTGTCTTAGCCACTGAGCCACCTAGTCAGGCTTTTGATGCCTGGGATTGTTCTGATTTTAGGAATAGAGAGGTCGGCCTTCTCTAGTTTCGTAACTTTAGCCAGGTGGAACAGCACAATCTGTGACTGTATTTAAAAAGTGCTCCTTGGAAGGGATTGCTTACCCTCATAAGAACTTGGATACCTTGTTCCAGGTCTTGGAGTTTTTCGTAGACTCTGTCTGAGGTCCCAAATACAAGACTGTTTGTAAACATCCTGCTTAGAAACCGTACAGGATTTAGCCAGGACTGAATGAGAATCAGTGAAAACCTCAGCAGTTCCATGTCCTAGAAAAATAGATACACTTAAATTAAAAACTTCTGTTTTCTATCCTGACCTCCTAGAGCCCAAAGAAGGAGAACTAGGATACTAGCATTCAGTTGTCTGTCCTAAGATAAATGGAAATAGAAGTTCAACAGACAAGAAAAAATCCAGCCAGGGCAAAGCGCCTATTTTCTGATCAGTTCCTTCAGTAGGCATTAAACCTAGTTTCTTGCTAAACAGCAACGACACACTTTTCATTATTGCACATGAAATCAAATCTTATTATGATCATAACCATCACAAAGTACAGTTATTAAAAAAAGCACAAAGGAAAAATCTGATTCATACAAATTGAAAAGCTAGAAGATATAAAAAATATATGATTTAAAAATAGTTAGGTACAGGATAGGATAAATGATTAGTATATGGAAGACTGTATGAAATTTCAAAGCACTAGTATATTAATGTGTACCAATGGCTCTTTAAGTCTAGTTTATAGCACAGGTCATCAACCAATGAATTTTGAGCACTGCTGCATGGAATTTGGCATATTTCAATATAATCATTGTTTCTATAGTTTTGTGACCACCTTAAAGACTAATGGAGCTAGTTTGGTGTAGTTGTTAAGACAGTCTAGAGGGGGGCGTGGCCATGACCGTGGTGGGGTAAGGACCTTTCCTTCACTTCACAGGGCTTAATAATGAAGATTTATGAGGATTAATGCTGTTTGGAATGCACCGTTATGGATGAAAGTTAATAAATCATGAAGTGGAAGTGTTAATAGCCCAGCAGACTGAATTTAAAACTGGTAGGTCATCTGAAACTGCTTGAATTAAGGAGTTTTTACTGCGTGGGATGACCGAACTGGCAGACACAAGGAGTTTGGAATAAACTGCTGTCTTTTGCTTTCCTTATTATAATTATCGTGTTCTGTGTTAAATGCTGAGGCTAAGGAATATCAAAGACTGAATTTGCTAATGAGAAGAATTTTAATTGAAGAGATCGATCTTTTGTGTTGGACTGACTGGCTGATTGGCTGAAGAAGATTTTATTAGGTGGTATAATTTTTTTTATTATTTTTCTTTTGAGAGGAAATTAATAGCTTGTTTATATTACAGAAAACAAAAAAAGGACTTTGTTTTGAAGTTCAAGCTGGTTTGTTTTTTTTTTCTCTCTGCCGACGTGGAGAAAAAATGGCGCTGATTAAGCTGTGAGGTAATTGTGTTTCTTTGTGGAGTGAATATGACTCATAAGTTACTGATAAGCTACTAACGAGTGCAAATAAGCCGTTTCGCTTCAATTAAAGATTGTCGTCCTTGATCTTCATCAAGACCCTCTGTAAAATTGGTTTGACTGCTGTCCTTTGATCTTCACTAAGACTCTTTGAAAATTGGAATCCCAGTTTGAGAAATTTTTGGTTTTGTTTTTTCAAATGACTCAACAACTTTCAGAAACGCAGCAAATTGCTGCAGCTTTAAATAAAATTGGGGAAAAAATAGCAGCACTATCAGAGCGTATAGATAATTTGACATTTAAACTGACATCCAGTGCAAAATTTAAAGCAAGATATGGATGATAACTTTGCTAAACAAAAGAGGAAATGACAATGATTAAAGATGAAATGGAGCAGCTGCATGTGCATGAGGCAAAAGTAGATCGGCAAATTGGCAAAATATTTTATAAAATGAGCAGCAAGATAAGAGAATTTGTCTTTTGGAAGAAGAGATGAGGAAATATAATTTTGTTATCAGAGGAATCTCGGAAGAAAGGAAGATAAATTGAAACAGCGGTTTTGAAATGGATTAATGATTTGGATACGCAACTTACGTTCACAATAGCAGACCTGGCAAGCGTTTTAGAATTGGATATAGAAGGCAAAATGGTTCTAACAGGAATGTGCTTGTCAGGTTCGCAAATCTTGGTGATAAGTTGGAAGTTATGGCCAAGTTAAGAGAGTTGGGAGATGCTTTGAAGTTTGAAGGGAAGACTATTCAAGTCTTCCCGGATATATCAAGAGAAGAAAGGGCATGGAGATTTTTTTTAAAACCAATTACAAAAGTTTTGAGAGATAATGGAATTAAATACAATTGGAGGCCACCACAACAATTGAAATTTTTTTATAAAGGAAGGATGCGTACAATCACCCCAGATATAGATGCATTATTATATTTACGGGAGCTTGGACTGATTGAGATGGAGGATTTAATGGAGATAAAAGATCAAATGCTTCAGATGGGTGGAACATACGTGAAACATCAATCTCAGAAGAAGAAAAAGGGGCTATTGGAGGCAAGACTCAAAGGGTTAAAGAGGAAAGAAATATCACCTGTGTTGGTTGAACAGAAGAAGAGTCGTGAGGATACAGTAGGAGAAGAAGCAGATAAGAGTCTTGGAAAATATGAAGCTGAATGCGGTCATCGCTATCTTTTTTGAGTGATGAATTTAAATAGACAGCCCGAAAGAAGTGCCCCGGGCATTGCCACGTCCCTCTCCCCATTCTCTTTATAGAGGCGAAACCGATGAGGATGTGGGGGAAGAAGATTGTTTGTACTTTATTGTTTGTTTTGTTTTTTTTTTTTCTGTTTTCTTATTGTTGTTTATATGGTAGTTTAATGTCGGGTGGTGGGGGCACAGAAAGGAAGATGCGGGATAGGATTAAAAATTTATATTTTAAATGGGAGTTATAAAAATAATGTCATGGAATGTGAAGGGTACAGGAATCAGATTAAAGAAGAAGATTGGAGCTTAAGATTAAAAGGATTTACCAGACATTTTATTTTTACAAGAAACTCATCAGAAATCTGAAGATTCAAATAGAATGTATATAAAAGGTATGCAAATATATGAAAAGCATTTGGAACTTCAAAAGCTAGAGGAGTTGCAACACTGATATCAGATAGGGTGTACTTTGAAAACATAAGGTAATTTTGGATGAAGATGGAAGATATGTAATAATTGTTGGAAATCTTAATGAGGAAAAAGTGACACTTGTTAATTTATATTTACCGAATGAAAACAAAGAGAATTTCTTGAAAAATAACAAAATTTTGGAGAATGAAAGTGTAGGAAAGTAATTGTGGCTGGGGATTTTAATTTAATCAGAGATAAAATAGACAGTACTAATCCCACCCGCTGTGGAGGAGCAAATAAACTGGGGATTTTAAATATGTGGATGCTTCAAACGGCGTGGTTGATGTGGAGAGAGGTTAAAGGAATTGAGAGAGTATACACTTTTTTCTAAGATATATAATACATATTCTAGAATTGATTATATTTTTCTTTCTAAAGATTTGTTGAATAATGTGGATAAGGTAGATGTGGGAATTTTAAAGATTCTGATCATGCAGAAGTTATGGTGGACTTAGATTTTAATTTTGAGAAAAAGAAGCTATTGGAGATATGACGAGAAATTGTATAAAATGAAAAGGATAAAAATGGATACTTAAAAATTGGAGGAAAGTTGGAGATTAAATGATAACGGGAGGTTAAATTTGAAATTGTTTGGGATGCGATGAAAGCGGTGTTTAGAGGAGAGTATTAAATTATCAAGTAGGAAATATAAAAATTATAAAAATTAAAATGGAAAGAGATAAAAATAAGATTAAAGAATTGGAAAATCAATTTTGCTTACTAAAGAAAAAAATTCTTCAGGAGCTTAATATGTTAAGAAATAAAATGATAGAAGAAGATACAGAGTTAGTAAAAGAAATTTGAGATTTTAAATAGGAATTTTTGAATTTAGTAATAGAAATTCTAAATTATTGGCAAAGATGGCGAAAGATAAAAGAGAGAAGAGAGAAATTGGAGTTTTGATAGATGATAGAGGTATAAGATGTTATAAAAAATTAGAGAAATGTGAAGTGGTTAGAAACTTTTTTCAGAATCTATATTCAAAGAAACCAATTAATCGGGGAAAATTGCAAAGTTATTTAGAAAAGTATGTGGTGAAAATTGATCAAACATATAAGGAATTGATGGAAGAAGATATAACACAAGATGAGATTAATGGAATAATACAAAAATTAAAATTAGGGAAAGCTCCAGGTGAGGATGGATTACCTGTTGAGTTTTATAAAGAATTTAAAGAATTAATAATACCAAGACTGCAAAAATTATTCAATGGAATATTACATGGTGGGAAGTACCTTCGTCATGGAATAGAACGGTGATATCCTAATTCCTAAACCAGATAAAGATTTAGAAAGGATTGAGTCCTATCGGCCCATTTCTTTAATTAATCAGGATGCAAAGATATTTACTGCTATTATAAGTAATAGATTAAATAGATTTATAGATAGATATATAAGTTATAATCAAGTAGGCTTTGTGAAGGGTAGATACATGAGTGATATTGTTAGAAGAGTATTAAATATTATAGATGTAGCTGAATATAATGGTGATAAAATTGGTATAGTATCATTGGATATTTTTAAAGCTTTTGATTCTGTACAATGGGAAACAATTAAAGTAATTGTGGAGGCTTTAGGCTTTGGTAATAAGTTTATACATGTTATTTCAAAATTGTACCAAAAGAGCAGTGCAAGAGTGAAGGTGAATGGAATATTAACTGAAGAGATAAAATTAGAAGCTGGTACGAGACAAGGATGTCCCTGTCCCCAACATTATTTTTATTGGCTATGGAAATATTGACAAAATGATAGAAAAGATGAAGAACTAGAAGGATATAAGGGTATAAGATAAATTTGTATGGATGATACTTTAATTATTTTGAAAATGTAGAGAAAGATTTGAAAAGATATATAAGCATTTGATAGAATTTGAAGAAATGACAGGATTGAAAGTAAATTGGTCAAAGTCAGAATTATTGATGGATAGTAATGGTAATGAGTCTGAGAATATGCAAGAGCAATTTGGGATAAGGATTAAAAACACATTGAAATATTTGGGTATAGTGCTTTCACTTAAGGTTAAAGAATTGAAAAAACTTAATTATGATGTGGTGATTAACGAAATTGAGAAGAAGATAGATAAATATAAAATTTTAAAGTTGTCTTGGTTTGGTAGAATTGCAATGTGTAAGATGATGCTGCTGCCTAAGTTCAACTTTTTATTCGAGATGCTACCACTAAATCTGACAGAGAAAGATATTGAAGGATATCAGAAAAAACTGGATAAATTTTGCAATGGTAGCAAAAGACCCAGATTAGTGAAGAAAATGTGGTATCAAAATCAAAAGGAAGGCGGATTAGGAATCCCCAAATTATTTAATTATTACTGTGCGTATGGTATCCGGATAGTGGTAAAAATACTTAAAGGTGAAGATAATTATTGGAGAGATTTAGAGTTAAGGGATATAGAGAAATTTGGATCAAGGTGGTTTTTAGATAAAGCAAATTTAAAATGTGTAAGTAGAAGTTATTGGTTAAAGGGATTAAGTAAAAATGTGGAACAAATTTGTTAAAATTTTAATTCCGGATATAATCTTTTTGGGGGAGACAACTGGAATTTGGCCGATTAAAATAATATAAAACGTAATGAAGTGATTAAAGAGGAAAATATAGAAATTATTAAAGATTGGATAAAAGTTATGGAAATGAAAGGAGGAATAAAGAAATTATTGAAAAATTAGGGTTAAGTTGGTTTGAAAAATACAGATAGAAAATGGACAAAAAAACTAAAGGAAAATTATTCGATAAATAGATCTGAAACTGAATTTGAATATTTAGTATCTCGGATTATGAAAGATGAAATTGGGCTAAAGGGACTCGTTAGTAGGGTTTATAAGATTATAAATTCTGATGAAAAATTACAAAGAGTGATGAGGACAAATTGGGAAAAAGATCTTAATATTGAAATACCAGAATCAGATTGGAATGTGAATTGGAAGAGTAGAATTATGAGAACTTTATCTATAAGGATTAAAGAGCACAATTATAAAGTTGTTTGGAAATGGTATTTGACTCCAGTAAGATTGTCACAAATGGATAAAAAAACTAGTAAAAAATGTTGGAGATGTGAGTTGGAATTGGGGACTTATGAACATATGTGGTATAATTGTGATAAGGTTAAAAAGTTTTGGCAACAATTGGAGAAAAGGATATTTGAAATGATGGGGAAAGTAATAACATTGAGAGTGGAAACTATATTATTGTTGGTAATTAAGGAAATAGAATTAACAAAATATGAAAAAGAATTGATTAGAATTATGATTATAATAGGTAGAATTATAATAGCTAGATATTGGAAATTGGATGTGATTTTTAGAATAGAAGAGTGGAATTCTGAAATGTGGAAATTAGCTTTAAATGATAAAATGACATGTGATATTAAAATTAGAAGTGGTGTGTATAAAGAAGATATTTTCTGGAAGACTTGGAAACCATTTGTGGACTTTGCGCTTGGAACATTGGACGCTTCAGTACCTGTACCTCGAGAACGTGGATTTTGGCAATCATGAGGATATATCCGAAGACCCAAATCTTCCTTTTATGTATAGCACAAGGGTGTAATAATGTATTTTCTTTTTGTTTGTTTGTTGCAAAAAAAAATAATAATAATAATAAAAAAAAAAAAAAAAAAAAAGACAGTCTAGAAATGAGGAGTCTGTGCGTTCTAGTCCAGCCTAGGACACAAGGTCAACTAGGTGACCTTGGGCCAGTCATTCTCTATCAGCCAAGAAAGAGGACTGTCAAACTTAGACACTTTTGTCTAAGGCAGGACTGGGACTCACAGACTCCTCATTTCTAGACTGTGTCTTAACTACACAAAACTGGCAAACCATTTCTGAAATCTTGCCAAGCAAACTGTGGGACTTGTCAAGGCAGTCTCCGGGGGTCAAAAACTGACTCAAAGGCTCCAAAATAAATGAATAACTAAAATATAAACTAGTTAGTTTATTCTTACTTAAGCTTTTGTGAATTCCAAAGGTATTTATTGGTCCAATTCATCAGGTGTTTTTTTTTTTTTTCAGGGCAGATTTTGCTGGAAACGTTTAACTCAGAATTCCTCGGGAAAGAATTACTGAATGTGTATCTGCACATCTAAGTTCACTCAGGGACGTTTAATGGGAACTTGTACTTTCTTTTCAAGTGACAGAATTCTTCCTCATCAAACGCCTTCAGTTCTAATACCCTTCAATTGTATTTCTGGTCTGTTTGCTTTTGAAATAATTCAAAGTGATGCTTCTCTTACTGCTAAAGCAATAAATACCTCTGGGAATAAAAGAAAGAAGCCCCCCCCCCATTTCCCCCTGCCCTTATGTTAGGATGTTCTACTGAGAGTCTGCTCCAAGATGATTAAAGAAGACTTTTTCAGTGGTTTCATACCCCCAGTTTTGCCTGCCCTGTATAACTTCTAATTTACAATATTCTGGGCCACAGAAAAAATTACCACTTTTTAAAATCTTCAAACATATAATTGGAATACCGAAAATATGACATGTTCCAAAAATAAGGCCAGGACCGATTTTTGGGGTGGGCATAAATATACGCCCTCCCCCAAAAATAGGCCCTAGTGAAGGGGTGGGTGTGGCCAGCACAGGAGACAGCCCTTCCCTTCCTCGGTCACTTCCTGGAGGTTCAGCCCCATAATTGCCGCCCACTGATAAGCTGAGCCAGTGAGGGCTGTGCAACTCAGCCCAGATCTCCAGAGCACCTCCCAGCTGGCGGCCTCCTTCCCCTTTTCCTGCCAATCTTTCTTCCTTTGGGATTGCAGCACAGATGCTCCTCCAAGATTGGAAGGCTGAAGCTTCGGATGGAGCATTTTGGGGATGTGTGTCTGTGCTGTGACCCCAAGGAAAGAACAATCGGCAGGAAAAAAAGGAGCGGGAATTTTCTTGCAGCCTGTCCTTTCTTTGGGATTGCAGCACAGACACACATCCCCAAAATGCTCCATCTGAAGCCTTCAGCCTTGCAATCCTGCCAGGGTTCTGTGCTGTGATCCCAAAGAAAGAATGGTTTGTGTGTGTGAGAGAAAAAGAGAGAGAGAGAAAGAGAGAGAGAGAGACAGACAGAGAGAGGGGGGAGGGAGGGAGGGAGGGAGGGAGGGAGAGATCCAATCCAACCCAACCTCAGAGAGTTCTTCAGGGCTTCTCTCCATCTCTCCCTCTCTCTCTCACACACGCACACATAGAGGTCCCTCAAGCCACCCACCCCAAAACCTCCTAAGGCAGCCACATCCCTTCACTAACCAGCTTCCCTTCACTAACCTGCTTTCCAGCTCCATTCTCCACCATCGCTTGCAGAGCAAGAAAAGTAGTCTGTGGGACTATAGTAAAAACACCTTCCAACTTCCAAGATTTTTTTTTCTTTGTTTGAAGTTGGAAGGTCTGAACTACCACGGTTTTTTTTAACCCTTGTCTAACAGACTACTTTTGCAGAGGAGAACAAAGCTGGAAAGAAGGTTAGTGAAGGGATGTGGCTGTTTGGCTTGGGGAGAGGTGACCTGGGGAGAGGTGGCTGTTTGGCATGTGTGGCCTGGCTAAAGGGCCTTCAGGTAAGCCAATGTGGGGCCTTGGGGCAACTCTGCAGCCCGTGCCTTGCTTTGTCCTCCACCCCGCCCCCCGCCCCCCATTGCCTTGCTTCATTCTTCTTTGCAACATGCAGCCTCTCACAATAAGGAGAATTGCAGGCAATTCTCGTTACTGTGAGAGGCTGCACTTTGGTTCTGGCAGGGTATTCTTATCTGGTTCCCCTCCAGTGTTTCTCTTTTCTCTCTCTCTCTGTCGCTCACACACACACACACACACACACACACACACACACACACACACAGAGAGAGAGAGAGAGAGAGATTTGATCTCTTAAACTGCCGCACACTTTTCACCCAGAGGGAGATGAAGCAGGTGAAAAGTGTTTGGGCGCCTGACAGGTGCCGGCCTGCATTGTCAAATGTTTGGGCTGCTGAGCACCGGCCTGTACACCTATTTGATGCTGCAGGGGCTGGGTTCTTGATAATCGATTGAGGTAAGACTGTTCTTGAAGGGAGCACGAGATGCGTGGGGCCACTTCTGCTTTTGCAGCCTCAAAATCGGCTGCAAAAGCAGCCGTGATT
Source organism: Ahaetulla prasina (assembly GCF_028640845.1). Taxonomy (NCBI): domain Eukaryota; kingdom Metazoa; phylum Chordata; class Lepidosauria; order Squamata; family Colubridae; genus Ahaetulla; species Ahaetulla prasina. Next base: position 50,546,358 of record NC_080542.1, on the reverse strand, counting down.
CTTGCCATCTCTTCTCCCACCCCCCCAGGCATGGCAGGGCTTCCTGCTCCTTGCTTCTCCTTCTCTCCACCCCAGCCCATCCCACCTGATAGTCCCAAATTGTGTCCAAAAATAATAAGACCCCCTGAAAATAAGGCCAAGTCCTTATTTTGGGGTTTAAAACAATTTAAGACAGGGTCTTATTTTCAGGGAAACATGGTAATTTTTTGCCATATTTTTGTCATGTTGCTTTGTTTTGTTTATATGCCATCATAGTTCAGGATACTTAGATCACTTAAAATAGCCTTGATGCTCAGGGTCTCTGTAGGATGGCCAGGTTGAGCCTTAGGGATGAGTCAAATACGTCATCAGTCTCAAGTCCCTTCACATCCACTAGAGATCTAACTCCAGCCCACTTTGAATTCCACTGATTCTTATCTACCACCAATTTGCTTTGACTGCTAGTAGTTCAGATTCTTGTAGGGACCTTAGGCTTCCAATAAATCCTTATATAAATTTGAACTGCCTGGGTTTCCTGATTTCTGCGCTTGACAGCCTCCACCCACCAAGTAAAAACACTGAACATTTTGTACTGATAACAGTTCACATGGAACTTTTGAATAACCTTTTCCAGCAGTTTCATAGACATATCAAATGGCAAGGAAAAGAAGATTGATTCCTACCTCATCCCTTCACATCTGTAGCTCTAATGTCAAAGCCATTCAGTCCTCCCAGAGTTCAGTCAAAGCCTATTGTCCCACATCCAGGGGCCCCGCAGCGTCTAGGCACAGTGAAAGGGTAGCCACAGCATCACGTGGATCAGCAAGAGTGAAAAATATAGAGTTGGCTGTCATCAGCATAGTGTAGATACCTCAACCCGTGGTGATGGATGATCCCATCCTGTGATTTCACATAGATGTTGAAAAGATGTGGAGAGAAGATTGAGCCATGCGGCACACCACAAAACAGTGCCGAATACTAGACCTCTCATTCCCTATCAGTACCAATTGGGACCAACCACAGAAAAAGGAGCTGAACTAGAACAGAATTGTGCCATCCAGTCCCAGTCCTTGCAGCTGGCCCAAAAGGATACTATGTTTGATAGTATCAAAAGCCACTGAAGGGTTAAGGAGAATAAGGATGGTTCCACTGGCCCTACTCACTCTCACCAGAGATCAATGACAAGCATGACCAATGCTGTTTCCATCCCATAACGGCCTGAATCTTGACTGAAAGGGATCCAGATAATCTGTTTTATCCAGGACTTTCTGCAGCTTAAGGCCACCATCTTTTCCACAACCTTCTCTAAAAAGGAAGGTTGGAAACTGGATGAAAATGGTCCAGGCAGGTGGGATCCAGGGATGGTTTTTAAAAATCATTTTAAATTCAGGGGGTGAAACAGGATTTTCTTAAAAGCAACCGGAAAGCTTTCCTCCTCCAGTGATATATTAATCACTGCCTGGATCCACCTACTAGTCACCATCCTGGAGGCTTTCACCATCCAAGAGGGACTAACTAACAGGTGGTGGTGGCGGCATTGACTGCATCAAGAGCCCTGTCCACTTAGGCCTAACAGGATTAAGCCATTCTCAGATAACAGGCATGACCTATTCCCAGACATTTCACATGAACTATCTCCACTCATGGGATCTCACTGAGAACGAATCTGAATGACTTTGTCCATCAGGTGCTAAACAAACTTGTCAGGGCATGTAGATTTAATAGCTGTAAGCTGATGGAAGGTTGTAAGCAGAAGCAGCTGAAGGCTGATACAATGGGAATGAGGCAGCAGGGTACTGCCACTTTAAGAAGCTGCCTATAAGGGAAGCCATTAGAGGGCATCTCCCTTCTCCTCATGTTCTCTTTCATTGTGTATCTCATTGCTCTCCTTAGGTCAGTAGTTGTATGATAAGATATTTAACCATGTATGAGTCTGTATATATTTAGCTGTATATAAACCACTGTTAGTTATCTAAAGGCTATGTGTGCTGTGTGCTGTGTAGTGTGTTTTGCTCCTGGATTTTTCTCATAATACTAGTTACGCTGCCTAAACTCTGACAGGTTATGGACCCAGTCCACAGTGAAGGTCAGAGTAACTAGTGAGCCTAGAGAGAAATAGAAATCCCAGTGTGAGCTTGCACCAGAGTAAGTGGTTTAAATCATGGTTAGCAGGCAACATGGCCTCCAGGGGTGTAATGGGAGGAGGTTTCCTGGTATCTGGGCTGAATGAGATTAATTGCCTCTCATGAAATGTGAAGATGGAGATGTACCTGCAGAGGGAAGAGTTGTGGACAATTGTTACTAATCCACCAGCAATCCTGGATGATGGGGAACAGAGAAAAAATTATCATTAGTCTTTAATTAATTAACACTGAATAGCTGAATATTCAATAATCTAATTAATTAATTATTAGCCACTCTATAGTTAAGTAAATTGTCATTATTTATTGTTCTATGTTAATTGATGTACTATTGACATTAATTTGTATCTGAGTAGTTACTTGCTGGTTACTATTTCACTATTAATATTGACAAATTATTATTATTTTTTTTATTCAAAACGTTTTACAAAAAAAAATCTCCCCCTTTTCCCCCAACCCCCCTCCCTTCACTAAACCCTCCCCCCTCCCCCCTGACTTCCCGGATGAAGCACAAGGTATAGTTAAAAATAAAACAAACATATGCTAAGAAAATTTCCCCCCAAAACTATTATACCAATTTTCCCTTTCTAACTCTGGCTTCCTCCTAACACATCCAAAATCCTTCAAGAAGAAATATATATATATATATATATAAAATAAGAAAATTAAGGCTTCTGGGTGGCGCCACCTTTCTCGCTGGGTGCTAATTTATGGCACTCCGCATTGAATATGGTAAAAGCCGGATTTAACAACTGATCCCGGCTTCATTTCTCTCTCTGGTTGAAAGAGAGAGACAGAGCAAGGGGGAGGAATTGGGTAGATTCCCCTAGGGGCTTTGTTTTTGTAATACAAAGTCCTGAACGGTCGAATCCCCTTATTTACCCCTCCCCCACCTCCAGTATTCTCTGCGCTCCTGAAAAAGCAGGAAAAGAGGAAGGTGTCCACTTCTGCTAGCAATTGATTTCTTTTTGTGGATACGAAAAGCAGGTGGAACGAGTGTGAGGAACAATTAATGGTTTGCAAGTATTTTTGATTTTCTGACTTCCGCCCCCCCTTCAGTTTCGTTTTAGAGAAACTGAAAGCAGAGCGATACATCAAAGGGAGCTTTGCTGTTGAACCGAAACTGAATGGAGATTTTATCTTATTGTGTTTGACTGTGGACTGTTGGATTATATTACGCTGTTTAAGTACTTTACAAGGGGATTCTCAGCAGGAATTTTGTTATGGAGGTTCTTTCAGAAGAATGGATTCGTGACTTTATACAGGACTACACAGAAAGTATGTATTTAATTATTCAAAAATACGAATTGATAAAAAATGGGGACGTTTTGGATGAGAGTTTGGAGCAAATTAACCAGTGCAATTATTCGGAAAATGGAATGGAGGACATACAAATAAAAGTGGATAAATATGAAGATTTGATCGTGAAGAAACAAGGTGATCTAAAGAAGTTTTCTTTAAATAGTTTGGATGAGCTGCCTGAATTTGTGCTACAGGAGATTGTCCCTCAAATGGAAAAGATTCACAAGCTTAATGTTTCCCAAGAGTTCTCTTTTTGGACTGATGGAATATACGGCAGTAATTTTTGGATTTCTGGACATAAGGAATTACTAGGAAATATTGTGATTGACTTTTTAAAAGGAGCAACGAAGGAAAGACAGAGATTAATGCACCAAAAAATGGCAAGAGACAAAAGTATTATTTTTGAAACAAGGTTTTTTTAAAATATTAATAGACAAAAATATTAGTGTCCCCGAAAGGCAATTTGTGATTATAAGAGACTAGATATTTGGATATACTGGATTTTGATGAGGAAGGACTAAAGTTGAATAGATATTGTGATTAATTAAATAATATTGTAATTTTCTCTATTGAAATTTTATAAATTTTATAATCTGTTGTATTGAATTTTAAATAGAATATTCTTGAAAGATCTTATGTAAGAAAGACTTGGGGGGGAAATTATATGGTTATATGGTTATAGAAGCTATAAGGGAGATATTCTCTGAACTGGATTGGATTTTTATGCTTTAGCTGGTTTTAAATATTTTAGGATTAATTTGTTCTACTGATTTATATATTTTATTACTGTTTATTGTTAATTTTTTGAAGGATTTGGTTATGTAAGGAGGAAGTCAGAGCTAGAGAGGGAGAATTGGTATAATAGTTTTGGGAAAAAAATTTTTTTAGCATATGTTTGTTTTATTTTTAACTATACCTTGTGTTTGTTCCGGGAAGCCAGGGGGGGGAGGGGGGAGGGGGTTTGTGAAGGGAGAGGGGTTGGGGGAAAGGGGGAAAAAAAATTTTTGTAAAACTTTTTGAATAAAAAAAAAAAATAAGAAAATTAAGAATTAAGAATAACAAAATATATAAATCAATAAAACAAATTAATCCTAAAGTATATAAAATCAACTAAAACATAAAAATGCAATCCAGTTCATAAAATATCTCCCTTATAGCTTCTATAACCATATAATTTTTCCCCCCAGGTCTTCCTTACATAAACTCTTTCAAAAATATTCTATTCAAGATACAATACAACACATTATAAAATTTCAATACCAAGCGTTACAGTAGCTATTCAAGTGGTCCTGGTCATTGTCTTTCGGGGACAATAATATTTTTGTCTATTAATAATTCAAAGAATAATACTTTCGTCTTTTGCCATTTTTTTTGATGCATTAATCTCTGTCTTTCCTTCATTTCTCCTTTTGAAAAGTCAGTCACAATATTACCTAGTAAATCCTTACGTTCAAAAATCCACAAAATACTACCATATATTCCATCAGTCCAAAGAGGGAATTCTTGATAAACATTAAGTCTATAAGTTTTTCCAGTTCGGGAGACAGCCTCCTGTAGCACTAATTCTGACATTTCATCCAAACTATTTAAAGGAAGCTTCTTTACATCAGCTTGTTTATTCACGATCATATCTTCATCCATTGCATTTAAGTCCTGTTTCAGTTCGTATTTTTGAGTAATTAAATACATTCTTTCTGTGTAATCCTGTATAAAGTCACGAATCCATTCTTCTGAAAGAACCTTCATAACAAAGTTCTTGCTGAAAATCCCCTTATGAAATACTTAAACAACGTAATATGATCCAACAAACCAGAATCCAACACAATAAGATGATGTCTCCATTCAGTTTCAGTTTCACAGCAAGCTATTTGCAGTTAGTCTAAAACGCCATTTTAAGAGAAGGAAAAAAAAGAATAATTTTTCTCTCTTTAAAAAAAGGAGGAAGTCAGGAAATCAACAATACTTGCAAACCAATAATTATTCACTTATGCTTCTTCCGCCTGCTTATAAATCCATAAAAAGAAATCAATTGTTAGCAGAACTTGGACACCTTCCTCTTTTCCTGCTGTTGCAAGAGTCGTGGTGGATAATGGAGATAGGAGGGATTCGAAGGGACTCACCTTCCAGGACTTTGCATAACAAAAACAAAGCCCCTAAGGGAATCTACCTCTCTGCCCCCTGCCCGTTCCCCTGCTCTCTCAACCAGAGAGGGAAAATTAAGTCGGGAACAGCTGTTTGAAAGCTATTTACACCGGCTTTTACAATATCCAGCGCGGAGTGCCAGAAATTAGCACCCAGCGAGAAAGGTGGAGCCAAGCGGAAGTCCTATATTGACAAATTATTTTGTAAAATACATACGGAACATTGACCATGCCAAACAAAAATTCCAACAGACCTGGACTACAAATCTTGATCCGGGCAAAGCAATAGATGCAATTTACATAGACTTCTGTAAAGCTGTTGACTCAGTGGTACACGACAAACTTCTCCTAAAACTAAAATCCTACGGCATCTCCGGACCCCTCCATAATTGGATAATAGCGTTCCTGTCAAACAGACAACAAATGGTCAAAATAGGCAGTATCCTATCAAATCCTGTTCCTGTCAATAGCGGCGTTCCCCAAGGCAGCATTCTTGGACCAACACTCTTCATATTATACATTAATGACCTCTGTGACCATATTATAAATAATTGTGTTCTCTTCGCCGACTATGTTAAACTATTCAACACTACCAACAATACAGCTACCCTCCAAAAAGACCTTGACTTGTCAGAATGGTCAAAAATTTGGCAACTTCAAATCTCAATCAGCAAATGCTCTGTCTTACACATTGGAAAAAAGAATCTGAACACTAAATACAAGCTCGATGGACATTACCTTGTAGATGAACCCCCACCCCGTTAAAGACCTTGGAGTTTTCATATCCAACGATCTAAGTGCCAAAGCCCACTGCAACTACATAGCAAAAAAGGCTTTAAGAGTTGTAAACTTAATCCTGCGTAGCTTCTTCTCCAGAAACACTACACTACTAACCAGAGAATATAAAACATTTGCTAGACCAATTCTTGAATACAGCTCGCCTGTCTGGAACCCATACCTCATTTTGGACATTAATACAATTGAATCCAGAAATATTTTACAAGAAGAGTTCTCCACTCATCTGATTACAACAAAATACCTTATGCCACCAGACTTGAAATCCTGGGTTTAGAAAATTTAGAACTCCGCTGCCTTTGACATGACCTGAGTTTAACTCATAGAATCATCTGTTACAATGTCCTTCCTGTTGAAGACTACTTCAGCTTCAGTCGCAACAATACACGAGCACACAATAGATTTAAGCTTAATGTGAACCGCTCCAAACTTGATTGCAGAAAATATGACTTCAGTAACAGAGTTGTTAATACCTGGAATGCACTACCAGACTCTGTGGTCTCTTCCCAAAATCACCAAAGCTTTAACCAGAAACTATTTACTATTAACCTCACCCCATTCCTAAGAGGTCTGTAAGGAGTGTGCATTAGAGCACAAGCATGCCTACCATTCCTGTCCTAATGTTCCCTTTAATTGTATCCAATTCATATAGTTATTACATACTTATGCTTATATATATATATGCTTATATATTGTATAGTTATTTCATGCTTATGCCTATATATACTGTTGTGACAAATAAATAAATAAATAAATAAATAAATAAATAAATAAATAAATAAATAAATAAATAAATAAATAAATGGCATTAGCTAGTATAATCCTTGCCTTGGAAGATAGTCAGTTTATACACATGAAGGGTCTCCAGTCTGCAAAAGAGTGCTGGGAGGTGTTGTGCAGCATGTATCTGAGAAAGATTGCAGACAGTAAAGAGTTGCTGACTAGGAGGCTGTATAAGGCACAGCTGAAGCCAGGAGAGTGTGTGTCCACACATTTGCAGAACATGAGAGGGACATTCCTTGAGTTGGAAGAAAGGTGAATGAAATATATGGAGGCTTTCCTTGCCCATCCAATAACTCTCACTACCTTATTCCAATCTAATACGTTGGTGTAAATCAACGTTGATAACCACCTTGGTATTTTTATATAATAATTTCTCTTGATTTCCCCCCCAGTCATTTAACAAGGCATCTCTTAGCTGATATCTCTGAAAATATGTATGAAATTTATTTTTCCACTCCCAGATGAACGTGTGCCAGCCAAGTTGTACTGACTAGGAACTTGCGAATATACAGTTACAACGAACTTGGTTCACAGCTAAACTTAAGCAGCTACGTCGTTCCAAAGAGGAAGCCTACAGAAAAGGTGATAAAATGCTGTATAATCAGGCCAGAAACATATTAACAAGGGAGATCAGAGCAGCAAAAAGAAGCTACTCTGAAAAGCTAAAGAATCAGTTCTGAAAAAGGAACCAGCAAACATGTGGAAAACTCTTAAAAATATCACCGGTTATGGCAAACCTCCTTCCCAGGCTGAAGGAAATCAACAACTGGCAGGTGATTTGAACATGTTTTACTGCAGGTTTGAAAGGAAACTACAGCCACCTATCTCCACAACACCCATCTCAGACACACCAACAATACCAAATCTCCAAAAATTGATCCCATCCCATCGGGTTCACAACCCCTAGTGATCACAGAAAGGGAGTGCAAGACCTATTTTACAGACAAAGCTGGGAAAAGCTTAAGGCCCAGACAAGATAACTCCTTGCTTAAAAGACAGTGCTGACCAATTGACCCCCATCTTCACCCATATCTTCAATAAATCGCTGGTGATATGCTATGTTCCTTCTTGCTTCAAACACTCTACTATCATCCCAGTGCCAAAGAAGCCCACCATCAAGGAACTGAACGACTACAGACAAGTTGCTCTAACATCTGTAGTTATGAAAACCTTTGAAAAGCTAGTGCTGTCTCACTTGAAAACCATCACGGATCCGCTGTTAGACCCCCTGCAATTTGCGTACTGAGCAAATAGATCAATAGATGAGGCTGTTAATATGGCTCTCCACTACATCCTTCAACATCTTGAATCTCCAAAGATCTACGCAAGGGTCCTCTTTGTAGACTTTAGTTCAGCATTCAACACCATCATTCCAGACATTCTTCTAACTAAGATAAACCAGTTAGCGGTACCTGAATACCTTAATTCTCACTAACAGAGATGAAATGATAGAAGGTGCTGAAGCTACAGGAACCTTGGGGGCAAGTGATCACGCAATATTGGAATTCGACATTAAGCAAATACAAGTAATAGAACAAAGTCATACTAGAGTCTTGGACTTTAAGAGAGCTAATTTCAATAAACTTAGAGAGAGCTTGAGAAGGATTCCATAGGTGAGAATCCTCAAAGGGAAAACAACTCAAGAAGCTTGGGAAATTTTGAAAAGTGAGATTATAAAAGCGCAGTCTAGCACAATACCAATGAAGAAGAAAAATAATAGATCTCAAAAGAAACCAGCATGGATGCATAAAGAACTATCTGACAAATCGAAAGACAAAAAGGACAAGTATAAAAAGTGGAAAGGGGGGGCAAATAACTAAGGCAGAATATCAGCAAATAGCCCAAGCCTGTAAAGATGAAGTGAGGAAAGCTAAGGCTCACAATGAACAAAGGCTAATGACAAAAGTAAAAAATAACAAAAAAAAGCTTCTTCCAACATGTTAAAAACAAGAAAAAAGTCAAGGAAACAATTGGCCCATTGCTGGGAGAAAGTGGCAAGAAGCTGACAAGCAACAAGGAGAAAGCAGATCTACTTAACTCATATTTTGCATCTGTCTTTACACAAAAGGAAAAAACAATCCAACCTACCAAAAACAGTACCACAAAAAACAGATTAGGAACACAAGTTAAAATAGGAAAGAAAATGGTAAGTGAACACCTGTCTACCCTAGACGAGTTCAAATCACCAGGACCGGATGGATTATACCCCAAGGTTCTGAAGGAACTGGCAAACGAGATCTCAGAACCACTGAACTATATCTTTCAAAGATTCTGGAGCATAGGGGAGCTGCCAGAGGACTGGAAAAGAGCTGATGTAGTTCCCATCTTCAAAAAAGGGGAAAAAAAAACAGATCCAGGAAACTACAGACCTATCAGCCTGACCTCAATATTAGTTGCGATACCGGTTGCAGAGGATTTTTTACAACCTCTTCAGCTGAAGAGGTTGTAAATAAAATGCTTTTAAAAGTAAAAAAGAGATTGCGAACCACAGGTGATCACACACACCCCTGCACACTGTTCTACTTTACACAGCCAGCAAACTGGTAGTAAACCGGTTCAGATTTCACCACTGGCTTTAACCACATAAAAATATATGCATTTCTCTTCATAAACTATACTTGCCTGTCATCTTCAGGACAGAGAATTGTAGCCAGCCCTGGAGAAGTCTCTATTCATATTTAGAAATGTTCAATTCCTATCTTCTCCAGGAGGGGCTTGGAAAAACTCTATCTGGAACTCTGGGGAGCCACTGCCAGTTTAAATAAATAATTCTGTCTTGGATGGATTATGGATCTAGTTCAGTGGTGGGTTGCTACCAGTTTGCCCAGCTCTGCTGTCCCCTTGAAAAGGATTGCTTTGCCCAACAATAGAAATAACCCCAGGTACTCAGACAAGGACTTGCCAAGCTCCCCAACAATTGCCATCAAATCAGATTCCTAGGATTTTCTGTCTGCAACCTTCCACTTCTACCTCAACTGGAATGGTGTCTCTCCTGGTATCTCTCAGACATCTCAGACGTGGTTCTTAGACATCTCCTGAACACTTGCCATTTTCCCAAAACCTTTACTATGTAAGTATTGCCTTTCCCCCTTCCTTTTTAATGTGTTTTATTAATTATAATGATAGCTGATCTTTCAATCATGTTTATTTTCTTCGTCTACCACTTGAGAGTGTAAAAATAACAAGATGGCTTCACTTTGTGGCTTCTGCTATAAATACAAGGAAATGCGAATACTGCTCATGTGGTCTTTCTAATTTTGTCACAGCTGCAAGAATGCTTGTTGAACATATTGTTGTTTATCATATTATAAACCCAGATAGCAAGGCAGGCACCGTGCTTTAGCAAGTGACTGTGAATCAATAGTTCTATTTTCAAAAGAAGAACAGCAATACCTCAGGAACAAATAAGGTTCCACTTTGATTTCATTGGAGCTTTTGATACCATCAACCCTTCTATTATTCTGGACAGGCTATACAAATTGTATGCTGGAGGTGAGGCTTGAACTAGTTATATTCTTGCTTGAATTTGGCTAGTTTCAAATAGTGGTAGTAGCAGAATCCCATTAAGGATTTCCTTCTTTTTTCCATGTTAACTTTGATTTTTCAATCAATCTCTGGATGAAAGAGATCCAGAAATACCACAAAGGATAGATGACTTTGAGTTTATTTTTTTTCTCAAGAAATATAAAGAATGATATGGTAATGGATAGAATAAAATGATTAGGAAACTTGAAACTAACCATAGTTAACTTGAATACTGGTGTGTGTATATATGTTTAAAGTATTCATCCAGTTCTGAATGGGGTTATCAGAGAGCTTCCTGATCCAACATTGACGCTAAAAACTTGAGCAGCCTCTTTGACAAGAAATAAACATTCTTCATCAGTTTTGGCTGATAAGCTAGCTGTCATTTTTCCTGCAGGTGACAATCTGTCTACCCTTCATCCTGCTGTGGTCATCTTCCACAGGGCATTGTTTTCAAAGAGCCTTGAAATTTCAGTGGGCCAAACAATGCTACAAGATTTTTGGAGACTGAGAAATTTCCCATTCTACTCCAATGATTTATTAGCTGCAAAGGATGTTTCTGGGCTCAACATCTAGTGCTCTTTTGACTTGGGACCAAGATTTTGGAAAGAATTTATATTCTCACATCTCTCAATTTGAACGATGAAAGCTTTTTCAAAAGCTGTTTTATTTTATTTTTTTGCTCCTCACAAGTGAAGTGGGGAAGATTGAATGTTTTCCTTGCAAAGGAGAACAGTCTTATACAGCTAACTTTGTTATTTGGCCATCAAGTGAATATTGTTTTATTCCTCAGTCTTTTTAATATCTGTTACATTTTGTATTATAAGTGTTGTGGATTCTTAGTCACACTGTGAGTCTTATTTCACTCCCTGCTATTTTTTTTTGTTACAGTTTATTATCATAATTTTAGTTACAGATATAAGAAGACCTGATACTGTATTCTGCATTTGGTAACCTGGAAACATTATTGAAGGTTTTATAGAGATGCAATAAATAAATGAATATATACATACGAGGGTAATCCTGCCACTACACAAACGTCATGTGAATGATCTACACATTTGTAAAACATCATTCTGGCATCAGGAAACCTATACAGATTTTATCATTGGTAGCCACTAGGGCCATGAGTAATACGAGCCTTAGCCCAACCCAATTGCAGTTGCTCCAGATGGGAGAATAGCTATTCTGAAATGTTTTTAAGCCTCGGGATAAGGATAACAATAAAAAGGTGCATGGAGAAATGTATTTAATAATAAAATATATAGCAATAAACAATATTCTACATAAGTAGGATTAGAATGAATGAATAAAACTTTATTACGGTCATCGACCAGCAATAGACATACAATAAATTAAAAATACTACTGACATTAATCGTGTATAATACCATCCCTGTTATGATCTCAACCATTAGGGTCACTTCTTAATTTCCATGCGTGGAGAGCCGATAAGTATGTGAGTAAATAGGATTAGTCTTCTTCATCTTCCTCTCCTTCTTCTGAAGTTCTGTAGATATAAAAGGAATAAAAGATGATATTACAATGTGGTTATAGAACCACATAATTTTCTAAGCAGTTTGTTCAACTTTTGTCAAGCTATTATTATTATAATTATCCAGTAACCTTATTCTCAGGTGCTTCTAAAATAATATCCATATATTGAGGTGACATTATTTTTTTGAAAAAAGCAAGAATTTCAGTATTTCAGAGCTGCATTTCAACAACACTCTCATTGCCAGTTGCTTTAAGAGAAAAGGCCTCAGTAATCACCCATAGAATCTTCTCCCAATAGCTACTTTGCTTCTGGTAGCATCACTTTCTATCTACGGTAAGGGAGAAGTGAAGCCCTAAGGTGACCAGTACATTTCCAGAGGCCTCATATTGGCCTTCCAACAAGACTGAGGAAAGAAATTTTTACAATTTCACATTTGAAGAAGTAATATAAACCCCTAGATATTTGACCTTTTTTACAATTTTAAATCCTGTTGTTTCCTCTAATTTTTCTTTCTGTTGTCTAGTCATATTTTTTGTTATCACTTTTGTTTTATTCTGATTTACTTTAAACCCTGAAACTTTTCCATATTGATCAATTATTTCCAACAAACATACACTTGAATTTATAGGATTTGACAAAATAATCACCAAATCATCAGCAAACGCTCTCACTTTATACTCATGTTGTCTAATTTTAATTCCCTCTATCTCCTTTACCTCTCTTATTTTATCCAATAATGGCTCCAGAGTTAAAATAAACAATAATGGTGATAAGGGGCACCCCTGTCTTGTTCCTTTCGCAATCTTAAAAACTTCTGTCAAACTACCATTAACTATTATCTGAGCTGTTTGCTCTCCATAAATCATTCTAATTATTCTCATAAAACAATCTCCAAATTGCATTTTATCTATTAATTTAAATAAAAATTCCCAATGCAGTCGATCAAAGGCTTTCTCTGCATCCAAAAAAATAAATGCTGCAGAAATCTGATTGTTCTTTTCTAAATATTCCAATAAATTTACAATCTGTCTAACATTATTCCTCATCTGCCTCCCCTTTATAAATCCAGATTGATCAGTATGAATTCTTTGTTGCAGAACTAACATTAATCTATTCACTATTATTTTGGCAAAAATCTTATAATCATTATTCAAAAGTGAAATCGGCCTATAATTCCCAGGTTTAGAGCAATCCTGTTCAGCTCTCTTTTTGACTCATACAGTATACAGGTCCTCAATGGAAGGCATGTTGGTAGCAATTGTTTTTTCTGCAGTTCTAATTATGCCCTGAAGTCTGTTTCTGTTTTGTTGGGTTGCAGAACCAAACCAGACAGTTATAGAGGTGCAAATGACAGAATCAATAATTCCTCTGTAGAACTGTATAGCAGCTCCTTGGGCAGTTTGAACTTTCTGAGTTGGCGCAGAAAGAACATTCTTTATTGTGCTTTTTTGATGACGTTTTTGATGTTAGCTGTCCATTTTAGATCTTGCGATATGGTAGAACCTAAAATTTGAAGGTCTCTACTATTGATACTGTGTTGTGTAATATTGTAAGAGGTGGAAGTATGGAAGGGTTTCTCCTAAAGTCTACCACCATTTCTATGGTTTTGAGTGTTCCAGATTGTTTATTATTCCATTGTTTATTATTTATTATTATTATATTATTCCAGATTGATTATTGAACTTTCTGAAAGAAACATTGGACTTGAATATATTGTTTCTGGACTTGACTAAGAACAGGACTTATTAAAATAAGATGCTCTATCAAGGGGAAATGAGTGTGTTTTCAAGAGAAATGGTGTTGATGTTTCAAAGCATTAGGGGCACTATAACGAAGAATCATAAAGAGATAAAGAACTAATCAAGACATAAATGAGAAAATAGAAAATATGCTACAACTGAATAACGAATGAAGATCAAAGAGCCCAGGAAAGAGAGGAGACAGCAGAAAGAATGGAGGATAAGACAGAGCAGCCAAATGACCAAACAAAGCAAGAAGATGAGAAGGAGAAGACAATAAACATAATAATGACTGATGAAATAAAGAAAGGAAACGTACTTTGATTTAAAAATGAAATCAGATAACCTGGAAGATACCTTTGAAAGGGGAATAGGGGTTTGGGTGGACACTCTGGAGCATTTCCATTTATAAAAAGAGCCACTTGTCCATAAGTTACTGCAGGTTTTCTGACTATTCCTCAAATATACGATCCAGTATAGGAGTAAATATAGGATCCAATTTAAATACAAATCAGATAGATAGAAAAATGATTGGAAATTACATCCACGTGTATGCAATAGAAACATACAATGGATATACACTGAAATAGCGGTTTACCCCACTTTAATAGCGGTTTGGTACTCCAGAACAAGAAAAGGTAAAACGTTGTTGCTCTTTTCTAGTTTTTCTCCTTCGTTTTCCTATTTCCTATTATAAATTTTTTTTTCCACTGTTGAAAGTGAGATTATGAGATGTTTTACACTTTAAATATCCTATAATATGTCTACTGTTGACCTCACCCAATTCCTAAGAGGTCTCTAAGGGGCGTGCATAAGAGCACCAGTGTGCCTACCATCCCTGTCCTAATGTTCCCTTTAATTGTATTCACTTTATGTATTCAATTCATACATATTTATATATATTATTTAATATGTATTTGACAAAATAAATAAATAAATTTAAAAAATTGAATTCTGAATCACTTCAAAAATTCTTAAAGAGAAATACTCCTGATTTACTCACTGAAGCTACTTACGTTTTCTTTGATGTACCTTCAGTCCCTTCTTCTTCTGAAGCCCTGGTTAAAAGAAAAATTAAAAGCAGAATTTAACTTTGTTCTGGCAGCAGTTGAATATTTTATCTTCACCTGCTCAGCTTTTCCTAGTCATTTATCTGTTTATTAATTTAATTTAATTGCCACCCATCTTCTTCCTAAGCAACCCTGGGAGGCTTACAGCATAAATATTTCTAAGATTATAAAAATGGCTATAATCAAAGTCAAAGTTATTAATTAAAAGATAACAATATTATCATATCGTATCATATCATATCATATCATATCATATCAGAATTGGAAGGGACCTTAGAGGTCTTCTAGTTCAACCTCTTGCTTAGGCAGAAAACCCTAAACCACTTCAGACAAATGGTTATCCAATATCTTCATAAAAACTTCCAGTGTTGGAGCATTTACAACTTCTGCAGGAAGTTGTTCCACTTATTAATTGTTCTAACTGTCAGGAAATTTCTCCTTAGTTCTAAGTTGCTTCTTTTCTTGATTAGTTTCCACCCATTGCTTCTTGTCAGGTGCTTTGGAGAACAGCTTCACTCCCTTTTGTTTATGGCAGCCCCTGAGATATTGGAACACTGCTACCATGTCTCCTCTAGTCCTTCTTTTCATTACACTAGACATACCCAGTTCCTGCAACCATTTATCATGTATTTTAGCTTCCAGCCCCCTAATCATCTCTATTGCTCATCTCTGCACTTTTTCTAGACTCTTGCTCAGTGGGGGGTGGGAATTGCCTCTTAATTCACCAGCCACCTCCAGTGTGATGCTGTCTCTTGTTGGGGCCCCAAGCCATCTGGCAGAGTCAAGTCTTCAGGCCTAACCTTATGGAAGGTCAGAAGGGTGGGAGACAATATCACCTGAAGGCTAAATTGTCCCAAAGGGCAGGAGCAGAGAAGATCCTTCTCCTGGACCCCGGCAGCCACAATTCCTTGACTGATGGGGCCTGAAGCTTGCCTCCTCTGCTGACATAAGTGGGGTGGGCCAGCCTCAATGGGGCGAGACTCTTCCTCAAGTAACCTGGACCTATTCCATGCAGGGCTTTAAGGATAATAACCAACTCTTTGAATTGCACCCAGAAGCAAACCAGCAACCAGGGCAGCTCCTAGAGCAGTGACGTAACATGGGCCACTCTACGAGCCTCAAGAACTGCCTGTTTTGCAGCAGGTCTCTGCATCAGTTATTGCTTTTTGGAAGCTTGTTTTTTGTATGGGTTTCTCATGCACTAGAGTTACCATTTGACTCTTTTCCTTCCAAATGCTTATGACTTGCTTTTCTTTGTCTCTCCAAATTCAGTCATGAGGATTTTATTTGATTTTATTAGTAAGAAGGTTCTCTTTCATCTCACATTGGGGTCTCTTCTGCTGGGCCTAGAGGACAGTCAACCCCATATTTAAGCCTTCTTGTCTAAGTCCCAGTCAGGTTGGAACAGAGTTTTCAGGTAAATGAATTTGTGGCAAAAGAGGTCAAACCACAAAAGCATTGTGCAAGGCACTACTCCATCCCTATTGTACCAGCAAACAAATCAGTTTTGTAGCATCATTAACTCCATTTTCTTACAGCTGAAGAGGGTGAGAAGGTTTCATAAAATCTTCCTTAATGTGCAGAAAAATAAATTAAGCCCCCCTGGGAAGGAGGCACTCTCTGCTGCTCAGATTTGGGCAGCCAATTATCTTGGGCAGTTTCCTGCACTCAGCTAGAAACTCTCATTTGGGTTTGGGGAGTGGGGCAGTCTGGAAAAAATGCTGCTTTTTGCCTTGTCGTTTCAACCAGGTTAGTGAGTGCTCGAACTAGGAGGCATCCTCTGCTTCCCCCAGCTTGAATTTTTAATTCTGAATGCTCTTAGAATCTGAAATGTGTTCAGCTACTAAAAATAAACCCTTTATTGTTCCAGATTATTTTGTACTATTACAGTACAGGAGGAATTAGGTTGTTACAATTCTGTGTGCAGTGTATTTTATACTTAGTTTATATATGCAAACATTGTTAGGTGTGTAAAGTTGTTGATTTTAGTAACGATGAAGCTGCAATAGTAACAGTACAAATTAGATGTTTTAAACAAACACATTACTTAGAAATAAGCTGGAGGAAAAAAGTTCTAAGTTAAAGAACAGCCCTTGAGAGCCTGTAATACTCACTCAGTCTTTGGAGTGGCTTCACTTGTGGGTGTCTCTTTTTCAGACCTGACAAAGAACAGACAAACATTTTAACAGAATAGAAGTTAAAAAGAATTTTGCTCCAGCTAAGATTGTCTCCTTCCTAATAAAAGAATTTATATTGTTTTATTTATATTGTTTATATTTAACACTTATTATATTTATATAAACATTTATATAGATTATTATATATTTATATATTTCTATAAATTAATATATTTAACAATTTACATTGTTTTATTTGTTTTCTGGTGTGATTTGATTGCTTATGAGTAACCTATGACTATCAGTGTTGCATCTTATGATTCTTGATGAATGTACCGTATTTTTCGGAGTATAAGATGCCCCTTTTTCCCCAAAAAAAGAGGGTGAGAGTCTGGGGTGTGTCTTATACTTTGAATGCATCCCCACTCAGCTTCTCAAACGGAGGTTTCAAAGGCTGAAAAAAGCATCAGAAATGGAGCTTCAGAAAAAAAGCCCCAATTGAGCTT
Organism: Ahaetulla prasina; assembly: GCF_028640845.1. NCBI lineage: Eukaryota > Metazoa > Chordata > Lepidosauria > Squamata > Colubridae > Ahaetulla > Ahaetulla prasina. The sequence goes on along the minus strand of NC_080542.1, from coordinate 50,528,763 downwards.
CACACAGCTTAGAAAAAAGCCCCAAACAGAGCTTCAGAAAAAAAGCATCTGAAGCTCTGTTTCATAGCTTTAGAGGCTTTCAGAGGCAGAAAAAAAAAGCCAAAAAAAAGAGCAAGGCACAGAGCTCACAACCAAGGAACCTGTTGCTAAAATTCACCTCTGGGAAAAGCTGATTGGGGGTATTCTAGGAGGCCAACCTACCTGCAAATCAGCTTTTTTCTTATTTTCCTCCCCAAAAACTAAGGTGCGTCTTGTACTCTAGTGCGTCTTATACTCCAAAAAATACGGTATTCTATTTTATTTTTCTTTATGTACATGAGAGCATATGCACCAAAGACAAATTCCTTGTGTGGCCAATCACACTAGGCCAATAAAAAATTCTATTCTATTCTATTCTATTCTATTCTATTCTATTCTATTCTATTCTATTCTATTCTATTCTATTCTATTCTATTCTATTCTATTCCCATGAAATATCTTGGAGGAAAAAATTATAAGTTAAATAACAATCCTTGAGAGATTCTACTACTCACTCAGTGGTTGGTAAGGTTTCACTAGTGGCTGTTTCTTTTTCAGACCTGACAAAGAAGAGGAAGGTGTTTTAATAGAAATTAAAAAGAACTCTGCTACGACTGAGATTGCATCCTTCCTACGGACACATTATCCTGGGAAGGATAATGGCTCATTTCTTTTCAAACTTCTTAAAATGCAAGGAAGTTTTAGACTGAATTTTCTCAACCTCGGAAACTTTAAGATCTTAATATTAAGCATGGCTGGCTAGGGAATTTTGGGAGATGACATCCACTCATCTTAAATGTTCTGTGATTGAGAAACATGCTGTAGATAAATTGCCTTCTGGAACGTGGCTATCATGAGCTCCAATCTATTGGAGATTTTTTTCCCCTCTTGAGCAAATTAAACTAAATATTGCTCCATCCCAATTTGCTTGCCTATAGTTAGGGCTAGGAATTTTGAGCAGCCTCTCTTAGTATAGCAACTATGAAACACAATCAGTTTATATAATTATGATTAAGAAATTCGATAGCAGTAACACTAAGACTTATATACTGCTTCCTAGTGCTTTACAGATTCAGATTTACAGAGTCAGTATATTGCACCAACAATCTGAGTCCTCATGTTAATGACACTGGAAGGATGGAAGGCTGAGTCAATCTTGAGCCAGTCAGGATTGAACTGGCAGTGAGCAGTTGAATTAGCCTGCAATACTGCATTCTAACCACTGTGTAACCATGGCTCTTTCATAAACCGAATGAATTAGAATCTAGGGGTGGATCTACCTTCAAGTAAAAGAATACTATCCTACACATATAACTCTACAGATACTCACAGTTTCTTCGAACTGGCCTTTTTAACAGGCTCTGGAGCTGGAGCTGGAGCTGGAGCGGGAATAGGAGCTGGAGCTGGAGTTTCAGCTGCAGCTGGAACTGGAGCCAGAGCTGGAGCTGGAGCTGGAGCCGGAACCGGAGCTGGAGCAGGAGGTTCAGCTGCTGCTGGTAGGGGTGGTGGCATAATCTCCCTAGGAAGATAAAGCAGAAACAGAGATTAATCCAAGTTTAAATAGTCAATAAAGAACAAAGTTGTGACCTTTTATTTCTTTATGTGAACCCAGCATTTCACAATTTCTCTAACGGTAGCACCAATTGTGGTATTTGCTCATAAGAATCCTAAAATGGGACAAAACCCAGGGCCTCACCTTTGCTGAATTTGACGTCTAGCTCTTCCAACACGTTTAAGCAGACTCTTCAAGCTTTTTTCAAGCCTTTGGTTCTTATATACATTTATTTATTTTATGTATTCTCATTCTGCTTCAGCTTGTTGATTCATAGTTGAGAGTGTGACTGAAAGGATAACTGGGTTAAACTGTTGGACCAGATGTTGGGAGAGCCAAGTTCAAATCTCCACAAATGTCATGAAAATGTGATTGTGCGTTTCTGCACAGACCAAAAAATAGCCAACATAGAATAGAATTTAGAATTTTTTTTTTATTGGCCAAGTGTGATTGGACACACAAGGAATTTGTCTTGGTGCATATGCTCTTGTCTTCTTTTATGCTCTCATAAAAGAAAAGATACGTTCATCAAGGTACAACATTTACAACACAAATGATGGTCAATATATCAATATAAATCATAAGGATTGCATCTTAAGAAACCCCAAAGACAAGATCCATCTAGAAAACCAAGGAGTCTATGAAATACCATGCAAAATCTGCCCAGCCACATACATTGGACAAACTAGTAGGAGAATAAATGCACGCATCGCAGAACACAAAAATGCAGTCAGAAAAGAAGAAAAAACCTCCTCCCTTTTCCAGCACCTTAAAACTACAGGACATGAAATTAATTTTGAAGGAGCCAAATTAATCTCCAAAACAGAACACTATAACAAGAGAATACTTATGGAAGCCATTGAAATAGAGAAACACCCCCACAATATGAACAAACAGGATGACATCTCCCACCTACCAGACATCTGGAAACCAGTCTTGGTCAACAAACGAGTCCCAGCCACGAAAATTGACCCCGGACCCAGGACAACACACAATGCCACCACCAATCATCCTCACCAGATTCAAACCTAAACCCATCCCATAGACGAAACACAACCACCATCCAGAAGCCAGACCATGCTGACACACTGGCTGCTGCGACCCCCTCCGATCCCCACACAAAGCAGGCTGACACACACCAGGAACACATGACAGGACCTTGGACTCGGAGCCAAACCAGGGCCCGGGATGCTGCATCACAGCCATCTGCTCAAGACATCACATCACAGAACTTCAGAGGCCACAACACCAAAGCTCAGGAACAAAAGACCAGGACCAAACCCACACAGGATGCTACGAAACAGCCGACCAATCTGCAAATACCCACTCCCTCTACCAATCAGGATGCAAACACAGAGCCAACCAACCCGCTCACACCAACATTCCCCACCTCGACCAATCTGCAAACACCCACTCCATCTACCAATCAAGATGCAACCACACAGCCAACCAACCCACTCACAGCAACACTCCCCACCTCCCCACCAGTATTTATAGACGGCAGCTCCGACCACTCTTTGCTCGAGAAGCACGAAGCCGAAGACACCAGCCTGAAGATGATGAGTGAGACCTCGTCGAAATGTTGCCAAGTTTTCTAATAATTTCATTTCAACAAAAATGCAGAAGAATTGCTATTGTGCTCTAAATTTTAAATAGGAAAACAACATTAGTAATAGTTTTGTAGTATATGTAGTAAATCATGTTATTTCCACAGGAAAAGGCTCAGGTATTTCTGGTGATCTGATAAAGAGCAGAAATTACAGAGTTAGATGTTCAACAATAAGATCTAAGATATATATTTTTTGCAATTTGTATGGTTTGTTCTTCATGTACAGCTTTTGTACATGACAGTTGTAAACAAACCTATTTTCAAAACGATATTACACACATGTGTCCTACAGTGGTGTACGCCCATGTTTAGAGAAAATAGCAATTGCCAGAACAGCTAACTGGTGTCCCCAGCAAACTGCAGAAGCAATATATGAAGAGAACATCCAAATTTTGCAGTCAACAAGGGCAACATCTGCAATTGCACACATTTTTCATTCTTGCAGATATGTTGTGGCTTTTTTCAATGGAAGAAAAAAAATAAACATTTCTGTGGAATGCCAGACTTTTACCTCTATAAGAAATATTTGTATGGCTACCCATCTTAAACAAAATTCTGGGTAGTAATAACAATAAAATTAATAAACCATAAAATGAAACTATTAAACCATAAAATGAAAACAAAAACCAGGCTCCGCAGTCATTCCTTTGGGATTTTTCACTACCAGCTTCAGATATTCTTTTTCATCCCTGCACCTGGATTTGCTGAATTTTTTGGGGTGGGGGTTGGTGCTCCATAAGGTAGGGACATCCATAAAAAAAGGCCCACCTCCGAGCTCCCACTAGATGGCAAGACTTCAGGAAAGGATCTGGAGTGTACCTACACTATCCAATCTGGTAGGAAGGGCAGATACTATCAGGGAAAAGTGATCCTGCAAATTTCCTGATCCTTGCCATTTAAGGATTTAAAGGTGACAACCAGGAGCTTGAATTACACTCAGAAGAAAACTGGGAGCCAACACAGCTCATACAACAGAGGTGTTAGATTGGCAAACCTAGGGCTGCATGTGCCACTGTTTTTGGACCAGTTGTAGCTTTTGAGTTGCCTTCAAGGGCAGTTAAGTGATCTTCAAGGACAGCCCCATGTAAAGCACATTGCAGTGATCTTATTTTGGACAAATACAAATTTGTTCCAAGAATTTTGTAATAAAGAATATAAAGATGTTTTCTAAGTTGCAGAATGGGATGATTCCCTCTCTAGTTTTATTTTGGTCATGTTGCCCAGTGGAATTCACTGGAGAATGCAATTACATTTGGAAGAGTCAGCAATTAAAGGAAGCCAGCTGTCAAAGAACATGGTGGCTGGACACTATCAACGCCTGACATCAATCAGAGCAGACAAAAACTCAAGGAATTAGTTCAAGATAGGAAGATGTGGCAATAGGAATATCTGGTCCATAGAATTGCCAAGAATTGGTCATGATTAAATGCACTCCTCCTCCTCCTCAAAAACATCATCAAAAAAGGACAACAAAGAATGTTCTTTCTGCGCCAACTCAGTAAGCTCAAACTGCCCAAGGAGCTGCTGTTCATTTCTACAGAGGAATTATTGAGTCTGTCATTTACACCTCTATAACTGTCTGATTCGGTTCTGCAACCCAACAAGAAAGACACAGACTTCAGAGGATAATTAGAACTGCAGAAAAAATAATTGCTCCCAACCTGCCTTCCATTGAGGACCTGTATACTGCACGAATCAAGAAGAGGGCCGTGAAAATATTTACAGATCCCTCACATCTAGGACATAAACTGTTTCAACTCCTACCCTCAAAACGACGCTATAGAGCACTGCACATCAAAACAACTAGACACAAGAACAGTTTTTTCCTGAAGGCCATCACTCTGCTAAACAAATAATTCCCTCAACACTGTCAAACTATTTACTAAATCTGCACTACTATTAATCTTCTCATCGTTCCCATCACCAATCTCTTTCCACTTATGACTGTATGACTTAACTTTGTTGCTGTCAATCCTTATGATTTATATTGATATATTGACCACCATTTGTGTTGTAAATGTTGTATCTTGATGAACATATCTTTTCTTTTATGTACACTGAGAGCATGTGCAGCAAGACAAATTCCTTGTGTGTCCAATTACACTTGGCCAATAAAAAATTCTATTCTATTCTATTCTCCTCCCCCTCCTCCTCCTCCTCCTCCTGCTTTGTGAATTTCTTTCTTGTAATGTGTACCAAAGGGGAAAAAGAAAAGAAAAATACCTTGTGCTTTCACGAGTGAATATCACTTCCTCTTCGGAGGTTTCTTTGTCCTCAGATTTATCACTGGTGTATTTTTTGCCTACTTCATCAATAGATTCATACATTTCCTTAAGCCAAGGAGGCTTGTTGAAAGAAGATGCTGAAGTCTAGGCATGAGGAAAGGATTGAAAAAATGATAAAAACAGTCTGAGATTGTAATGTTTGTGTTGCATTATCATTTTATTTATATCTCAGATTCAAATTGCAGATCCTGGAATGGAGGTTCTTTATTTTTATTTATTTATTTATTTTGTCACAACGATATACATAAGCATCACACAAAAAGATTATATAGTATATAAACATATATATGAAGAAATATAAGGAAGTATAAGCATATATATATATATATATATATATATATATATATATATATATATATATATATATATATATATATATATAGGTCTTTGTTGAGCTCCGTGTAAAATTGGAAGTGTCTTGGCGATGTTTGACGAAGTCTCATTCGTCATCTTCAGGCTTCAGCCGTGCTTCTGCTTGCTCCCAGAAGCAGGCTGAAGCCTGAAGATGACGAATGAGACTTCACGAAACGCCGCCAAGACACTTCCAATTTTACACGGGAGAAAACCCGAACAACCAAAGACCTATATATATATATATATATATATATATATATATATATATATATATATATCGATTTTTATACCGCCCTTCTCCCGAAGGACTCTTCATATATATATATATATGAAGAAGAAAAAAAAAGAAAAAAAGAAAAACAATAGGACAAGAACGGTAGGCAGGTTTGTGCTCTTATGCACACCCTTTATGGTCCTCTTAGGAATGGGGTGACGTCAATAGTAGAAATTTTTTGGTTAAAGCTTTTGGGATTATGGGAAGAGACCACAGAATCAGGTTCTTCTTGAAGGAATATGCGGCCAGCAAATTAAAGCAAACTTAACTGTGAATTCCTAATTAGGTCATGAATTTTAGCTCCCTCTTTATCTATGATAGAGAATTCTGGAATGTATTTTATACTTCTGCTAATTAGTGTTAGTAGCCAGTAACATTAGTAGTTAGCTGCAGTTAAAAAAGTATTAGCATCCCTAAACTTTGCAAGTGTTGTTATGCTTAATATGTTATTAATTTGAATTTAATTATGATGTATGAAATAAATATATGCCTTAATGTTGTATGGAAAAGCTTTTATCAATTCATCTGGTTGACACAACTCTGATTTTACTAAATTGTCACTATTATTGTCACTATCTTTTCAAAAGACCAATCTTGCTTCATACATTCTATCTCCCACATTAATGGGTTTGACAGAGCTGGAAAAGATGCTTGCAAAATCTTCCAAAGCCATGTTTGTTCATCTTTGCTATATTTAATAAGTCACAAATGGTTGTAGCAAAACTTTTCTCCTGAAAAGATGCATTAGGAATAATGATAAATACACAAAATACATAAAACTGTAAGATATGGTTTCCAGAGTTGACTCAATACACTTCACACATTAAGATTTTCCCTTCAGGTTTTGTGAATCCAGTCAATCTGATTTATTCCATAAATAATTTTCTGGTCATCCATAATTTGGTACAATGTGGGAACTAAGTCATAACTATCTTCAAAATAGTTCAAAATATTGTTTTTTTCCTAAATAGTATAGTATATATTTGGACATTTCAAAATGTCAGTTATCTAGAAATTACAGGTACAGGACACGCTGAGCTCCAGACCATTGATTATTACAATGGCTTTCTTCTCATTCTACAGAGAGAAGCTAGAGTGGCTCTGAATTACTTCTACTTGAGCAGAAAATAAGGATGCCCACTATTCCTGAAGGCAACTGATTGGCTTACAGGATCTAGAAGAAATGGTGAGAAGCGGAGAAACTGGCAAATTCAGGAGGAATGGCTGGAGAGCTGCCATCTTTATCCATAGTACTGTCAATATGGAGCGATTATTCTGCCTGTCTTAAATGACTTTAAAACTCAATGAGTGACTTTAAAACAGGAAAGCTACTGTATTTTTTGGAGTATAAGATGCACATTAGTTTTTGGGGAGAAAAACAAGAAAAATACAATTCTGCCTCTGCTTCTCAGCATCCATTGATATTCATCTGGCTAGTGTCCTTGCAGCAAAGAGCAAACAGCCTTGTCAACTTCAGCACATTATCGTAGCCTGATTCAGTATGAACAGCTATTAGTAGTTGGATTGGCCTCCCAGTATACCGCCAATCAGCTCTTCCAGGCTGTGGGGATCGCCACAGCCCATTGCGGCCTACACATATCGCATTTTTGGCCTCTGTGTGTTGTGTTTTCAGCCTCCACACACTCCATTTTAGACCCATTCCAGGCTGCAGGGATCACCACAGCTGCTGATCACTCCCTCTATGTGTCACATTTTCAGCCTTCACATGTCATGTTTTGGCCTCCACGTGTCAAATTTTTGGCCTGTGCACACTCTGTTTTTGGCCTCCGACCATCCCATTTTTGGCCGGTTTTTAGCAGAGGCCAAAAACAGGGTGTATGGAGGCCAAAAATGCGACCTACGGAGGTTGAAAACACGATGCACAGAGGCGGCAATTGGTGGCGATGTGCTATGGCAATCCCCACAGCCTGAATCAGGACTAAAATGGAGTGTGCAAAGGCTGAAAATGCGCCATGTGTTGGCTGAAAATGGCCGAAGGGTGGGGCCTGGTGGGTGGGCAGGGCTTTGCAACATTCATATAAGATGCACAGACATTTCCATCCAGTTTTGGTGGGAGGGAAGTGCATCTTATACTCTGAAAAGTATGGTACATTTAGAGAGATAGCTAGAGACTTCAATTACCAAGCACAAGCCAACCTATGTTAAACACTGCAACCCAATCCTGAAGCTTACTTAATCAGAAGAAAACCTCATTGAGTTTAATATACTCCCAAAATAAATTAAACAAAATAAGTAACCATCCAACTCACATATAAGTGATTCCAGGCAGCTTTCAAAAATTTTAAAAATCCACCATTCAGTGACACCTTAATTTTTATTTTTATTACATAACCATCATCATCATCTTCACAGCCAGCCAGATGTTCTGACTGCATTTGACATTTTTGTCTACCTATCGAGTCCTAACCAAGGACCTGGGTAAGCATATCTGGACATTTGATGGTGTTACAAATATCATCGCAGGATGGAAGCAGTTCCAAGTAAAGCCACTTTCTACAATTGACTGATGGCAAATTTGTCAATGCCAATGATGGTGTTCAAGTGGCGCTCCAGTGTTTTGGGACTGCACCCAAAGTGCTTATTACTAGTTTACTACCCTTGCTTGCCTTTGCCATAGTGGTTCTATTTCTATTTGTAGTTCTTTGTATTATCATCCCCATTATCATCATCATCATCATCATTATTCAGGCTTTCCTGAGCCACATCTATAATACTTATGAGAATGTGGAGCCATCTTTTTCAGATCCAATAAGAAAATTGAATATATCCGGATCACCAGTGGTTGCTTCTGCATTTACATACCTGTTTTTCAGGTGTATCTTCCTTCTGTCTATCCAGAAATGTCCTTAAAGAAAACAATTAAAAAGAAAAATAGTGAGATCTTAGAATGGATAAAGCCCTTTTGACAATGTTCAAACCAAATATGGCATCCATTTCATGAAATATGGCATCCATGGAGGAGTATACAAACTCTTATCATTTAATGAAAGATGTATATATTTCCGTTTCTCAAAATGGACTTAAAAGGCTTTTCAGGCACAAGACTCTTCTGTGCATCTACAAGCTATAACCAAGCAGCAGAAGCCTTAATTGCCTCTTATGCTGAAACATACACTTGCAATTGTCTCCAAAGTTTTAAGAGTACACATTGCAGGTAACCACATAACTCTTCGGGGGTTTACCTATTTTTGGCTTTGTTAGCATGCATGTCATCCTGGAAATCTGAACTTTAATCTTGGTTCAGCACTGAAAATGACTGAAAGTTGCCAAGAGGACGGGGGGAAAAGCATATGAGACCAATTGAGAAATGTAGCAGGAAGCCAATGCTAAACATACAAATTCAGCCAGCAAAAAATCAGATTATTTGGTGATGTTTTCAGTGTTTTCAACTTTTAGATGCAGCATCTTGTGAACTAAAATTTGCTTTTTAAGAATGAAACTTTACCACCTAATATTGAGACTGTTCCTCATAAACAGGATTTTCACAGCAGAGAGTTGCAAGTATCTCCAGGCAAGAGTTACCGTTTTACAGGAGGGGTTCCTTCTGTTCCTTTGGCAGTTTGATGACAACTGATCTGTTGAATCCAAAAAGAGAGATGTGGTTGTGAGGGATAATGTAAAGATTTTTCACACTGAGGAAAAAGAATCAATGACTGTCACAGAGAACGATGGATTTTTCTCTGCTTCTCAGTAAGAAACTTTTCTTTTTCTCCATCTTCTGCTTATAAAAAGGTGTGGGGTCTCCAACATGGTCTTGGTAAACCTCATAACTTGAAGGTCTTATGGAGCAAATCAAGCCTACCAGCCAGACATTCCCTCTCAGAATTGAAGATGGAATAAATCCAAGCTTAATACACCCACTTAGTCATGATTTGTCCCTCTCACCAATAATTTTACAAAAATCCATTCCACCCTTTTTTTGAGGTGAGAATATATTATATTAAATCCTGGTTGCAGTAATGTGGTCTCCAAGTTACGGTGTTCAAGGAAATGCTGGCTCTTCATTAAAGTAGCATATTGAGAGTTTGGAGAAATTGGACTTTGAAATATAGTGGGTAAATAAATTAATATAAGGATCTCTAGAAAAATATTTTCGCTTACCTCAATCAAACAAATTGTTATAATAATAAGCACCATTGCTGTTGTCACGAAAATAGCCAAACTCCAATTGAATCCATTCCCATATTGCATAATTCCCTGTTTTGGTATCTGCAAAGAGAAGTAATCTGAAAGATAGGCCTTTGTATATTTTAACATAAAAGTTCTTTTCCTCAGAAGAAAAGTATACGCTGCTCTCGCCAGACTCTGAACACAATTTGTAAGAACGTTATATGTTGCTTATTCTTGTACAGTATATAGAGTGGGAACCAGGCAGAGAAGTGGTCTTGGCACATGCACATTACTATACACAATCTAACAAGGGTTTTACTCAAAAATAGTAACTGTCTTTATAGAAATGAATGCACAATTTACATCAGTTGGGCCTTCTGGGGAAAAAAGACACATCTAGGTAACCAAATCTTGTAATACTCCTATTAGTGCACCTGTTAGGATTAGTTATATAGGTTACTTTTACCTCATTAGAAGGTTTCTCCATTTTTCTGGAACTTGCTATAGTCATATTTGTTTCATTTTTAGTCAGCAACAAGTCGGATTTCAATACAGCAGATGCTTCCTGGTTGGTTTTTCTGTTCTTGACGAGTTTCATTACAAGCCCTATTCTAGAAGTAAGAAAACCACAAGCCATCTGAGTAGATGGTTCTCTGCAGTTTAATGTCATCATGCGGATCAACTGGGCAATTAGGTTCCTCCTAGGCTCGTTAAGGATCACATGTGCCAACAGCTTTTGCATCTCAGCTTCAAAGACATCACTCTGAAGAAAATAGTTATCAGTGCTTGACAAAAAGTCAGATAAAAAGGGAGGGAAGGTGCTGTCTTCCTGATACTTCCATTGTGCTTCATTGGACACTGTTTTATACTCCTTCGTTTTAATTCTGGAATTCTCTGTGATTTGTTCATTCTGAGTACTTCTCTCTTTTGCCTGCTCGCTGGTTACAAGGTGTTTTACATGGCTGGGCCTTGCTGATCTGTTGCCAAATTTCAGAATAAAGACCACTTTATCAGGCTGTTCCTCACCACCACCATCCACTGCAAAAGGAGAAGTCAAAGGAGGCAGCTGAGTTGGAAGGTGTAAAATGGAGCGCTTCTGTAAAGAGTGAACGGATCCATGAGGAATCCTCTTAAGGGAAGAAACCTGCTGAGGATCTAGTACAGGCTGACACCAGTTTTCAAAGATTTTACATGAAGCAGATTTCCTTTGCTCACCTAGAGGTTTTCCAATGATTTTTACACATCTTCGGCTTTTTGTTAGCAACCGAACAAAAAAGTCATGAGATTTCTCTTTGTTTCCTCTTATTTTCTCCTTGAGAGGCACATTTGGGCCCATATTAACTTTTAGAGCTTCTAAAATTTCTGTAGGAACTTCCTTTTGAATCTCCAACTCATCAGTTTTCTCTTTGTTTTCCCCTATTTTGTCTTTGAGAGTCACCTTTGGCCCATTATTAACCTTCAGAGTTTCTGAAATTTTTCTAGTCACTTCCTTCTGCATCTCCAAGTCTTGAGTATTCTTTTTGTTTCCTCTTATTATTTCTTTGAGAGTCATCTTTGGGCCTGTATTAACCTTCAGAGTTTTTGAAATTTCTATAGGTACTTCCTTCTGCATGTCCAACTCAAGAGCTTTCTCTTTGTTTCCTCTTATTTTTTCACTCAGTCTCACCATCTGCTCCATATTTACTTTCACAACTTCTGAAATTTCTCTAGTCTCTTCCTTCTGCATCTCCAATTCATGAGTTTTCTCTTTGTTTCCTCTTATTTGTTCTTTAAGAGTCACCTTTGGCCCCTTGTTAACCTTCAGAGCCTCTGAAGTTCCTCTACTCACTCCCTTCTTCATCTCCAAATCTTGAGTTTTATCTTTGTTTTCTCTTATTTTGTCTTTGAGAGTCACCTTTAGTCCTCCATTCACCTTCAGAGCATCCAAAATTTCTGTAGTTAAATCTTTTTGGAGTTCCAACTCTTGAATATCTTCCTTTTTGGTTATTTTTGCTTTCTGAGAGTCTTGTAGGACATTGGATGAATTGTACAGTTTTTTCTGCAGATTTTCATGAGATTCCGTTTCATCCAAATATTCATGAGGATTTGATTCAGTTAATCTACTCCATAATTTTAAAATTGATGATTTAAGATATTCAATGCAATGACCAAGTGCCTCCCAAAGATGAACATTGTTATTCCTGGGAGAATTGGTATTAATTTTGCAATTAATATTTGAGGCTGGGCATGGAAGTACGAATCCATCCAACCTTTCACAGTAGAACAATAGAATTCCAGCCAGGAAAATTTGGGTCGCAAAGGGGACAACACATCTCATGATGCCCATCCCTTCTTGCTCCTTTTACCCAAATGAAGGTTGCTTTGGAATATGGCAACCAACAATTGAAGGGATTCTATATGGTTACCAAGCAACCACATATTATTCCATATGGAGGCCGCAAGATAATTCCACTGCTGTTTAGTTTACCATGATTCGTGACATCATAGAATTGTCAAAAAACATGGGAGCAATATAGGTAGTGGCCTCTTTTATAGATAATGAGTTGATTTTACGAGATCACTCAGATATTTGTGATTAATGTTTTTGGGTCAGTGTCATAGTAAGGAATACCATCTGCTCCCACTGGAAAATCAGGTTGTAAGGCCTGGCTATCATTTTCCAGCTACTAAAACAAATTACTGCACAGTATTGTAGCTAGAAAAAAGTCGGATAAGCAGTAACCTCAAATGGTCACTAAGCAATTGGCTGTAAGTCAGCTATATTTTTCTATATTTATATACTTTTCTAGTGTTAATAAATCATAATAGCAAGGCTTTCTCATTGGAAGGCAATAATTTTATATCAGTAAGGGATGGGACCTTGGAGGTCATCTAGTCCAACCCCCTGCTCTCACAGGAGACCTGTACTAGGGATTCGAACCACCGAACTGCTGACCTTCCTTATTGACAAGCTCAGTGTCTTAGCCACTGAGCCACCTAGTCATGCTTTTGGTGCCTGGGATTGTTCTGATTTTAGGAATAGAGAGGTCAGCCTTCTCTAGGTTCATAACATTAGCCAGGTGGGACAGCACAATCTGTGACTGTATTTAAAAAGTGCTCCTTGGAAGGGATTGCTTACCCTCATAAGAACTTGGATACCTTGTTCCAGGTCTTGGAGTTTTTCGTACACTCTGTCTGAGGTCCCAAATACAAGACTGTTTGTAAACATCTTGCTTAGAAACCGTACAGGATTTAGCCAGGACTGAATGAGAATCAGTGAAAACTTCAGCAGTTCCATGTCCTAGAAAAATAGATACACTTAAATTAAAAACTTCTGTTTTCTATCCTGACCTCCTAGAAGAAGGAGAGCAAGGATACTAGCATTCACTTGTCTGTCCTAAGATAAATGGAAATAGAAGTTCAACAGACAAGAAAAAATCCAGCCAGGGCAAAGCGCCTATTTTCTGATCAGTTCCTTCAGTCGGCATTAAACCTAGTTTCTTGCTAAACAGCAACGACACATTTTTCATTATTGCACATGAAATCAAATCTTATTATGATCATAACCATCACAAAGTACAGTTATTAAAAAAAGCACAAAGGAAAAATCTGAATCATAAAAATTGAAAAGCTAGAAGATATAAAAAATATATGATTTAAAAATAAGTTGGTATAGGATAGGATAAAAGGTTAGTATACGGAAGACTGTATGAAATTTTTTTTTATTAAAAAAGTTTTACAAAAATTTTCCCCATACATCCCCTCCTCCCACTCTAACCCTTTTCCCTCCCCCTTCCCTCCTTCCCCCACTCCCTTCCCCCCACAGACTTCCCAGAGCAAATACAGGGTATAATGTCAACAATCACAAAATAAAGTACACTAATCATCCAAAAGCTCCCACCCCTCTCTGAACCCTTAACTCCCCTTTTCCATAAAAACGAAGAAAAGATTACAGCAATACAATTTGCAGTCTTTCCATTCATAAACTATTTAACTTTTTATTCTTTCAGTCCAATTTTTAAATATCAGTCTATCTTCTCCATTCCTGTAAATATCTTGCATAAGCCATCCTTCAAATATGATATTTCCGCGTTGCCATTTAAGTTCATAAATTTTACTGTTCATTCTTCAACAATGCGGTATTCCAACTTTCGATATTACACCATTCAATATACCTTGTAATCCATGTTTGCTCTCTAAAATGTATTTGGCAATCAAAAATCAATTAGGAAATATACCTTATAGTCCATATTTGTATGTCCATCAAATAAACATCAACCTTTTAATTTATTTAAAGCTAACATTTAAAGCTCCAGTTCATTCCCATATTCACAACATTGTATTTTAAACATTTTCTAAACAATCTCGACATATATAATTCCAACATTTAAGTTAATAAGCATTTTCTAAATCCTTAACCAGTTACTTTTCTTAACAATAAAATTCCAGTTATATCTCTCACTCTTAATTAATCAAATAACATTACTAAAGTTACATCTCCAACTTATATCCAAAATAAATCAATTATTAACAAAACCATATATAAACAAATATCATCACAATCACATCTCCAACCTTTAAATTATTATTTTAACTTTCTTCTTTTATTGTATTCAAAAAAATTTTATCTTTTCCCATAAACAGAAACACCCTTTAATTTAGAAGCTACACAAATCTCTCCTTGTTCTTTTAATTCCTCTGTTTTCTCCAGTATTTCTCCTCCCCTCCCCTTATCATGTACTTGTATTACATCCTTATCCCATTTTTTTTGCCATCTCAATACCAATCAATTTAGCTTCTAATAACAATCATCAGTGCTTGGAATACTTTACCTGACCTCCTAATATTTACTCATATATATGTTTATATACTATATAATCTTTTATATGATGTTGTGACAAAATAAATAAATAAAATAAATAAATAAATAAACAAAGGATTTCTTGCCTTTAATACATTAATATAAAAATCTCTTGCTTTAAGAACTGTACAAAGACGATAATTTCTTCTTTTATAATTCACTGTTAAACCAGCTGGAACATCCCATCTAAACTGTATCTGATATTTCTTAAGTTCATCCACTAAAAAGGCAAATTCTTTTCTCTTTCTTAACATTTTAGGAGGAATTTCCTTCATCATTATTATATCTTGTCCTAGTATTTAAATTTTATTTTTATAAAATGCTTGTAAGATTCCATATCTAATCTTCTTAGTTGTAAAATAAATCACCACATCTCTTGATAGTTGCCTCTGTCTAGCCAACCAGGAGTTAACATGATAAAAAATTTTCAATATTAACTTCAAAATCTTCTGGATTCTCTCCAGTTATCTGTGCAAAAGCCTGTGTAAAAATCTTTTTTAAATTCTCCTGCTTACATTCCTTCAGTCCTCTCACCCTTACAGCATACTCCATTAACCTATATTGTAATATAACCCTTTCTTAATCTGTCCTATCCACCTTAACCTGTATTCCCTCTATTTTGTTTTCTAAATTCAAATTAACTTGATTCATTTGAACCTCCTCTATTTTCCTTTCCAAATCCAAATTAACTTGATTAAGTTCTTCCATTCTTTCATTCATCTGAATAATATAACCTGCTAAGAGTTTAAATGCATCCATTACACTTTCCAAATCCTTATTCTGAATTTCCACCATATCTTTAAAATCCAATATTTCTTTTTCCATTTCATTAAATTTTTGATCTATTACAGAAATTTGAACCTCCAAAAGTTCCTTTAAGAAAGCCCTTAAATATTCCTTAAGATTTTCTTTTACATTCTGTATTTGAACTTTCACAGTCCTTTATAACATTTGGCTTTGTTTGCTTAAAAGACTGTATGAAATTTCAAAGCACTAGTATATTAATGTGTACTGGTGGCTCTTTAAGTCTAGTTTATAGCACAGGTCATCAACCAATGAATTTTGAGCACTGCTGCATGGAATTTGGTATATTTCAATATAATCATTGTTTCTTAGCTTTGTGACCACCTTAAAGAATAATAGAGCCAGTCTGGTCTAGTTGTTAAGACACAGTCTAGAAATGAGGAGTCTGTGAGTTCTAGTCCTGCCTCAGACATAAGATCAACTAGGTGACCTTGGGCCAGTCATTCTCTATCAGCCAAGAAAGAGGACTGTCAAATTTAGACACTTTTGTCTAAGGCAGGACTGGAACTCACAGACTCCTCATTTCTAGACTGTGTCTTAACTACACAAAACTGGCAAACCATTTCTGAAATCTTGCCAAGCAAACTGTGGGACTTGTCAAGGCAGTCTCCGGGGGTCAAAAACTGACTCAAAGGCTCCAAAATAAATGAATAACTAAAATATAAACTAGTTAGTTTATTCTTACTTAAGCTTTTGTGAATTCCAAAGGTATTTATTGGTCCAATTCATCAGGTGTTTTTTTTTTTTTTCAGGGCAGATTTTGCTGGAAACGTTTAACTCAGAATTCCTCGGGAAAGAATTACTGAATGTGTATCTGCACATCTAAGTTCACTCAGGGACGTTTAATGGGAACTTGTACTTTCTTTTCAAGTGACAGAATTCTTCCTCATCAAACGCCTTCAGTTCTAATACCCTTCAATTGTATTTCTGGTCTGTTTGCTTTTGAAATAATTCAAAGTGATGCTTCTCTTACTGCTAAAGCAATAAATACCTCTGGGAATAAAAGAAAGAAGCCCCCCCCCCCATTTCCCCCTGCCCTTATGTTAGGATGTTCTACTGAGACTCTGCTCCAAGATGATTAAAGAAGACTTTTTCAGTGGTTTCATACCCCCAGTTTTGCCTGCCCTGTATAACTTCTAATTTACAATATTCTGGGCCAGAGAAAAAATTACCACTTTTTAAAATCTTCAAACGTATAGTTGGAATACCATGTTTCCCCGAAAATATGACATGTTCCGAAAATAAGGCTAGGACCGATTTTTGGGGTGGGCATAAATATATGCCCTCCCCCAAAAATAGGCCCTAGTGAAGGGGTGGGTGTGGCCAGCACAGGAAACAGCCCTTCCCTTCTCTGGTCACCTCCTGGAGGTTCAGCCCCATAATTGCTGCCCACTGATAAGCTAAGCCAGTGAGGGCTGTGCAACTCAGCCCAGATCTCCAAAGCACCTCCCAGCTGGTGGCCTCCTTCCCCTTTTCCTGCCAATATTTCATTCCTTTGGGGATGTGTGTCTGTACTGTAATCCCAAATCAAGAACAAACATCAGGAAAAAAAGAGGGGTTTTTTCCTGCAGCCTGTTTTTTTTTTTGGATTGCAGCAGAGACACACATCCTCATAATGCTCCATCTGAAGCCTTCAGCCTTACAATCCCGCCAGGGGTGTCTGTGCTGTGATCTCAAAAAAAGAATGGTTTGTGTGTGAGAGAGAGAAAGAGAGAGAGAGGGAGGGAGGGAGGGAGGGAGAGGGAGGGAGGGAGGGAGAGAGAGAGAGAGAGAGATATCCAATCCAACTCAACCATGGACAGTTATTCAGGGCTGGACCATCCCTCCCTCTCTCTCTCACACACAAACACATAGAGGTCCCTCAACCCACCTACCCCAAACCTCCTAAGGCAGCCACATCCCTTCACTAACCTGCTTCTCAGCTCCGTTCTCCACCTTCGCCTGCAGGACAAGAAAAGTAGTCTGTGGGACTGTAGTAAAAACACCTTCCAACTTCCAAGATTTTTTTTTCTTCGTTTGAAGTTGGAAGGTCTGAACTACCATGTTTTTTTTTAACCCTTGTCTAACAGACTACTTTTCATGTCCTGAAAGTGCAGAGGAGAATGGAACTGGAAAGCAGGTTAGTGAAGGGATGTGGCTGCCCTGGGGAGGGGTGACGGTTTGGCATGGGTGGCCTGGCTGAAGGGCCTTCAGGTAAGCCAATGTGGGATCTTGGGGCAGCTCTGCAGCCCCTGCCTTGCTTTGTCCTCCACCCCCCATTGCCTTGCTTCATTCTTCTTTGCAACATGCAGCCTCTCACAATAAGGAGAATTGCAGGCAATTCTCATTACTGTGAGAGGCTGCACTTTGGTTCTGGGCAGGGGAGGCTTGGTATTCTTACCTGGTTCCCCTCCAGTGTTTCTCTTTTTTCTCTCTCTCTGTCACTCTCTCTCACACATACACAGACACACAGAGATTTGATCTCTTAAACTGCCGCATGCTTTTCACCCAGAGGGAGGTGAAGCAGGTGAAAAGTGTTTGGGCGCCTGACAGGTGCCGGCCTGCATTGTCAAATGTTTGGGCTGCTGAGCGCCGGCCTATACACCTATTTGATGCTGCAGGGCCTGGACTCTTGGTAATCGATTGAGGTAAGACTGTTCTTGAAGGGAGCACGAGATGCATGGGGCCACTTCTGCTTTTGCAGCCTCAAAATCAGCTGCAAAAGAGCCGTGATTCTTGCCGTCTCTTCCCCCCCACCTCGCCAGACATGGCAGGGCTTCTTGCTCCTTGCTTCTCCTCCTCCCCACCCCAGCCCACCCCAACTGATACTCCCAAATTGTGCCCAAAAATTATAAGACCCCCTGAAAATAAGGCCAAGCCCTTATTTTGGGGTTTAAAACAATTAAGACAGGGTCTTATTTTCAGGGAAACACGGTAATTTTTTGCCATATTTTTGTCATGTTGTTTTGTTTTGTTTATATGCCATCATAGTTCAGGATTCCTGGATCACTTAAAATAGCCTTGATGTTCATGGCCTCTGTAGGATGACCAGGTTGAGCCTTAGGGATGAGTCAAATACATCATCAGTCTCAAGTCCCTTCACACCCACTAGAGATCTAACTCCAGCCCACTTTGAATTCCATTGATTCTTATCTACCACCAATTTGCTTTGACTGCTAGTAGTTCAGATTCTTGTAGGGACCTCCATATAACCCTTATATAAATTTAAACTGCCTAGGTTTCCTGATTTCTGCGCTTGACAGCCTCCACCCACCAAGTGAAAACTCCTATAGTATTTCCAGCCATACCTAGATTGATGGTGTGTAATTGAACATTCTGTAGTGATAACAGTTCACATGGAACTTTTGAATAACCTTTCCCAGCAGCTTCATAGATATATCAAATGGCAAGAAAAGAAGATTGATTCCTACCTCATCCCTTCACATCTATAGCTCCATGTATCCAAAGCCATTCAGTCCTGCCAGAGTTCAGTCAAAGCCTATTGTCCCACATCCAGGGCCCCACAGCCTCTAGGCACAGTGAAAGGGTAGCCACAGCATCACGTGGATCAGCAAGAGTGGAAATATAGAGTTGGTTGTCATCAGCATACTGTAGATACCTCAACCCGTAGTGATGGATGATCCCATCCTGTGGTTTCACATAGATGTTGAAAAGATGTGGAGAGAAGATTGAGCCATGCAGCACACCACAAAACAGTACCGAATACTAGACCTCTCATTCCCTCTCATTACCAATTGGGACCAGCCACAGAAAAAGGAGCTGAACTAGAACAGAATTGTGCCATCCAGTCCCAGTCCTTGCAGCTGGCCCAAAAGGATACTATGTTTGATAGTATCAAAAGCAACTGAAGGGTTAAGGAGAATAATAATAATAATAATAATAATAATAATAATAATAATAATAATAATAATAATAATAATAACAACAACAACAACAACAACAACAACAACAATAATAATAATAATAATAATAATAATAATAATAATAATAATAATAATAATAATAATAATAATAATTTAATTTGTATACCGCCCTTCTCCCGAAGGACTCAGGGCGGTTAACAGCCAGATAAAACAACAATCAAGACACATACAATACAATCAAGACACATACAATACAAGTTAAAAACAATGATTAAAAAACTTATTTAAATTTGGCCCAACTAATTAAAATACATTTCAAGACCCTAAAAAACTTATAAAAATTAAAAACCCATAAAATCATCTAAAAATTTTAAAATTTTAGGCCAGTCCTGCGCAAGAAAATAGATGTGTCTTAAGTTCGCGGCAAAAGGTCCGAAGGTCAGGAAGCTGTCGGAGTCCAGGGGGAAGCTTGTTCCATAGGGTTGGAGCCCCCACAGAGAAGGCCCTTCCCCTGGGGGCCGCCAGCCGGCATTGCTTGGCTGACGGCACCCTAAGGAGTCCCTCTCTGTGAGAGCGCACGGGTTGGTGGGAGGCACACAGTGGCAGTAGGCGGTCCCATAAGTACCTCGGTCCTAAGCCATGGAGCGCTTTAAAGGTGGTAACCAACACCTTGAAGCGCACCCGGAAGACCACAGGCAGCCAGTGCAGCCTGCGCAGGATAGGTGTTATGTGGGAGCTCTGAACAGCTTCCTCTATCACCCGCGCAGCTGCATTCTGGACTAACTGGAGCCTCCGGGTGCTTTTCAAGGGGAGCCCCATTTAGAGAGCATTGCAATAGTCCAGGCGAGAGGTAACAAGAGCATGAGTGACTGTGCATAAGGAATCCCGGTCCAGAAAGGGGTGCAACTGGCGAATCAGGTGCACCTGATAAAAAGCTCTCCTGGAGACGGTCGTCAGATGTTCCTCAAAGGACAACCGCCCATCCAGGAGAACGCCTAAGATGCGCACCCTCTCCATTGGGGCCAATGACTCGTCCCCAACAGTCAGCCACAGTTGCAGCTGACTGTACCAGGATGCCGGCATCCACAGCCACTCCGTCTTGGCAGGGTTGAACTGGAGCCTGTTTCTCCCCCTCCAGACCCGTACGGCTTCCAAACACTGAGACAGCACTTCGACAGCTTCGTTGGTGTGGCCTGGGGTGGAAAAGTACAGCTGCGTATCGTCAGCTTACAGTTGGTAACTCACCCCAAAGCCACTGATGATCTCACCCAGCGGCTTCATATAGATGTTGAACAGGAGAGGCAAGAGAATCGACCCCTAGGGCACCCCATACATGAGGCTCCTCATAGTCGATCTCTGCCCCCCTGCCAACACTGTCTGCGACTGGTCAGAGAGGAAGGAGGAGAACCACTGCAAAACGGTGCCTCCCACTCCCAAACTCTCCAGCCGGCGCAGCAGGATACCATGGTCGATGGTATCAAAAACCGCTGAGAGATCTAACAGGACCAGGGCAAAGGAATAACCCCTGTCGCGGGCCCTCCAGAAATCATCCACCAACATGACCAAAGCTGTCTCGGTGCTGTATCCAGGCCAAAAGCCGGACTGGAACGGGTCCAGATAGATAGTTTCATCCAGGAACTGGGGTAGCTGGCGTGCCACTACACTCTCTACAACCTTCGCCACGAAGCAAAGGTTGGAGACAGGACGATAATTACCTAAAATGGCCGGGTCCAGGGAAGGCTTCTTGAGGAGGGGCCTCACTCCCGCCTCTTTCAAGGCGGGAGGGACAGTCCCCTCCACCAAAGAAGCATTAACAATCCCCTGGAGCCAGCCCCGTGTTACCTCCTGTGTGGCCAGCACCAACCAGGAGGGACACGGGTCCAGTAAACATGTAGGGGCATTAAGCCTTCCCAGCAACCTGTCCACCTCCTCAGGAGTCACAGGGTCAAACTCCTCCCAAATAGTCTCAACAAGACGAGGCTCTGCTGTCTCACCTGGATCTACCCAATTTTGGTCCAAATCGTCCCAAAGCTGAGCGATTTTATCGTGCAGATACGCACTAAAATGTTCGGCACGTCCCTGCAGGGGGTCATCCCACACCTCCGACTGTAGTAGAGAGTGGGTCACCCGAAACAGGGCGGCCGAGCGATTATCTGCCGATGCAATAAGGGAGGAAACGTAGGTATGCTTAGCCTCCCTCAGTGCCACTAGATAGGTCTGAATATATGACCTAACCAATGTTCGGTCAGCTTCTGAACGGCTGGACCTCCAGGTACTCTCTAGGCGTCTTTTCTGGCACTTCATCTCCCTCAGCTCCTCAGAAAACCAAGGGGCTGGTTGAGACCTGCGCCGGATCAGAGGCCGCAAAGGCACAACATGGTCCAGAGCCCCGGCCACGGCCAGTTCCCAGGCTGCGACCAATTCTTCAGCCGTGCCATGGGCCAGATCCTTGGGAAACGGCCCAAGCTCCGTCAGGAACCTCACCGGGTCCATCAGGCACCTGGGACAGAACCAACGCATTGGTTCCATCTCCCTGCGGTGATGAGTAGCGGTCCGAAAGTCCAGACGAAGAAGAGAATGATCTGATCATGACAAAGGCTCAACGACTAAATCTCTTAGTTCCAGATCATGCAACCACTGGCCTGAGACAAAAATCAGATCTAGTGTGCCTCCCCCGATGTGAGTAGGGCCGTCAACTATTTGAGTCAGGTCCATGGCCGTCATGGAAGCCATGAACTCCCGAGCCGTCGACGATGCCACGCCAGCTGATGGCAAATTGAAATCCCCCATGACCAACAGTCTGGGGGTCTCAACTGCCAACCCGGCAAGCACCTCCAACAGCTCGGGCAGGGCTGTTGTCACGCAGCAAGGAGCCAGGTACGTGATCAACAATCCCACCTGAGTCCTACGACCCCACTTCACAAAGAGGGATTCACAGCCAGCTATCTGAGGCACAATGGTCTCCCTCGGTTCTAGACTTTTCTTAATAATGACCGCCACCACCCCACCCCTACCTTGGGCCCTCAGCTGATGGAATGCTCAGAAACCTGGCGGGCACATTTCAACTAGGGGAACCCCCCCTTCCATGCCCAACCAGGTCTCCGTAATGCCCATAACATCCGTGGTCCCCTCCTGGATTAGATCGGAAATCAGGGGGGCTTTATTCACCACGGACCGTGCATTACATAACATCAGTCGAAGGTCCAAGTCCTGAGAAAACTGGCCACTCGGGGAATGGAAAAAGACTGAGGGGCCGGAGCGCGCGATCGCTCTTAAACACCAAGCGTGCACCCCCCCGAACATAATACGGCCCCCCGCTTCCGCCATATCTGCCCCTCCCAATTACCGTGCTGATGACATCACCCTCATTAGTTAAAGAACGAGCTCCCCTCTTTTCCTCTGGACCTGTTGAAATAATGCCGTGAACATTCACAAGGACTGGCTCCCTCCCCGACGGGTTCCCCCCAACACCCGTCACTGCCCTCCCCCCCCCTTTATTTATTTATTTATTTATTTATTTATTTATTTGATTTTTATACCGCCCTTCTCCCGAAGGACTCAGGGCGGTGTACAGGCAAGATAAAACAATACAATATACAGATTAAAATACCATTTAAAAAACTTATTTAAATTAGCCTAACATTAAAAAATTTCCATACTAAAAACCCCGTTTAAAAATTGATAAAAGATAAAATTCAAGACAGCCCCGCAAATAAAAGATCGTCTTCAGTTCGCGACGGAATGTCCGAAGGTCAGGTATTTGGCGAAACCCGGGGAAGTTCGTTCCAGAGTGTGGAGCCCCACAGAGAAGGACCTTCCTGGGGCCGCCAGCCGACATTGCTTGGCGGACGGCACCCTGAGAAGTCCCTCTGTGAGAGCGTACAGGTCGGTGGGAGGCATGTGGTAACAGCAGGCGGTCCCGTAAGTACCCAGGCCTAAGCCATGGAGCACTTTAAAGGTCGTAACCAAACCTTAAAGCGCACTCGAAGGCCACAGGCAGCCACTCCGTCTTGGAGGATTAAGCTTGAGCCTGTTTCTCCCCATCCAGACCCGTACAGCTTCCACGCATCGGGACAGCACTTCAACAGCTTCATTGGGGTGGCCTGGGGTGGAAAAGTACAGCTGGGTGTCATCAGCGCACAGCTGGTATCTCACCCCAAAGCCACTGATGATCTCACCCCAAAGCCACTGATGATCTCACCCCAAAGCCACTGATGATCTCACCCCAAAGCCACTGATGATCTCACCCCAAAGCCACTGATGATCTCACCCAACGGCTTCATATAGATGTTGAACAGAAGGGCGAGAGAATCGACCCTGCGGCACCCACAAGTGAGGTCCCTCGCGGTGACCTCTGCCCCCTGTCAACACCGTCTGCGACCGGTCAGAGAGATAGGAGGAGAACCACCGATATACGGTGCCTCCCACTCCCAATCCCCAACCCGGCAAGCACCTCCAACAGCTCGGGCAGGGCTGTTGTCACGCAGCAAGGAGCCAGGTGCGTGATCAACAATCCCACCTGAGTCCTACGACCCCACTTCACAAAGAGGGATTCACAGCCAGCTATCTGAGGCACAATGGTCTCCCTCGGTTCTAGACTTTTCTTAATAATGACCGCCACCACCCCACCCCTACCTTGGGCCCTCAGCTGATGGAATGCTCAGAAACCTGGCGGGCACATTTCAACTAGGGGAACCCCCCCTTCCATGCCCAACCAGGTCTCCGTAATGCCCATAACATCCGTGGTCCCCTCCTGGATTAGATCGGAAATCAGGGGGGCTTTATTCACCACGGACCGTGCATTACATAACATCAGTCGAAGGTCCAAGTCCTGAGAAAACTGGCCACTCGGGGAATGGAAAAAGACTGAGGGGCCGGAGCGCGCGATCGCTCTTAAACACCAAGCGTGCACCCCCCCGAACATAATACGGCCCCCCGCTTCCGCCATATCTGCCCCTCCCAATTACCGTGTTGATGACATCACCCTCATTAGTTAAAGAACGAGCTCCCTCTTTTCCTCTGGACCTGTTGAAATAATGCCGTGAACATTCACAAGGACTGGCTCCCTCCCCGACGGGTTCCCCAACACCCGTCACTGCCTCCCCTTTATTTATTTGATTTTATACCGCCCTTCTCCCGAAGGACTCAGGGCGGTGTACAGGCAAGATAAAACAATACAATATACAGATTAAAATACCATTTAAAAACTTATTTAAATTAGCCTAACATTAAAAATTTCCATACTAAAAACCCCGTTTAAAAATTGATAAAAGATAAAATTCAAGACAGCCCGCAAATAAAAGATCGTCTTCAGTTCGCGACGGAATGTCCGAAGGTCAGGTATTTGGCGAAACCCCGGGGGAAGTTCGTTCCAGAGGGTGGGAGCCTCCACAGAGAAGGACCTTCCCCTGGGGGCCGCCAGCCGACGTTGCTTGGCGGACGGCACCCTGAGAAGTCCCTCTCTGTGAGAGCGTACAGGTCGGTGGGAGGCATGTGGTAACAGCAGGCGGTCCCATAAGTACCCAGGCCCTAAGCCATGGAGCACTTTAAAGGTCGTAACCAAACCTTAAAGCGCACTCGAAGGCCACAGGCAGCCAGTGCAGTCTGCGAGGAGCGGTGTTATATGGGAGCTACGGAGCTCCTCTATCACCCGCGCAGCTGCATTCTGGACTAACTGAAGCCTCGAGTGCACTTCAAGGGAGCCCCATGTAGAGAGCATTACAATAATCCAGGCGAGAGGTAACGAGCGCATGAGTGACCGTGCACAAGGCATCCCGATCAAGGAAGGCGCAACTGCGAACCAGGCGCACCTGGTGGAAGGCCCCCCTGGTGACAGCCCTCAAATGATCTTCAAACGACAGCCGTTCATCCAGGAGGACACCTAAGTTGCGCACCCTATCCTTTGGGGCCAGTAATTTTGCCTCCAATAGTCAGCCCCGGGTGCAGCTGACTGAATCGAGTGCCGGCATCCACAGCCACTCCGTCTTGGAGGGATTAAGCTTGAGCCTGTTCCTCCCCATCCAGACCCGTACAGCTTCCAGGGAGCGGGACAGCACTACAACAGCTTCATTGGGGTGGCCTGGGGTGGAAAAGTACAGCTGGGTGTCATCAGCGCACAGCTGGTATCTCACCCCAAAGCCACTGATGATCTCACCCCAAAGCCACTGATGATCTCACCCCAAAGCCACTGATGATCTCACCCAACGGCTTCATATAGATGTTGAACAGAAGGGCGAGAGAATCGACCCCTGCGGCACCCTGAGAAGTCCCTCTCTGTGAGAGCGTACAGGTCGGTGGGAGGCATGTGGTAACAGCAGGCGGTCCCGTAAGTACCCAGGCCCTAAGCCATGGAGCACTTTAAAGGTCGTAACCAAACCTTAAAGCGCACTCGAAAGGCCACAGGCAGCCAGTGCAGTCTGCGCAGGAGCGGTGTTATATGGGAGCTACGCGGAGCTCCCTCTATCACCCGCGCAGCTGCATTCTGGACTAACTGAAGCCTCCGAGTGCACTTCAAGGGGAGCCCCATGTAGAGAGCATTACAATAATCCAGGCGAGAGGTAACGAGCGCATGAGTGACCGTGCACAAGGCATCCCGATCAAGGAAGGGGCGCAACTGCCGAACCAGGCGAACCTGGTGGAAGGCCCCCCTGGAGACAGCCGTCAAATGATCTTCAAACGACAGCCGTTCATCCAGGAGGACACCTAAGTTGCGCACCCTATCCTTTGGGGCCAGTAATTTTGCCTCCAATAGTCAGCCGCGGCTGCAGCTGACTGAATCGGGGTGCCGGCATCCACAGCCACTCCGTCTTGGAGGGATTAAGCTTGAGCCTGTTTCTCCCCATCCAGACCCGTACAGCTTCCACGCATCGGGACAGCACTTCAACAGCTTCATTGGGGTGGCCTGGGGTGGAAAAGTACAGCTGGGTGTCATCAGCGCACAGCTGGTATCTCACCCCAAAGCCACTGATGATCTCACCCCAAAGCCACTGATGATCTCACCCCAAAGCCACTGATGATCTCACCCCAAAGCCACTGATGATCTCACCCCAAAGCCACTGATGATCTCACCCAACGGCTTCATATAGATGTTGAACAGAAGGGGCGAGAGAATCGACCCCTGCGGCACCCCACAAGTGAGGTCCCTCGCGGTCGACCTCTGCCCCCCTGTCAACACCGTCTGCGACCGGTCAGAGAGATAGGAGGAGAACCACCGATATACGGTGCCTCCCACTCCCAATCCCCCCAACCGGCGCAGCAGGATACCATGGTCGATGGTATCAAAAGCCGCTGAGAGGTCTAATAGGACCAGGGCAGAGGAATAACCCCTGTCCCTGGCCCTCCAGAGATCATCCACCAATGCGACCAAAGCTGTCTCCGTGCTGTACCCGGGTCGGAAACCGGACTGGAACGGGTCTAGATAGACGGCTTCATCCAGGTATTGGGGTAGCTGTCGCGCCACAGCACTCTCTACAACCTTCGCAACAAAGCGAAGGTTGGAGACTGGACGATAATTACCCAAAATAGCTGGGTCCAGGGAGGGCTTCTTGAGGAGGGGTCTCACCACCGCCTCTTTCAAGGCAGCAGGGAAAACCCCTTCCAACAAAGAAGCGTTGATAATCTCCTGGAGCCAGTCTCGTGTCACCTCCTGAGTGGCCAGTACCAGCCAGGAAGGACACGGGTCCAGTAAACATGTAGTGGCGTGAAGCCTCCCCAACAGCCTGTCCACGTCCTCGGGAGCCACAGGGTCAAACTCATCCCAAATGGACTCAACAAGACGTGTCTCCTCTCCCTTGCCCGGATCATCCCAATTTCGGTCCAGACCATCCCGGAGCTGAGCGATTTTATCGTATAGATAACCACTAAACTCCTCAGCATGTCCCTGCAACGGGTCATCCCGCACCTCCTGATGAAGGAGGGAGCGGGTCACCCGAAACAGGGCGGCCGGGCGGTTATCTGCCGACGCAATGAGGGTGGAGGTATATGAGCGCCTCGCCTCCCTCATTGCCACTAGGTAGGTCCTAGAATAGGACCTAACTAGTGTCCGATCAGCTTCGGAACGGCTGGACCTCCAGGTGCTCTCTAGACGTCTTCTCTGGCATTTCATCTCCCTCAGCCCCTCGGAGAACCAAGGGGCCAAACGAGATCTGCGCCGGGTCAGAGGTCGCAAAGGCACGACACGGTCCAAGGCCCCAGCCGCGGCCCGCTCCCAGGCCGCAACTAGTTCCTCAGTCGTGCCGTGGGCCAGATCCTCAGGGAATGGCCCAAGCTCCGTCAGGAACCTCTCGGGGTCCATCAGGCGCCTGGGACGGAACCACCGTATAGGTTCCGTCTCCCTGCGATGGTGGATGGCGGTTCGGAAGTCTAGTCGAAGGAGGAAATGATCGGACCATGACATCGGTTCGGTTACTAAGTCATCTAATTCCAAATCATTTAACCACTGTCTAGAGATATAAATCAGGTCCAGTATGCCTCCATGTGCGTGGGGCCATCATTTACCCGAATCAGGTCCAAGGCCGTCATGGAAGCCTGGAACTCCCGAGCTGCAGTCGATAACAAGCCAGCCGATGGCAAGTTGAAATCCCCCATGACTATAAGTCTGGGGGTCTCAACCGCCACGGAGGCAAGCACCTCCAACAGCTCGGGCAGGGCTGTGGTCACGCAGCAAGGAGCCAGGTACGCGATCAACAAGCCCAACTGATTCCTATGGCCCCACCTCACATAGAGGGATTCACAACCGGCAATCTGAGGAACAGTGGCCTCCCTCGGCTCTAGATCTTCCTTAATGACAACCGCCACCCCCCCACCCCTACCTTGGGCCCTCGGCTGATGAAATGCTCGAAAACCTGGAGGGCACAGCTCAACGAGGGGAACCCCCCCCTCCGGACCCAACCAGGTCTCCGTAATGCCCATAAGGTCCGCGGACTCCCCCTGAATAAGATCACAAATCAGGGGGGCTTTATTAGCCACGGACCGGGCATTACATAACATCAACCGAAGATCCAGGCTCTGAGGATCATGGCCGCCTGAGGAACGGGTAGGGACTGAGGGGCCGGAGCACGTGATCGCCGTCAGACATCGAGCACGTGCTCCCAACACTCGATACGCCCCCCCCCCTCCGCCATATCTGCCATATCTTTAAAAGCCTCTTATTTAAAAAACCCCAAAGGTTCTTCTTGGACGCATGCCACCTCTCCGGGTCCCAAGACCCATCGTTGAGGTAGGCCCTCGATAGAGAGGAGGGCCATTCCTGCGAGATGGAGGAGTCCCGCAGGCCAAGGAGTTCAATCGGAGAATAGTGCATATAAAGCAAGTCGGCATATGAATGAATTCATCCCAGTCGACCTTGATGTTATAATGGTCCGGATTGAGCCAATGCTATAAGAACCAGCGTATGATGTAATTAGGATAGCAGCTCCTCCATGGTAGACCCTCCTTCAGGCTAATGGAAAAAAAGTCACTGACGCCAGCATTCTCCATCCTACAACCCACTCCGCATGAGGGGGAAGGGAGCAGGTCCAGGCAGGCCCTGGGGAGCAGTCCAACCTCATCCGGGCCCTACAGATCTCACAACCCTAAGCTGGCGGTCCCGACCGCCTAAACCCCACCCAAGCTCCAGAGTCCAGATGCCAGAAACCAGAATCTAGAGTCCAGAGTCCGGGGGGGGGAAGAAGGGGAAAGTCTCCATGGCCGAGCACACCACTCCTGTCACCTCCCTCCCAGCCTGGTCCACTTGGCCCAAAAGTCCAAACCTCAGGCAAGTAGACAGCCCAAACGGTCCAGATGGAAAAACATCAAGGAGAAGGGGGAGGAGGAAGTGGCTAACCGCATCCGCCGCCAAGGAAGTTCCATCGCCGTCATCATCACCCAGATGATAATCAGCCCCGGATGATGTCGCGGCCATCTTCACCGCCTCGGCTGCTGCCTTGGCATAAAGATGGTTCCACTGGCCCTATCACTCTCAGCAGAGATCAATGACAAGCATGACCAATGCTGTTTCCATCCCATAACTGGGCCTGAATCTTTTTTTTTGTCTGAATTTTACAGACAAAAGCTAGGAAAAGCTTCAGGCCCAGACAAGATAACTCTTTCTTGCTTAAAAGACGGTGCTGACCAATTGACCTCCATCTTCACCCGTATCTTCAATAAATCGCTGGAGATAGCTATGTTCCTTCTTGCTTCAAACACTCTACTATCATCCCAGTGCCAAAAAAGCTCACCATCAAGGAACTGAACGATTACAGACAAGTTGTTCTAACATCTGTAGTTATGAAAACCTTTGAAAAGCTAGTGCTGTCTCCCTTGAAAACCATCACGGATCTGCTGTTAGACCCCCAATTTGCATACTGAGCAAATAGATCAATAGATGAGGCTGTTAATATGGCTCTCCACTACATCCTACAACATCTTGAATCTCAAAAGACCTACGCAAGGGTCCTCTTTGTAGACTTTAGTTTGGAATTCAACACCATCATTCCAGACATTCTTCTAATTAAGCTAAACCAGTTAGTGGCACCTGAATACTTTAATTCTCACTAACAGAGATGAAATGATAGAAGGTGTTGAGGCTACAGGAACCTTGGGGGCAAGTGATCATGCAATATTGGAATTCGACATTAAGCAAATACAAGTAGTAGAACAAAGTCAAACTAGAGTCTCGGACTTTAAGAGAGCTAATTTCAATAAACTTAGAGAGAGCTTGAGAAGGATTCCATGGGTGAGAATCCTCAAAAGGAAATAAACTCAAAAAGCTTGGGAAATTTTGAAAAGTGAAATTATAAAAGCGCAGTCTAGCACAATACCAATGAAGAAGAAAAATAATAGATCTCAAAAGAAACCAGCGTGGATGCATAAAGAACTATCTGACAAGTTGAAAGACAAAAAGGACAAGTATAAAAACCCTATACTAATTTATATTAATCCTAATATTAATTAATATTAATATTAATTAATATTAATATTAATTAATATTAATATTAAAATTAATATTAATATAACCCTATACTAACCCTAACCCTATCATTAGGGGTTAAATTGCAACCTATGACCATCATTAGTGTTGTAAATGTTGTACCTTTAATGTATTTTTTTTATTTTTTCTTTGTTCTTTTTCTTTTATGTACACTGAGAGCATATGCACCAAAACAAATTCCTTGTGTGTCCAATCACACTTGGCCAATAAAAGAATTCTATTCTATTCTATTCTAAAAAGTGGAAAGAGGGGCAAATAACTAACGCAGAATATCAGCAAATAGCCTGAGCCTGTAAAGATAAAGTGGGGAAAGCTAAGGCTCACAATGAACAAAGGCTAGTGACAAAAGTAAAAAATAACAAAAAAAAGCTTCTTCCAACATGTTAAAAACAAGAAAAAAGTCAAGGAAACAATTGGCCCATTGCTGGGAGAAAGTGGCAAGAAGATGACAAGCAACAGGGAGAAAGCAGATCTACTTAACTCATATTTTGCATCTGTCTTTACACAAAAGGAAAAAACAATCCAACCTATCAAAAACAGCACCACAAAAAACAGATTAGGAACATAAATTAAAATAGGGAAGAAAATAGTAAGTGAACACCTGTCTACCCTAGACGAGTTCAAATCACGAGGACCAGATGGATAACCTCCCAAGGTTCTGAAGGAACTGGCAGACGAGATCTCAGAACCACTGAACTATATCTTTCAAAGATTCTGAAGCACAGGGGAGCTGCCAGAGGACTGGAAAAGAAGTGATGTAGTTCCCATCTTCAAAAAAGGAAAAAAAAGCAGATCTAGGAAACTACCGACCTATCAATCTGACCTCAATACCGGGGAAGATTCTGGAAAAGATAATCAAGCAACGAATCACTGAACATCTAGAAGCAAACAAAGTAATAACCAAAAGCCAACATGGGCTTGTCAAAAATAGATCATGCCAGACTAATCTCATTGCATTCTTTGACAAAATGACAAAATTAGTGGACCAGAGGAATGCTGTTGATATAATTTACTTGGACTTCAGCAAAGCATTTGATAAAATAGACCATAACCTACTACTAGATAAAGTAGAAAATTGTGGGTTAGACAGCACCACCACCAGATGGATTCATAACTGGCTGACCAACCGCACTCAACGTGTAGTCCTCAATGGAACTATATCCACATGGAGGGAAGTATGCAGTGGAGTACCCCAAGGCTCTGTTTTAGGCCCAGTACTCTTCAACATCTTCATCAATGACGTGGACAAGGGGATAGATGGGGAACTCATCAAATTTGCAGATGACACCAAGCTGGCAGGAATAGCCAACACTCCAGAAGATAGGTTCAAGTTACAGAAGGATCTTGACAGACTTGAATATTGGGTGCTATCTAACAAAATGAAATTCAACAGTGAAAAAAGTAAAGTTCTACGTTTAGGCAAAAAACCCAAAATGCATAGGTACCGTATATGTGATACCTTGCTCAATAGTAGTACCTGTGAGAGAGATCTTGGAGTCCTAGTGGACAACCATTTAGATTTGAGCCAGCAGTGTGCAACAGCTGCTAAAAAAGCCAACGCAGTTCTGGGCTGCATAAACAGAGGGATAGAATCAAGATCACGTGAAGTATTAGTGCCACTTTATAATGCCTTGGTAAGGCCACACTTGGAATACTGCATTCAGTTTTGGTCGCCGCGACGTAAAAAAGACGCTAGAAAGAGTGCAGAGAAGAGCAACAAAGATGATATGGGGACTCGAGGCTAAATCATATGAAGAACGGTTGCAGGAACTTGGTATGTCTAGTTTAATAAAAAGAAGGACTAGGGGAGACATGATAGCTGTGATATCATGATATCTCAGGGGTTGCCACAAAGAAGAGGGAGTCGGGCTGTTCTCCAAAGCACCTGAGGGTAGAACAAGAAGCAAGAAGAAGCAATGGGTGGTAACTGATCAAGGAAAGAAGCAACTTAGAACTAAGGAGAAATTTCCTGACAGTTAGAACAATCAATAAGTGGAACAACTTGCCTGCAGAAGTTGTGAATGCTCCAACACTGGAAATTTTTAAGAAAATGTTGGATAGCCATTTGTCTAAAATGGTGTAGAGTTTCCTGCCTGGGCAGGGGGTTGGACTAGAAGACCTCCAAAGTCCCTTCCAACTCTGTTATTATGTTATGTTATGTTATAACTCTGAATAACTAATTAAGTCAATTAACATGCCCTACAACAATAACATCAAAAGTCTAGGGCTTCTGGGTGGCGCCACCTTTCTTGCTGGGTGCTAATTTATGGCACTCCGCATTGAATATGGTAAAAGCCGGACATAACAACTGATCCCGGCTTAATTTCTCTCTCTGGTTGAAAGAGAGAGAAAGAGCAAGGGGGGGGGACTGTGGTAGATTCCCCTAGGGGCTTTGTTTTTGTAATGCAAAGTCCTGAAAGGTCGAATCCCCTTACCCCTCCCCCAACCTCCAGTATTCACTGCGCTCCTGAAAAAGCAGGAAAAGAGGAAGGTGTCCACTTCTGCTAGCAATTGATTTCTTTTTGTAGTTACTAAAAGCAGGCGGAACAAGCGTGAGTGAACAATTATTGGTTTGCAAGTATTTTTGATTTTCTGACTTCTACCCTTTTTTTTTTTTAAAAAAAGAGAAATTTCTGCCCCCCCTTCAGTTTCATTTTAGAGAAACTGAAAGCAGAGCGATACATCAAAGGGAGCTTTGCTGTTGAATCGAAACTGAATGGAGATTTTATCTTATTGTGTTTGACTGTGGACTGTTGGATTATATTACGTTGTTTAAGTACTTTACAAGGGGATTCTCAGCAGGAACTTTGTCATGGAGGTTCTTTCAGAAGAATGGATTTGTGACTTTATACAGGACTACACAGAAAGTATGTATTTAATTATTCAAAAATACGAATTGATAAAAAAATGGGGACGTTTTGGATGAGAGCTTGGAGCAAATTAACCAGTGCAACCATTCGGAAAATGGAATGCAGGAGATACAAATAAAAGTGGATAAATATGAAGAATTGATCGTGAAGAAACAAGGTGATGTAAAGAAGTCTTCTTTAAATAGTTTGGATGAACTGCCTGAATTTGTGCTACAGGAGATTGTCCCTCAAATGGAAAAGACTCACAAGCTTAATGTTTCCCAACATTCCCTTAATGTTTCTCTTTTTGAACTGATGGAATATACGGCAGTAATTTTTGGATTCTTGGACATAAGGAATTACTAGGAAATATTGTGATTGACTTTTTAAAAGGAGCAACGAAGGAAAGACAGAGATTAATGCACCAAAAAAAATGGCAAGAGACAAAAGTATTATTCTTGAAACAAGGTTTTTTTAAAATATTAATAGACAAAAATATTAGTGTTCCGGAAAGACATTTTGTGAGGAATCTGGAAGAAATGGGTTGATTATATGTTTTATATCTATCATAAAAGACTAGATATTTGGATTTATACTGGATTTTGATGAGGAAGGACTAAAGTTGAATAGATATTGTAATTTTCTGTATTGAAATTTTATAAGGTGTTGCACTAAATTTTAAATAGAATATTTTCAAAAGATCTTATGTAAGAAAGACATGGGGGGAAAAATTATATGGTTATAGAAGTTATAAGGGACATATTTTTTGAATTGGATTGGATTTTTATGCTTTAGTTGGTTTTAAATACTTTAGGATTAATTTGTTCTATTGATTTATATATTTTACTATTGTTAATTCTTAATTTATTTTTTTTATTTTTTTTGAAGGATTTTGGTTATGTTAGGAGGAAGTCAGAGCTAGAGAAGGAAAATTGGTATAATAGTTTTGGGAGAAAATTTTCTTAGCATATGTTTGTCTTATTTTTAACTATACCTTGTGCTTGTTCCGGGAAGCCAGGGGGGATGGGGGAGGGGGGAGGGTATTAGTGAAGGGAGGGGGGTTGGGGGGAAAGGGGGGAAAAAATTTTTCTGTAAAACTTTTTGAATAAAAAAAAAAAAGTCTGGATGAAGATGATTACTACAACTACCTGGATATTGTTGAAGCTGAAAACATCAAGTACATTGAAATCCGGAAAAGATCAGAAGCAAATACATCAAAAGAGGGAAGAAGATCTTAAAATCAAAACTCAATGGAGGAAATACAATCAAAGCAATCAACACCTGGCCAATTTCAGTCATTAGGTATCGGCCGGAATAGTGGGCTGGATTCAAGCAGATCTAAAAGCGATGCATAGGAAGACCAGGAAAATAATTTCAATAAATCATGTCCTTTATCCTTGCAGCAACATTGACAAACTTTATCTACCAAGGAAAATAGGGGCATGGAATGTTGCAAATCCATCAGGTGGTTGAAGAAGAAAAAAGGTATTGGAAGAATATCTGAAGGATAATGAGGAAGATGCACTAAACTCAGTATACCAGGAAGTCTTAATAACTTCTGGAGAAACCAGATTGGCCTACAAGAAAAAAAATGAAGAACAGAATGGAGGCATGGGAAGAAAAAGCACTACATGGCCAAAACATTTTTAAAAATTGCAAGAAAGCAGATAAGAACAAGATCTGCCAATGTTTAAGAGCAGGAAAGTTGAAGAAAGAGATCAAAGGAGTAATACTCGCTGTATATGATCAAGCCTTAACAAATGTAGACAAAGCCAGAAGGCAGCAACAGATAGTAAGGGTTGTCTATGCAAAAAAGAAACAGTGGATGTAAGAAGATCACACAGACTAAATACAAGAATTGGCATGACAAACTACAAACTATATTCAGACTTATCACCAACTCGGATGAGGCCAATCAGTACTTTAACAGAGGGTTCCCTTGAGATGCAGTCATTGGTATAGGGAGAGAAGAGCAATAGAGACAGCTCACAGTCCTGGGGGGGCCCTGTGCTAATTCCCAGATACCAGAGAAAAATAATTCTCTCTAGCTTCACCTGCTGCTTCCTCCAAGTCAAAAAACTGATAATTAATCTACAAGTATGAATAATTTTTAACATAGTTAATACAGATAAATGTAACCCATACAAACAAAAGGCTGCCATAATATTTAAATGTGGGAACAAGTCCTGAAACAAAAATGTAAGAAACACTGAACTAGGATGACTTTTGCCACCTTAGTTCCATGCTGGGCCTGAAAACCAAGCAGAAAGGAATATAGTTAATCTATATATATAAAAGCAAAAACCACTCACACTGTGATAACAAAATCTCCAGAACTGTAAAGCCTACAAACTTGAAATGTGTCACATATGTTCCTCTTGGCTTCTAGTTGCTCATTAAGAAAGGATTTTTCAAAATGACCATCAGAGCATTAGTATTTCCTATATTATGATTAACCAGCTCTGATGCTAAGGAGTTCTACTCAGCCTCCCCACCTGAAAAGAAATCTGTTCCAAATGCAAAACACAAGCATAGGATAGGAATTTCACTTTCAGTTTTACTTTCACAGCAGGAAGCAGCTTTAATACAGAACATTTGAGCTAAGCCATGGCCAGGCTTCTCCTGTCTCCTTGCTCACACAGCAAATACTGTTTCACTTTCCAAACAGCCCTCTGATGCTAAAGAATTCTACTCCCCCTCCCCACCTAGGAAAA
Source organism: Ahaetulla prasina (assembly GCF_028640845.1). Classification (NCBI taxonomy): domain Eukaryota; kingdom Metazoa; phylum Chordata; class Lepidosauria; order Squamata; family Colubridae; genus Ahaetulla; species Ahaetulla prasina. Next base: position 50,492,501 of record NC_080542.1, on the reverse strand, counting down.
GAAATCTGTTCCAAAATGCAAAACACAAGCAGAGGGGAGGAGTTTCACTTTCAGGTTTTTTTTTCACAACAGCAACCAGGGGATAAGATAGGGGAGGCTACTATGGGCAAGCCTGAGGGAGAAAAGGGGATAGGATAGGAAATGTATCTGTGGGGCAAGGCTGAGGGAGAGAAGGGGAGAGGAGAGGCTGATTGTAACTATTTATTAATTTTCAAGCTGTAAGTGTTGATGTCTCAAACCCGATCACGTAGTTTTGTAGTGAAGCATGGGTATGCAGCTAGTCTCAAATATTTCAAAATCAGACATTACCATAAAGACAGCACAGAGATCAGGAAACCTCATTGAAATCACATTTCATCTAAAAGTAATTTGTCCAATTAGTTCGCCATTTCTGTTGTCCATCATTAATGATTTTCTAAACATGGAATTTTTAATAAAACATTAAGATTACTGGATACATAAGCTCAGCAAAAATGAAGAAAGATTAGGAATGCTTAGCCAATGGGTCTCAAGTGAGCCGCGCAATTGTCAGAATTTTTTTTTATTTTTAAAAGCATTTTTACAACCTCTCAGCTGAAGAGGTTGTAAATAAAATGCTTCTAAAAGTAAAAAAAGAGATTGTGCAGCACAGCTGATCACCCCTCCCCTCCGCACACTGTTCTACTTTACACAGCCAGCAAACTGGTAATAAACCTGTTCAGCTTTCACCACTGGCCTTAACCACATAAAAATATATGCATTTCTGTTCATATACCATGCTTGCCTATCATCTTCAGGACAGAGAACTGTAGCCAGCCCTGGAGAAGTCTCTATTCATATTTAGAAATGTTCAATTCCTATCTTCTCCAGGAGGGGCTTGGAAAAACTCTATCTGGAACTCTGGGGAGCCACTGCCAGTTTAAATAAATAATTCTGTCTTAGATGGATTATGGATCTAATTCAGTGGTGGGTTGCTACCAGTTTGCCCAGCTCTGCTGTCCACTTGAAAAGGATTGCTTTGCTCAACAATAGAAATAACCCCAGGTACTCAGACAAGGACTTGCCAAGCTCCCCAACAGTTGCCATCAAATCAGATTCCTAGGATTTTCTGTCTGCAACCTTCAAGTTCTACCTCAATTGAAATGGTGTCTCTCCTGGTATCTCTCAGTTTAGTTAGTTTAGTTTTATTAAATTTTTATACCGCCCTTCTCCCGAGGGACTCAGGGCGGTGCACAGCCAAAGGATAAAAATATAAGAAATATACAATTAAAACAACAATTTAAAACCGAGCAAATTAGAAAAAATGGCCAGTATTAAAAATTTAAAATTTAAAATTCCAAACCCTAAAATGATGATAAAACCCCATTTAAAATTTTAAAATATTAGGCCAGTCCCGCTTGAATAAATAAGTGTGTTTTCAGCTCATGGCGAAAGGTCCGAAGATCAGGCACTTGACGTAATCCAGGGGGAAGTTCGTTCCAGAGCATAGGAGCTCCCACCGAGAAGGCCCTGCCCCTGGGGGCTGCCAGCCGACATTGTTTGGCGGACGGCACCCTGAGAAGACCCTCTCTGTGTGAGCGTACGGGTCGGTGGGAGGCATAAGGTAACAGCAGGCGGTCCCGTAAGTACCCGGGTCCTAAGCCATGAAGCGCTTTGAAGGTGGTGACCAAGATCTTAAAGCGCACCCAAAAGACTACAGGAAGCCAGTGCAAGCCGCGCAGGATTGGTGTTACATGGGAGCAACGTGTTGCTCCCACTATTACCCGCGCAGCTGCATTCTGGACTAGTTGCAGCCTCCGGGTGCACTTCAAGGGCAGCCCCATGTAGAGAGCATTGCAATAATCCAAACGGGAAGTGACAAGAGCGTGAGTGACCGTGCATAAGGCATCCCGGTCAAGGAAGGGGCGCAACTGGCGGACCAAGCGTACTTGGTAAAAAGCCCTCCTGGAGACGGCCGCCAAATGATCGTCAAACGACATCTCAGATGTGGTTCTTAGACATCTCCTGAACACTTGCCATTTCCCCAAAACCTTTACTATGTAAGTATTGCCTTTCCCCCTTCCTTTTTAATGTGTTTTATTAATTATAATGATAGCTGATCTTTCAATCATGTTTATTTTCTTCGTCTACCACTTGAGAGTATAAAAATAACAAGATGGCTTCCCTTTGTGGCTTCTGCTATAAATACAAGGAAATGCGAATACTGCTCATGTGGTCTTTCTAATTTTCCTACAGCTGCAAGAATGCTTGTTGAACTATAGTTGTTTATCATATTATAAACCCAGATAGCAAGGCAGGCACCGTGCTTTAGCAAGTGACTGTGAATCAATAGCTCTATTTTCAAAAGAAGAACAGCAATACCTCAGGAACAAATAAGGTTCCACTTTGATTTCATTGGAGCTTTTGATACCATCAACCCTTCTATCATTCTGGACAGGCTATATAAATTGTATGCTGGAGGTGAGGCTTGAACTAGTTATATTCTTGCTTGAATTTGGCTAGTTTCAAATAGTGGTAGTAGCAGAATCCCATTAAGGATTTCCTTCTTTTTTCCATGTTAACTTTGATTTTTCAATCAATCTCTGGATGAAAGAGATCCAGAAATACCACAAAGGATAGATGACTTTGAGTTTATTTTTTTTCTCAAGAAATATAAAGAATGATATGATAATGGATAGAATAAAATGATTAGGAAACTTGAAACTAACCACAGTTAACTTGAATACTAGTGTGCATACATGTTTAAAGTATTCATCCAGTTCTGAATGGGTTACCAGAGAGCTTCCTGATCCAACATTGCCGCTAAAAACTTGAGCAGCCTCTTTGACAAGAAATATTTATTTATTTATTTATTTTATTTTGTCACAACAATATATGTAGGTATCATACAAAAGATTATATAGTATATAAACACATATATGAGTAAATATAAGGAGGTATAAGCATATATATAGGAAGAAGAAAAGAAAAAAAACAATAGGACAGGAACGGTAGGCACGTTTGTGCGCTTATGCACGCCTCTTATGGTCCTCTTAGGAATGGGGTGAGGTCAATAGTAGAAAGTTTTTGGATAAAACTTTTAGGATTATGGGAAGAGACCACAGAGTCAGGTAAAGTATCCCAAGCACTGATGATTCTGTTACAGAAGTCATATTTTCTGCAATCTAGATTAAAGCGGTTGACATTAAGTTTAAATCTATTAGTTGCTCTAGTATTATTGCAATTAAAGCTGAAGTAGTCTTTAACAGGAAGGACATTACAATAGATGATTCTGTTAGTTAAGCTTAGGTCATGTCGAAGGCGACGGATTTCCAAGTTTTCTAAGCCTAGGATTTCAAGTCTGGTGGGATAGGGTATTTTATTGTTTTCAGAGGAATGGAGAACTCTTCTTGTAAAATATTTCTGGACACGTTCAATTGTATTGATAAATAAACATTCTTCATCAGTTTTGGCTGATAAGCTAATTGCACTTTTCCTGCAGATGGCAACCTGTCTACCCTTCATCCTGCTGTGGTCATCTTCCATAGTCCATTGTTTTCAAAGAGCCTTGAAATTTCAGTGGGTCAAATAATGCTGCAAGATTTTTGAAGACTGAGAAATTTCCCATTCTACTCCAATGATTTATTAGCTGCACAGGATGTTTCTGGGCTCAACATCTAGTGCTCTTTTGACTTGGGACCAAGATTTTTGAAAGAATTTATATTCTCACATCTCTCAATTTGAACAATGAAAGCTTTTTCAAAAGCTGTTTTATTTTATTTTTTTGCTCCTCACAAGTGAAGTGAGGAAGACTGAATGTTTTCCTTGCAAAGGAGAACAGTCTTATAGCTAACTTTGTTATTTGGTCATCAAGTGAATATTTATTTTTTATTTTTTTTGTCACAACAGTATATATAAGCATAAGCATGAAAGTAACTATATAATATATAAGCACATATATAAGCATAAGTATGTAATAATTATATTAATTGGATATAATGAAAGGAAACAATAGGACAGGAACGGTAGGCACGTTTGTGCTCTTATGCACGCCCCTTACAGACCTCTTAGGAATGGGGTGAGGTCAATAGTAGACAGTTTTTGGTTAAAGCTTTGGGAATTTTGAGAAGAGACCACAGAGTCAGGTAGTGTGTTCCAAGCATTAACAACTCTGTTACAGAAGTCATATTTTCGGCGAAAAAGATTGAAGCGGCTAACATGGTCTATTTTATCAAATGCAGTAGAGAATTTGATAAAGTAGACCATAACCTACTACTAGATAAAGTAGAAAATTGTGGGTTAGACAGCACCACCACCAGATGGATTCGTAACTGGCTGACCAACCGCACTCAGCATGTAGTCCTCAATGGAACTACATTTACATGGAGGGAAGTATGCAGTGGAGTATCCCAAGGCTCTGTTTTAGGCCCAATACTCTTCAACATCTTCATCAATGTCTTGGACGAGGGGATAGATGGGGAACTATTCAAATTGGCAGATGACACCAAGCTGGCAGGAATAGCCAACACTCCAGAAGATAGGCTCAAGTTACAGATGGATCTTGACAGACTTGAACATTGGGCGCTATCTAACAAAATGAAATTCAACAGTGAAAAAAGTAAGGTTCTACATTTAGGCAAAAAAAACAAAATGCATAGGTACCGTATATGTGGTACCTTGCTCAATAGTAGTACCTGTGAGAGGGATCTTGGAGTCCTAGTGGACAACCATTTAGATTTGAGCCAGCAGTGTGCAGCAACTGCCAAAAAAGCCAACACAGTTCTGGGCTGCATAAACAGAGGGATAGAATCAAGATCACGTGAAGTGTTAGTGCCACTTTATAATGCCTTGGTAAGGCCACACTTGGAATACTGCATTCAGTTTTGGTCACCGCGATATAAAAAAGACACTAGAAAGAGTGCAGAGAAGAGCAACAAAGATGATACGGGGACTCGAGGCTAGAACATATGAAGAACATTTGCAGGAACTGGGTATGTCTAGTTTAATAAAAAGAAGGACTAGGGGAGACCTGATAGCAGTGTTCCAATATCTCAGGGTTTGCCACAAAGAAGAGGGAGTCGGGCTGTTCTCCAAAGCATCTGAGGGTAGAAGAAGAAGCAATGGGTGGTAACTGATCAAGGAAAGAAGCAACTTAGAACTAAGGAGAAATTTCCTGACAGTTAGAACAATTAATAAGTGGAACGACTTGCCTGCAGAAGTTGTGAATGCTCCAACACTGGAAATTTTAAAGAAAATGTTGAATAAGCATCTGTCTGAGATGGTGTAGGGTTTCCTGCCTGGGCAGGGGGTTGGACTAGAAGGCCTCCAAGGTCCCTTCCAACTCTATTGTTATTATTATTATTAACATTGTTTAAATCTATTGTTTGCTCTTGTATTGTTGTGATTGAAGCTGAAGTAGTCTTTAACAGGAAGGACATCGTTTTATTCCTCAGTCTTTTTAATATCTGTTATATTTTGTATTATAAGCGTTATGGATTCTTAGTAACACTGTGTGTCTTATTTCACTCCCTGCTATTTTTTTTTTGTTACAGTTTATCATTATAATTTTAGTTACAGATATAAGAAGACCTGATACTGTATTCTGCATTTGGTAACCTGGAAACATTATTGAAAATTTTATAGAGATACAATAAATAAATGAATATATACATACAAGGGTAATCCTGCCACTACACAAATGTCATGTGAATGATCTACACATTTGTAAAACATCATTCTGGCACCAGGAAACTTATACAGATGTTATCATTTGTAGCCACTAGAGCCATGAGTTATAAGAGCCTTAGCCCAACCCAATTGCAGTTGCTCCAGATGGGAGAATAGCTATTCCAAAAAAATTTTAAGACTTGAGATAAGGATAATAATAAAAAGGAGCATGGAGAAATGTATTTAATAATAAAATATATAGCAATAAACAATGTTCTACATAAGTAGGATTAGAATGAATGAATAAAACTTTATTACGGTCATCGACCAGCAATAGACATACAATAAATTAAAAATACTACTGACATTAATCGTGTATAATACCATCCCTGTTATGATCTCAACCATTAGGGTCACTTCTTAATTTCCATGCGTGGAGAGCCGATAAGTATGTGAGTAAATAGGATTAGTCTTCTTCATCTTCCTCTCCTTCTTCTGAAGTTCTGTAGATATAAAAGGAATAAAAGATGATATTACAATGTGGTTATAGAACCACATAATTTTCTAAGCAGTCTGTTCAACTTTTGTCAAGCTATTATTATTATAATTATCACGTACCCTTATTCTCAGGTGCTTCTAAAGTAATATCCATATATTGAGGTGACATTATTTTTTTGAGAAGAGCAAGAATTTCAGTATTTCAGAGCTGCATTTCAACAACACTCTCATTGCCAGTTGCTTTAAGAGAAAAGGCCTCAGTAATCACCTATAGAATCTTCTCACAGTAGCTACTTTGGTTCTGGTAGCATCACTTTCTATCTACGGTAAGGGAGAAGTGAAGCCCTAAGGTGACCAGTACATTTCCAGAGGCCTCATATTGGCCTTCCAACAAGACTGAGGAAAGAAATACTGGGTTCCGGCTTCTCTTTTTTGACATGTTTGACTGAAATTAATCAATAAATGTTAAATCAATGTTATAATCCACCTGAAATTACCTATATATGAGTTGTGAAATTATATACATTTGTTTAATAAATAAATGAAATGCATGATTATTTCTATCTCCCTGGAAACAAGCATCAGTGCTAAACAAAATATTTCAATAGGAAGAATACAATGGGTGCAATTAAAAAAACAGGATTCTGCTTATTCCTAGTAAACCAGTGTTTGGGAAGATTCTTATTGTGGCATCCAAATGTAAAGGTACTTAGGAGTAAAACACACTATATTCTCTGGGGTTCACCTGTGAATTGGTTATACAGAGCAGGAAGCATATTCTTGTATCAAAACCAGAATTGTAACAAGCAGAACGCAATACTATCTTACCTACTGAGATATTTTAACAAGTCCTTTGAGTTTCTGTTTGTTTTTCACTTCCTAGCCTTTCTCAACAATCCTGGAATCTTTTCATTTATTTATTTGTTTGTTTGTTTGTTTGTTTTTATTTTGTCAAATACATATTAAATAATATATATAAATATAAGCATGAATTGAAAACATAAAATGAATACAACTAAAGGGAACATTAGGACAGGGATGGTAGGCACACTAGTGTTCTTATGCACGCCCCTTATAGACCACTTAGGAATGGAGTGAGGTCAACAGTAGACAGTCTTAGGTTAAAGTTTTGAGGATTTTGGGAAGAGACCACAGAGTCAGGTAGTGCATTCCAGGAATTAACAGCTCTGTTACTGAAGTCATATTTTCTGCAATCGAGATTGGAGCGGTTCACTTTAAATTTGAATCTATTGTGTACTCGTGTATTGTTGTGGTTGAAGCTGAAGTAGTCATTGGCAGGAAGGACATTGTAGCAGATGATTTTATGAGCTATGCTCAGGTCATACTGAAGGCGGCATAGTTCTAAATTTTCTAAACCCAGAATTTCAAGTCTGGTGGCATAAGATATTTTGTTGTGAGCAGAGGAGTGGAGGACTCTTCTTGTAAAATATTTCTGGATACGCTCAATTGTATTAATGTCCGATATGCAGTGTGGGTTCCAGACAGATGAGCTGTATTCGAGAATTAGTCTAGCAAATGTTTTGTATGCTCTGGTTAGTAGTGTAATCTTACCGGAAAAGAAGCTACGCAAGATTAGGTTTAGAACTCTTAATGCCTTTTTGGCGATGTTACAGTGGGTTTTGGCACTTAGATCATTTGATATGAGTACTCCAAGGTCCTTGACAGAGTGAGGGTCATCTACAAGGTCATGTCCCCCTAGTTTGTATTTTGTGTTCTGATTCTTTTTGCCAATGTGTAAGACAGAGCATTTGTTGGTTGAGATTTGGAATTGCCAATTTTTTTATCATTCCGACACAAAGTCAAGGTCTTTTTGAAGGGTAATATTAAACATTTTAAGTAATTTGCCAACGCAGTCTCATCCTGCACTTCACAGTACTTTCTTTCCTGGATAATACAGCTAATTATTAATAGTACTAGTATTGCAGGCTAACTCTTCTCACAACCAAAAGTTATACCCTGACTGGCACAAGGCTGACTTACCATTTTCCCCTTCCGACAGTCAACATTAATCATCAAGAATCATAAGGTAAAACACTTAATGATGGTCATGGGGTACAAATAAGCAATCAGAAACAATATAAATATAAATCGTAAAGATACAGGCAACAAAGTTACAATCATACAGTCATACAATCATAAGTGGAAGGGGATGGGTGGTGGGAAAGATGAGAAGATTAATAGTAGTGCAGACTTAGTAAATAGTTTGACAGTATTGAGAGAATTATTTGTTTAGCAGAATGAGGGCATTCGGGGAAAAACTGTTCTGGTGTCTAGTTGTTCTGGTGTGCAGTGCTCTATAGCGTCATTTTGAGGGTAGGAGTTGAAACTGTTATGTCTAGCATCTGAGGGGTCTGTAAATATTTTCACAGCCCTCTTTTTGACTCGTGCAGTATACCTGTCCTCAGTGGAAGGCATGTTGGTAGCAATAGTTTTTTCTGCAGTTCTAATTATCCTCTGAAGTCTGTGTCTGTCTTGTTGGGTTGCAGAACCAAACCAGACAGTTATAGAGGTGCAGATGACAGACTCAACAATTCCTCTGTAGAACTGTATCAGCAGCTCCTTGGGCAGTTTGAGCTTACTGAGTTGGCGCAGAAAGAACATTCTTTATTGTGCTTTTTCAATGACATTTTTGATGTTAGCTGTCCATTTTATATCTTGTGATGTGGTAGAACCTAAAATGTGAAGGTCTCTACTGTTGATACTGTGTTGTCTAATATTGTAAGAAGTGGAAGTATGGAAGGATTTCTCCTAAAGTCTACCACCATTTCTATGGTTTTGAGTGTGTTCAGTTCCAGATTGTTTATTATTGATTGTTTATTATTTATTATTATATTATTCCAGATTAATTGTTGAACTTTCTGAGGAGAAACATTGGACTTGAATATATTGTTTTTGGACTTGACTAAGAACAGGACTTATTAAAATAAGACAAGATGCTCTATCAGGGGGAAATGAGTGCGTTTTCAAGAGAAACGGTGTTGATGTTTCAAAGCATTAGGGGCACTATAACAAAGAATCATAAAGAGATAAAGAAGCTAATCAAGACATAAATGAGAAAATAGAAAATATGCTACAACTGAATAATGAATGAAGATCAAAGAGCCCAGGAAAGACAGGAGACAGCAGAAAGAATGGAGGATAAGATAAAACAGACAAACCAGGAAACAAAGCAAGAAGATGAGAAGAAGAAGACGATAAATATAATAATGACTGATGAAATAAACCAAAGGAAATGTATTTTAAGAGATTTAAAAATGGAATCAGATAACCTGGAAGGTACTCTGAAAGGGCAATAGAGGTTTGGGTGGATACTCTGGAGCAATTCCATTTCTAAAAAGAGCCACTTGTCCATAAGATACTGCAGGTTTTCTGACTATTCCTCAAATATAGGATCCAATATAGGAGTAAATATAGGATCCAATTTAAATACAAATGCAAAAGCAAAAATGTGAAAAGCCTCCAATCTGTTAGAATCAGATAGATAGAAAAATTATTGGAAATTACATCCACGTGTATGCAACAGAAATATACAATGAATATATATACAGACCAATTCTTTTTTTCAATTGAAAAAGTTTTTACAAAAAATTTCACCCCCCTTTTTCCCCCCTTTCCCCCCACTCCATCCCTCCCCCCTTCCTCCAAAACCACCCTCCTCCCTCCCCCACCCCCGACTTCCCAGAACAAACAGAAGGTATAGTTCAAAAGAAAAAACAATCATATGCTAAATTTTCCCTAACACAAATTATAATCCTCCCCTTCTTCTCAAATCCTAACTTCCCCCATACAAATCAGAGATAAATACATCCTAATCATTCAAAGGCAATCTGATATCTCTTAATCTGATATCTATTTTGCGTATATTCAATCCATGTTTTCCATTCAGTTAAATATTTTTCTTGTGTAGTGTCTTTCAAAAAGGCTGAGATTTTAGCCATCACAGCCAAATTAGCAACTTTCAATATCCATTCTTGTATTGTAGGTAGCTCTTTTTTCTTCCAGTATTATCCTACCAATACTCTTGCTGCTGTTATTAAGTTTAAAATCAGCTTAGTCTCAATTATTGTACAATCCGTAATAATTCCCAATAAGAAAAATTGCGGTAGGAACTTTATCTTCTTTTTCAAAACATTTTGTATAATCCACCAAATCCTTATCCAAAAACCTTAATCTTCTTACAAGTCCACCAAATATGAAAATATGTAGCATCATCACAATTACATACAGACCAATTCTTGAATACAGCTTGCCTGTCTGGAACCCATATCTCATTCCGGACATTAATACAATTGATCGTGTCCAGAAATATTTTACAAGAAGAGTTCTCCACTCCTCTGAAAACAACAAAATACCTTATGCCACCAGACTTGAAATCCTGGGTTTAGAAAATTTAGAACTCCGCCGCCTTCGACATGACCTGAATTTAACTCATAGAATCTGTTACAATGTCCTTCCTGTTGAAGACTACTTCAGCTTCAATCACAACAATACACGAGCACACAATAGATTTAAGCTTAATGTGAACCACTCTAATTTTGATTGCAGAAAATATGACTTCAGTAACAGAGTTGTTAATGCCTGGAATGCACTACCAGACTCTGTGGTCTCTTCCCAAAATCCCCAAAGCTTTAACCAAAAACTATCTACCATTGACCTCACCCCATTCCTAAGAGGTCTGTAAGGGGCATGCATAAGAGCACCAACGTGCCTACCGTTCTTGTCCTAATGTTCCCTTTGATTGTATCCAATTTCATATAGTTATTACATACTTAAGATTATATTTATGCTTATATATTGTATAGTTGTTTCATGCTTATGCTTATATATACTGTTGTGACAAATAAATAAATAAAATAAATACACTGAAAGGAGCATCTGCTCCCTCTTGTAATAGGGGTTTAGTACTCCAGAATGGGAAAAGCTAAAAAGTTGTTGCTCTTTTCTAGTTTTTCTGCTTCATTTTCCTATTTCCTACTAGAACTTTTTCTTTCCACTGTTGAACAGTGAAATAAAATGATGAGATTATGAGATTTTTACACATTAAGTATCTTATAATGCATTCTGAATCACTTCAAAAATTATTAAAGAGAAATACTCCTGACTTGCACACTGAAGCTACTTACGTTTTCTTTGATGTACCTTCAGTTTCTTCTTCTTCTGAAGCCCTGGTTAAAAGAAAAATTAAAAGCAGAATTTAAGTATTGTTCTGGCAGCAGTTGAACATTTTATCTTCACCTGGTCAGCTTGCCCTAATCATTTATCTGTTTATTTATTTGATTTAATTGCCACTCATCTTCTTCCTAAGCAACCCTGGGAATCTTACAGCATAAAAGATAAATATTTCTAAGATTATAAAAACAGCTATAATCAAAGTCAAAGTTATTAAATAAAAGATAACAATATCATATCATATCATATCAGTTGGAAGGGACCTTAGAGGTCTTCTAGTCCAACCCCCTGCTTAGGCAGAAAACCCTAAACCACTTCAGACAAATGGTTATCCAATATCTTCTTAAAAACTTCCAGTGTTGGAGCATTCACAACTTCTGGAGGCAAGTTGTTCCGCTGATTAATTGTTCTAATTGTCAGGAAATTTCTCCTTAGTACTCAGTTGCTTCTCTCCTTGATTAGTTTCCACCCATTGCTTCTTGTCAGGTGCTTTGGAGAACAGCTTCACTCCCTCTTGTTTATGGCAGCCCCTGAGATATTGGAACACTGCTACCATGTCTCCTCTAGTCCTTCTTTTCATTACACTAGACATACCCAGTTCCTGCAACCATTTATCATCTATTTTAGCTTCCAGTCCCCTAATCATCTCTATTGCTCATCTCTGCACTTTTTCTAGACTCTTGCTCAGTGGGGGGTGGGAATTGCCTCTTAATTCGGGCCGGTGGATAGCGCAGGCTGGTAAAGCTTGTTATTAAGAAAACAGAGCCTGCAATTACTGCAGGTTCGAGCCCGGCCCAAGGTTGACTCAGCCTTCCATCCTTTATAAGGTAGGTAAAATGAGGACCCAGATTGTTGGGGGGGCAATAAGTTGACTTTGTAAAAATATACAAATAGAATGAGACTATTGCCTTATACATTGTAAGCCGCCCTGAGTCTTCGGAGAAGGGCGGGGTATAAATGTAAAGAAAAACAAAAAAAAATCACCAGCCACCTCCAGTGTGATGCTGTCTCTTGTTGGGGCCCCAAGCCATCTGGCAGAGTCAAGTCTTCAGGCCTAACCTTATGGAAGGTCAGAAGGGTGGGAGACGATCTCACCTCAAGGGTAAGTTGTCCCAAAGGGCAGGAGCCACAGTAGAGAAGGTCCTTCTCCTGGACCCCGGCAGCCACAATTCCTTGACTGATGGGGCCTGAAGCTTGCCTCCTCTGCTGACATAAGTGGGGTGGGCCAGCCTCAATGGGGCGAGACTCTTCCTCAAGTAACCTGGACCTATTCCATGCAGGGCTTTAAGGATAATAACCAACTCTTTGAATTGCACCCAGAAGCAAACCAGCAACCAGGGCAGCTCCTAGAGCAGTGATGTAACATGGGCCATTCTAGGAGCCTCAAGAACTGCCTGTGTTGAAGCATTTCTCTGCATCAGTTATTGCTTTTTGGAAGCTTGTTTTTTGTATGGGTTCCTCACTCACTAGAGCTACCATTTGAGTCCTTTCCTTCCAAATGCTTATGACTTGCTTTTCTTTGTCTCTCCAAATTCAGGCATGAGGATTTTATTTTATTTTATTAGTAAGAAGGTTCTCTTTCATCTCACATTGTGGTTTCTTCTGCTTGGGCCTAGAGGACAGTCAACTCCATATTTATGCCTTCTTGTCTAAGTCCCAGTCAGGCTGGAACAGAGTTTTCAGGTACATGAATTTGTGGCAGAAGAGGTCAATCCATAAAAGCATTGTGCAAGGCACTTCTCCATCCCTATTGTACCAGCAAACAAATCAGTTTTGTAGCGTCATTAACTCCATTTACTTACAGCTGAAGAGAGTGAGAAGGTTTCATAAAATCTTCCTTAATGTGCAGAAAAATAAATTAAGCCCCCCTGGGAAGGAGGCACTCTCTGCTACTCAGATTTGGGCAGCCAATTATCTTGGGCAGTTTCCTGCACTCAACTAGAAACTCTCATTTGGGTTTGGGGAGTGGGGCAATCTGGAAAAAATGCTGCTTTTTGCCTTGTCATTTCAACCAGGTTAGTGAGTGCTCGAACTAGGAGGCATCCTCTGCTTCCCCCAATTTGAATTATTAATTCTGAATGCTCTTAGAATCTGAAATGTGTTCAGCTACTAAAAAATAAACCCTTTATTGTTCCAGATTATTTCGTACTATTACAGTACAGGAGGAATTAGGGTGTTACAATTCTGCGTGCAGTGTATTTTATACTTAGTTTATATATGCAAAGGTTGTTAGGTGTGTAAACTTGTTGATTTTAATAACGATGAAGCTGCAATAGTAACAGTACAAATTAGATGTTGTTTTAAACAAACACGTTACTTAGAAATAAGTTGGAGGAAAAAAGTTCTAAGTTAAAGAACAGCCCTTGAGAGACTGTAATACTCACTCAGTCTTTGGAGTGGCTTCACTTGTGGGCGTCTCTTTTTCAGACCTGACAAAGAACAGACAAACATTTTAGCAGAATAGAAGTTAAAAAGAATTTTGCTCTAACTAAGATTGTCTCCTTCCTAATAAAACAATTTATATTGTTTTATTTATATTGTTTATATTTAACAATTATTATATTTATATAAATATTTATATAATTATTATATATTTAAATAAATTAATATATAACAATTTATATTGTTTTATTTGTTTCCTGGTGTGATTTGATTGCTTATTAGTAACCTATGACTATAAGTATTGCATTTTATGATTCTTGATGAATGTACCGTATTTTTCGGAGTATAAGATGCCCCTTTTTCCCCAAAAAAAGAGGGTGAGAGTCTGGGGTGTGTCTTATACTCTGAATGCATCCCCATTCAGCTTCTCAAACAGAGGTTTCAAGGGCTGAAAAAAGCATCAGAAATGGAGCTTCAGAAAAAAAGCCCCAATGGAGCTTCACGGAGCTTAGAAAAAAGCCCCAAACAGAGCTTCAGAGGCTTTTTTTCTGAAGCTCTGTTTCAGAGCTTCAGAAGCTTTCAGAGGCAGAAAAAAGCCCCAATGGAGCTTCACGGAGCTTAGAAAAAAGCCCCAAACAGAGCTTCAGAGGCTTTTTTTCTGAAGCTCTGTTTCAGAGCTTCAGAAGCTTTCAGAGGCAGAAAAAAAAGCCAAAAAAAAAAAAGCAAGGCACAGAGCTCACAACCAAGGAACCTGTTGCTAAAATTCACATCTGGGAAGAGCTGATTGGTGGTTTTCCTGGAGCCCAATCCACCTGCCAATCAGCTTTTTTCTTATTTTCCTCCCCAAAAACTAAGGTGCATCTTATACTGCAGTGCATCTTATACTCCAAAAAATACGGTATTCTATTTTATTTTTCTTTATGTACATGAGAGTATATGCACCAAAGACAAATTCCTTGTGTGGCCAATCACATTAGGCCAATAAAAAATTCTATTCTATTCTATTCTATTCTATTCTATTCTATTCTATTCTATTCTATTCTATTCTATTCTATTCTATTCTATTCTATTCTATTCTATTCTATTCTATTCTATTCCCAGGAAATATCTTGGAGAAAAAAGGTTATAAGTTAAATAACAATCCTTGAGAGATTCTACTACTCACTCAGTGGTTGGTAAGGTTTCACTAGTGGCTGTTTCTTTTTCAGACCTGACAAAGAAGAGGAAGGTGTTTTAATAGAAATTAAAAAGAACTCTGCTACGACTGAGATTGCATCCTTCCTACGGACACATTATCCTGGGAAGGATAATGACTCATTTCTTTTCAAACTTCTTAAAATGCAAGGAAGTTTTAGACTGAATTTTCTCAACCTCGGGAACTTTAAGATCTTAATATTAAGCATGGCTGGCTAGGGAATTTTGGAAGATGACATCCACTCATCTTAAATGTTCTGTGATTGAGAAACATGCTGTAGATAAATTGCCTTCTGGAACGTGGCTATCATGAGCTCCAATCTATTGGAGATTTTTTTCCCCTCTTGAGCAAATTAAACCAAATATTGCTCCATCCCAATTTGCTTGCCTTTAGTTAGGGCTAGGAATTTCGAACGGCCTCTCTTAGTATAGCAACTATGAAACACAGTTTATATGAATATGATTAAGAAATTCAATAGCAATAGCACTTAGACTTATATACTGCTTCCTAGTACTTTACAGAGTCAGGTTTACAGCGTCAGCATATTGCACCAACAATCTGAGTCCTCATGTTAATGACACTGGAAGGATGGAAGGCTGAGTCAATCTTGAGCCAGTCAGGATTGAACTCCTGGCAGTGAGCAGTTGAATTAGCCTGCAATACTGCATTCTAACCACTGTGCAACCATGGCTCTTTCATAAACTGAATGAATTAGAATCTAGGGGTGGATCTACCTTCAAGTAAAAGAATACTATCCCACACATATAACTCTACAGATACTCACAGTTTCTTCGAACTGGCCTTTTTAACAGGCTCTGGAGCTGGAGCTGGAGCTGGAGCTGGAGCTGGAGCTGGAGCTGGAGCGGGAGCGGGAGCGGGAGCGGGAGCGGGAGCGGGAGTGGGAGCTGGAGCAAGAGAAGGAGCTGGAGCTGGAGTTTCAGCCGGAGCCGGAGCCGGAGCTGGAAGTTCAGTTGCTGCTGGTGGGAGTGGTGGCATAATCTCCCTAGGAAGATAAAGCAGAAACAAAGATTAATCCAAGTTTAAATAGTCAATAAAGAACAAAGTTGTGATCTTTTATTTCCTTATGTAAACCCAGCATCTCACAATATCTCTAAAGGTAGCAACAATTGTCGTATTTACTCATAAGAATACTAAAATGGTTTTGTTGCAAAACCCAGGACCTCACCTTCATTAAATTTGACATCTAGCTTTTCCAACACGTCTAAGCAGACTCTTCGAGCTTTTTTCAAGCCTTTGGTTCTTATATACATTTATTTATTTTATGTATTCTCATTCTGCTTCAGCTTGTTGATTCATAGTTGAGAGTGTGACTGAAAGGATAACTGGGTTAAACTGTTGGACCAGGTGTTGGGAGAGCCAAGTTCAAATCTCCACAAATGTCATGAAACCATCCAAGTAATTTGGAGCCAGTCAGTTCCTGAGATAAATCTACCTCACAGCTTTGCTGCTTTAAAATGAGTGGGGACTCCCCTATACGCTATCTTGAGTCCACAGAAAAAGAAATGGTAAAACATATACCCAACAAATAAGAACATAAACAAATATGTCTCTAACTTTGGTACTAGAAGTGGATTAGCTTGGAAACCCAGTGGTTCATGTCTCTTCTATGCCTTGAGAAACAATCCTACAGGACAGGTTGCAACAGAATAACAAATTAATTTTAGCTAATGTAAAATTTGTATGTGTCCTTGAACAAAATAGAATCTGATCCCAACATAAAGAACTTCTATTGCAGTTTTTTTAATGCCTTAAAGCTCTAAGGCTTTAAAGGCACATTTAAAAGCACATCTCAAAGGCACAATTGTTTGTTTAATTGGTTCTGCACCAAGATGGCATTCTTGGTCTAAGTTAATCAGTCTTGAGGGATTTACATAAAGATTTTTGGTGGATTTATTTATTTAACTATGTTTGTGTGCATGCCTTTATATCAATGTTGACTTCTGGCAAATGTCTGGACTGTCCCTGCAATTTTCTTGGAAAGATTTCAGAATTGGTTTGCCATTGCCTCCTTCCTAGGACTGAAAGTGTGACTGACCCAAGGTCACCCTCCTGGCTTAATGCCCAAAGTAAGACTAGAACTCACCATCTCCTGGCTTCTAGCCTGGTACCTAAACCACTGCAACAACTTGATCTTTATCAAGTATAGCTTTTTCTAAAATATTAATTGAATTATATCTCCACTTTTGGATTGCTAATATATGAGGAAAATGTAATTACATTTGAAAAATAAAATACATTGTGTATATGTGCGTGTCTGTGTGTGCGTGTGTGTGTGTTTAGGTCTTCGCATATAAATTATATATATATATATATATTAGAAAACTTAGAACTCCGCCGACTCCGACCAGATCTGTGTTTAACACAGAGAATCATCTATTGCAATGTCCTTCCTGCTGAAGACTACTTCAGCTTCAATCACAATAATACAAGAGCAAACAATAGATTCAAACTTAATGTTAACCACTTCAATCTTGATTGCAGAAAATATGACTTTTGTAACAGAGTTGTTAATGCTTGGAACACACTACCTGACTCTGTGGTCTCTTCTCAAACTCCCAAAAGCTTTAACCAAAAACTGTCTACCATTGACCTCACCCCATTCCTAAGAGGACTATAAGGGGCGTGCATAAGTGTACAAAAGTGCCTACCGTTTCTGTCCTATTGCTTTCTCTCATTATATTTAATTGTATATAATGTTGTGACAAAAATAAATAAATAAATAAAAATAATTTAAAAATTCTATGAAGTTTTCTACTAATTTCATTTCAACCCAAATGCAGAAGAATTGCTGTGGTGCTCTAAATTTTAAACAGGAAAACAACATTTGTAATAGTTTTGTAGTATATGTAGTAACTCGTGTTATTTCCACAGGAAAAGGCTCAAATATTTCTGGCAATCTGATAAAGAGCAGAAATTACAGAGTTTGATGTTCAACAATAAGATCTAAGATATATTTTTTTGCAATTTGTATGATTTGTTCTTCATGTACAGCTTTTGTATATGACAGTTGTAAACAAACCTATTTTCAAAACAATATTACACACATGGGTCCTGCAGTGGTGTATGCCCATGTTTAGAGAAAATAGCAATTGCCAGAACAGCTAACTGGTGTCCCCAGCAAACTGCAGAAGCAATATATGAAGAGAACATCCAAATTTTGCAGTCAACAAGGGCAACATCTGCAATTGCACACATTTTTCATTCTTGCAGATATGTTGTGGCTTTTTTCAATGAAAGAAAAAAAATAAACATTTCTGTGGAATGCCAGACTTTTATCTCTATAAGAAATATTTGTATGGCTACCCATCTTAAACAAAATTCTGGGTGGTAATAACAATAAAATTAATAAACCATAAAATGAAACTATTAAACCATAAAATGAAAACAAAAACCAGGCTCCACATTCATTCCTTTGGGATGTTTCACCACCAGCTTCAGATATTCTTTTTCATCCCTGCACCTGGGTTTGCTGAATCTTTTGGGGGGCGGTGCTCCATAAGGTAGGGACAGCCATAGAAAAAGGCCCACCTCCGAGCTCCCACTAGATGGCAAGACTTCAGGAAAGGAGCTGGAGCGTACCTACCCTATCCAATCTGGTAGGAAGGGCAGATACTGTCAGGGAAAAGCATTCCTGAAAATTTCCTCATCCTTGCCATGTAGGGATTTAAAGGTGACAACCAGGAGTTTGAATTACACCCAAAAGAAAACCTGGAGCCATCACAGTTCATACAACAGAGGTGTAAGATTGGCAAACGTAGTGCTGCATGTGCCACTGTTTTTGGGACCAGTTGTAGCTTCTGAGTTGCCTTCAAGGGCAGTTGAAGTGATATTCAAGGACAGCCCCATGTAAAGCATATTGCAGTGATCTCATTTTGGACAAATCCAAATTTGTTCCAAGAATTTTGTAATAAAAAATATAAAGATGTTCTCTAAGTTGCAGAATGGGATAATTCATTCTCTAGTTTTATTTTGGTCCTGTTGCCCAGTGGAATTCACTGGAGAATGCAATTACATTTGGAAGAGTCAGCAGTTAAAGGAAGCCAGCTGTCAAAGAACATGGTGGCTGGACCCTATCAACACCTCTGACATCAATCAGAGCAGACAAAAACTTAAGGAATTAGTTCAAGATAGGAAGATGTGGCAATAGGAAGACTTGGTCCATAGAATTGCCAAGAATTGGACATGATTAAATGCATCCTCCTCCTCCTCCTCCTCCTCCTCCTCCTCCTTATAGTTTGTGAATTTCTTTCTTGTAATGTGTGCCAAAGAGGAAAAAAGAAAGGAAAAATACCTTGCACTTTCACGACTGAATATCACTTCCTCTTCAGAGGATTCTTCATTATGAGATTTATCACTGGTGTATTTTTTCCATTCTTTATCAAGATACATTTCCTTAAGCCAAGGAGGCTTGTTGAAAGACGATGGCGAAGTCTAAGCATGAGAAAAGGATGTGAAAAAATGATAACAAAAGTTCAGTCTGAGATTGTAATGTTTGTGTTTCATTATCATTATATTTATATCTCAGATTCAAATTCCAGATCCTGGAATGGAGGTTCTTCCTGAAGGAATATGCGGCTAGCAAGTTAGAGCAAACTTAACTGTGAACTCCTAATTAGGTCATGAGTTTTAGCTCCCTCTTTATCTACGATAGAGAATTCTGGAATATATTTTGTACTTCTGCTAATTAGTGTTAATATAAAGTGACCAGATTTCAGCGATGGCAAAGCGGGACACCATTGACGGGGGGGGGAGAGGGGGCCTGCGCATGCGTGCTGAGTCTTCCATCTGCCTGAAGGAGGAGGAGAGGCTGCTGTTTCTCCGCTCTTCCAGGCAGGCTCGGCTCTCCTCTCCTCTCAGCTCTTCCAGGCAGGCTCGGCTCTCCTCTCAGCTCTTCTCTTCCTCTCGGGTGAAGTCAAGCGGCGTCTCTCCTCCCTCTCGCGCCCCCTTCTCTGCCACTCCCCCTTCTCCGCCTCCTCCTCTTGCGTTGCCGCCTCCCATTTTCAGAATGGGAGTGAAAGAAAAAAAATCGGGACTTTTTGGAATTGCCACGGGACGCGGGACAAATTATTAAACAGCGGGACTGTCCCGCCAAAAGCGGGATGTCTGGTCACTATATGTTAATAGCCAGTAACATTAGTAGTTAGCTGCAGTTAAAAAAATATTTCAATATTAGCATCCCTAAACTTTGCAAGTGATGTTATGTTTAATATATGTTATTTAATTTGAGCTTAATTATGATGTATAAAATAAATGTATGCCTAAATAAGGCTTTTATCAATTCATCTGGTCATTACAACTCTGATTTTAGTGAATTGTTACTATTATTCTTATGGAATTTTTTCAAAAGACCAATCTTGCTTCATGCTATCTCCCACATTAATGGGTTTGACAGAGCTGGAAAAGATACAGTAGTTGCAAAGTCTTCAAAAGTCATGTTTGTTCATCTTGGTAAATTTAATAAGTCACAAATAGTTGTAGCAAAATTATCTCCTGAAAAGTTGCCATAGTAATAGTGATACACAAAATACATAAAACTGTAAGATATGGTTTACACATCTGACTCAATACACTTCACACATGAAGTCAGATTTTCCCTTCAAGTTTTGTGAATCCAGCCATTATAATTTATTCCATCAATAATTGTTTGGTCATCCACAGTTTGGCGCAATCTGGGAGCTATGACATAAATATGCCTATCAAAATAGTTGAAAATATTTTTTTTCCTAAATACTATAGCATATATTTGGCCATTTCAAATTTTGAGTTATCTAGAAATTACAGGGGTAGGACAGGCTGGGCTCCAGACCATTGTCTGTTACAACAGCCTTCTCGTTCTACAAAGAGAAGCTAGAATGGTTCTGAATTACTTCTACTTGAGCAGAAAATAAGGATGCTCCTGTTCCTGAAGGCAACTGATTGGCCTACAGGATCCAGAAGAAATAGTGAGAAATGGGGGGGAAACTGGCAAATTCAGGAGTAATGGCTGGGAAGCTGCCATCTTTATCCATAGTACTGTCAATATGGAGCGCTTCTCCTGCCTGGCTTAAATGAAAACTCAATGAGTGACTTTAAAACAGGAAAGCTTCATTTAGAGAGAGGACTAGAGACTTCAGTTACCAAGTAAAAGCCAATCTATGTTAAACACTGCACCCAAGCCTGAAGCATATTTACTCAGAAGTAAGTCTCATTGAGTTTAATATACTCCCAAAATGATAGGATTATATTTTTATTTATTTAAATAAACGTAAGTAACCATCCAACAGTTGTTGTTGTTGTTATTGTTGTTGTTGTTGTTGTTGTTGTTGTTGTTATTATTATTATTATTATTATTATTATTATTATTAATTATCTCTTTTATTCATTAAACATGAAACTCAGTGAACTTAAGCAAAGCTTTAAAAAGTGTCACAAATACCATGGATGATGCTAATGATTGATACGGGTTGCAGCCGGCATCCTAGGTATCAACCAAGTATTTTCTTAAAATATATGTTGTTCCGAATAGTGCATTTTGCAGTTCCACTGGTGTTATTCCAGGAAGCTGCAATTTATTGATGTACTTTGTAAAATTCTTGGATATGGTGCCAAGTGCCCCGATGACAATGGGTATCACGTCACGTTTCATCCATAATAGTGTAGTTTTGATGGCCAAGTCGCAATATTTTGTGATTTTTGCAGTTTTTTTCTTCAACTAGCATTTCCTGGTACAGCAATATCAATAAATTGTATGCTTCTGTTTTTGAAAACTCTGATATCTGGTGTGTTGTGTTCCAAGTAAAGGTCCATCTGTATTTGAAAGTCCCACAAGATCTTCACCTTCTTATTTTCAAAAACTTTTTCCACTTTATGTTCCCATGACCTTTTGGATACAGGTAAGTCATATTTTTTTACATAATGACCAGTGGGTTAATTTAGCAACTCGGTCATGTCTAGCTTAGTAATCAGTTTGTGTGATTTTGCTGCACTCACATATTAAGTGTGAAATAGTTTCAACTTTGTTGTTGCAAAGTCGACGGTTTGGATTGTCAGTGGATTTTTGTATCTTCACTTTCATGGCATTACTTTGTAATGCTTGTTCTTGAGCAGCAAGTAGTAAACCTTCCGTTTCTTTCTTGATGGTTCCCATCTTAAGCCATGCCCATGCCAAGTTGTTATCACATTTTCCTTCAATGTTTTTCAAGTGCTGTCCATGCAAAGCTTTGGTTTTCCATCTATTTAATCTGTTATCTAGCTGTTTTTTCTTATATTCTTTTTTTGCTTCTGTTGTTTTAATATAATATAATATAATATAATATAATATAATATAGTATAGTATAGTATAGTATAGTATAGTATAGTATAGTATAGTATAGTATAGTATAATATAATATAATATAATATAATATAATACAATACAATACAATACAATACAATACAATACAATACAATACAATACAATACAATACAATACAATACAATACAATATAATATAATATAATATAATATAATATAATATAATATAATATAATAACAGAGTTGGAAGGGACCTTGGAGGCCTTCTAGTCCAACCCCCTGCCCAGGCAGAAAACCATCTCAGTCAGATGGTTATCCAACATTTTCTTAAAAATTTCCAGTGTTGGAGCATTCACAACTTCTGCAGGCAAATCGTTCCACTTATTAATTGTTCTAACTGTCAGGAAATTTCTCCTTAGTTCTAAGGAAAACTTAGAAGTGTTGATGACACTTCGTGGATATAAAGCATGGTACATATTCAAAAGTTTGTGCATTTTCCGGTCCAAGTTTTCCAGTTCAGCCAAAGTCCAGTTGATGAATCCAGATGAATGGTGTATCACTGGAACTGACCATGTTTTAATTATGTTTGCGGCATTTAGGTTTGATTTTAATATTTTGTGGACCCTCCTGATGTATTTCTTTTGCATTGACTTTTTGACTTCTCCATTTCAGATGTTATCTGCTTCCAATATGCCTAGGTATTCATAACGGTCATCCTTTGCTAATACTTTCATGATGCTTTCATTTCCCAGTTCTATTCTTTCTCTTTTTTCCATTTTTTCTCGCTGCATGGATAATTTAGCACATTTTTCAAGTCCAAAGTTCATTTTGATGTCGCTGCTGAACAGTTGAACTGTGTTGAGTATTGATTTAATTTCACTGGGGCTTTTTGCATACAGTTTTAATTCATCCATGTACAGTAGATGGTTTATCTTGCCCTGTTGGCTTGAGATTTGATATCTCAGTTTTGTGTTTCGTAGGATTATTGTCAGTGGAATTAATGTGGTTAAACAGTAGTGGCAAAAGTATGTCCCTTTGGAAGATTCCTTTTTTGATGTTGACTTCTCAAATGTTCTCCCCATTTGCTGTTAGAATTGTTTTCCATTTTTGCATATTGACTTTCAGAAATGTACAAATATTTTTGCTGATTCCAAAGTTTTCCAGACAGGCGTTAATCTAGCTGTGGGGTAGTGAGTCAAATGCTTTCTTGTAATCGATCCACGCCATATTCAAATTCATTTTTCTTCATCTTGCATTTTTAGTACCATTTTGTCAATGAGCAGCTGATCTTTTTTTTTCTTGGTTTTTTATAATTTCCTTTTTGTTCTACTGGATATACACTGTTTTCTATCAGATGACTGGATACTGAATTTGCCAGTATTCTTGTAAAAAGTTTAAACGTTGTTGGCAGACAAGTAATTGAGCTATAGTTGCTTGATTCTCAGTCTCTTTTTTCAATCTCATTATCAACTATGTTTGACCAGTTATTAACCATTCTTCACTTGTTGCATTTTAAAGCATTTCATCAAATTGAATGGCCATGCAATGATGGAGGTTGGTCAGGCGTTTTAGCCAGTATGTATGCAGTTCGTCCAGGCCAGGTGCAGTTCTTGACCTTCTTTACTTGTTTTGCAACCATGTCAGTTGTTATTACAATGTTTTCCATTTTGTTTCGTGTTGTTTGTTGTTGAATATCTTTGATCCAGGAGGCAGTTTTTTTGTGTTCCGCTGGGTTTTCCCACCGTTCTTCCCAAAAGTTCAATGTTTTTTCTTTACATGGGTGAACATTAGTTTGGACTCAATTTTCATCAAGTGACTAGTAGAAGAGGTGTTGGATTATTTATTTATTTTTTTATTATTATTTACACAAAATGACAGTATACACAGGAAATGAGATAACTATGCTGGATTTTGTATTACAGATCATTAGTCGAGCACTTTAGAGTTTAGGACTGCGTGATGTATCGGCGAATTATGCGAGCAGATCCCAGTAAAGTGGCCTTCTGCAGCTGACCAATGGTGATCTTGTCAGTGCCAATTGCTTTTAAGTGCTTGCCAAGGTCTTTAGGCACAGCCCCCAGTGTGCCGAGTACCACTGGAACCACCTGCCCTGGTTTATGCCAGAGTCTCTGCAATTCGATTCTCAAATCTTGATATCTGGTGACTTTTTCAAGTTGTTTCTCGTCGATTCTGCTGTCACCAGGTATAGCAATGTCGATTATCCACACTTTTTTCTTTTCCAAAATCGTGATATCCGGGCTATTGTGTTCCAAAACTTTATCACTCTGTATTCGGAAATCCCACAATAGTTTTGCATGCTCATTTTCAATCCTTTTTTCAGGCTTATGATCCCACCAGTTCTTTGCTACAGGGAGATGGTAGTTATGACACAAGTTCCAATGGACCATCTGAGTGACTGTGTTGTAACGTTGTTTGTAGTCAGTCTGAGCTATTGTCTTACAACAGCTCAGTATGTGATCAATGGTTTCATCCGCTTCTTTGCAGAGTCTGCATTTCGGATCATCAGCAGATTTTTCTATTCTGGCTTTGATTACATTTGTTCTCTAATGGCTCTGTTTCTTTCTTCAATGTTCCGTTGGTCACCCATAACCAGGTCTTTTCCTTATCTACTTTTCCTTGGATCTTTTCAAGGAACTGTCCATGCAGTGCTTTGTTACACCAGCTGTCAGCTCGAGTTTGCATCGCTGTTTTCCTATATTGATACTTGGTTTGCTGTACTTTTAGCAGCTTCCTCTTGTTGACCCCCATCAAAGCTGGTTCAACACTGCCTTTCACAAAATCTGCCAGAACATGTTTCTCTTCTTCAACTGTCAGCTTCACTTGCAAAAGTCCTCTGCCGCCTACCTTTCTGGGCAAATATAGCCTGTCAATGTCACTATGCGGGTGCAGTGCATAGTGTATGGTCATCAGTTTTCTTATTTTCCTATCCAGGCTGTCTAGCTCTGCCTGTGTCCAGTTTACAATTCCAGCAGTATATCTGATAACTGGTATGGACCATCAATTTATAGCCTTGATGGTGTTACCGCCATTCAGTTTACTTTTTAGAAGTTTCCTGACCCTTTGCGTATACTCTTTGCTGACCACATTTTTCAATTGGCCATGCTTGATATTATTTTTTATTTTATTTTTTGTTGCTGAAGCATTTTCTGGTTTAATAACAATAACAATAACAATAACAACAACAGAGTTGGAAGAGACCTTGGAGGCCTTCTAGTCCAACCCCCTGCCCAGGCAGGAAACCCTACACCATCTCAGACAGATGGTTATCCAATATTTTCTTAAAAATTTCCAGTGTTGGAGCATTTACAACTTCTGCAGGAAGTTGTTCCACTTATTAATTGTTCTAACTGTCAGGAAATTTCTCCTTAGTTCTAAGTTGCTTCTTTTCTTGATTAGTTTCCACCCATTGCTTCTTGTCAGGTGCTTTGGAGAACAGCTTCACTCCCTCTTGTTTATGAAAACCCCTGAGATACTTGAACACTGCTACCATTTCTCCTCTAGTCCTTCTTTTCATTACACTAGACATACTCAGTTCCTGCAACCATTTATCATGTATTTTAGCTTCCAGCCCCCTAATCATCTCTATTGCTCATCTCTGCACATTTTCTAGACTCTTGCTCAGTGGGGGGTGGGAATTGCCACCCATTGCTTCTTGTTCTACCCTCAGGTGCTTTGGAGAACAGCCCGACTCCCTCTTCTTTGCGGCAACCCCTGAGATATTGGAACACTGCTATCATGCCTCCCCTAGTCCTTTTTTTTTATTAAACTCCGCCGCCTTCAATAGGACCTGTCTTTAACTCATAGAATCATCTATTGCAATGTCCTTCCTGTTGAAGACTACTTCAGCTTTAATCACAACAATACAAGAGCAAACAATAGATTTAAACTTAATGTTAACCGCTTCAATCTTGATTGCAGAAAATATGACTTCTGTAATAGAGTTGTAAATGCTTGGAACACACTACCTGACTCTGTGGTCTCTTCTCAAAGTCCCCAAAGCTTTAACCAAAAACTATCTACTATTGACCTCACCCCATTCCTAAGAGATCTGTAAGGACGTGCATAAGTGCACAAATGTGCCTACCGTTCCTGTCCTATTGTTTCTTTTCATTATATCCAATTAATATAGTTATTACATACTTATGCTTATATATATGCTTATATATTATATAGTTATATATACTGTTGTGACAAAATAAACAAACAAACATACAAACAAACAAACAAACAAACTAGACATACCCAGTTCCTGCAACCGTTCTTCATATGTTTTAGCCTCCAGTCCACTAATCATCTTTGTTGCTCTTCTCTGCACTCTTTCTAGAGTCTCAGCATCTTTTTTTACATCGTGACGACCAAAACTGAATGCATTATTCCAAGTGTGGCCTTACCAAGGCATTAAAAAATGGTATTAACACTTTACGTGATCTTGATTCTATCCCTCTGTTTATGCATCCCAGAACTATGTTGGCTTTTTTAGCAGCTGCTGCACACTGTTGGCTCAAATCTAAATGGTTATCCACTAGGACTCCAAGATCCTTCTCACAGGTACTACTATTCAGCAAGGTACCATATATACGGTACCTGTGCATTTTGTTATTTTTGCCTAAATGTAGATCCTTACTTTTTTCACTGTTGAATTTCATTTTATTAGATAGCGCCCAATATTCAAGTCTGTCAAGATCCTTCTGTAACTTGAGCCTATCTTCTGGAGTGTTGGCTATTCCTGCCAGCTTGGTGTCATCTGCAAATGTGATGAGTTCCCCATCTATTCCCCTTCTCCAAGTCATAGATGAAGATGTTGAAGAGTACTGGGCCTGAAACAGAGCCTTGGGGTACTCCACTGCATATTTCCCTCCATGTTGTCCAGCTGCAGTATGCCCAGCTATTTGTAGGCTTCCGGTTGGTGGCATTTGATGGTTTGTCCATTGGGCATTTCAATTCCATCACTTTCTATGATCTACCCTTTCTTCAGTGCCACTGTGGCGTATTTGTCCAGGCCAAACTCCATGCTGATGTCAGTGCTGAAAATTCGAACTGTATTGGTCAGTGACTGGATTTCAATTTCTGATTTTCCATATAGCTTCAGGTCATCCATGTACAGCAGGTGAGAGATTTTCTGTGAATTTTTAGCAGTTTGATAACCTAGGTTAGTTTTCTGTAAAAATGTTGACAGGGGGATCATAGCAACGATGAACAGCAGAGGTGACAAAGAATCAAAATCTCTCTTTTGATGTTGACCAGTCCGTAGCTTTCACTTCCAATAAACAGTTCCATTTTCTTCATCGCATTTGCAATGAAATTACCAATGCACTTGCATATTCCGATGAAGTCCAGGCACTTAATGATCCAACTGTGCAGTAGTGAATCAAATGCTTTCTTGTAGTCAATCCAAGTTGTATGCAGATTTGTTTTTCGGCTTTTGCAGTTCTCTAGAATCATTTTGTCAATCTTTTGTTCCTCTGCTTCCTTATTTATTTCCTTTCTGCTCTACTGGCAAGATGTTATTTGCCTTTAGGTAGTCCTGGATCCTATCAGCTATGATGCCGGTCAACAGCTTGGACATGGTTGGCAGACACGTTGTTGTTATTGTTAGTTGTGAAGTCATGTCTGACCCATCATGACCCCATGGAAAACGTTCCTCCAGGCCTTCCTGTTCTCTACCATCCTCTGGAGCCCATTTAAACTCATGCCTACTGCTTCAGTGATTCCATCCAGCCACCTCGTTCTCTGTCGTCCCCTGCTTCTTTTGCCCTCAATCTTTCCCAGCATTAGGCTCTTCTCCAGTGAGTCCTTCCTTCTCATTAGGTGGCCAGAATAGTTCAGTTTCATCTTCAGGATCTGACCTTCTAAGGAGCAGTCAGGGTTGATCTCCTCTAGGACTGACTTGTTTGTTCGCCTTGCAGTCCAAGGGACTTGCAGGAGTCTTCTCCAGCACCAGAGTTCAAAGGCCTCAATTCTTTGGCACTCAGCCTTTCTTAGGGTCCAACCTTCACAGCCATACATTGCAACTGGGAAAACCATAGCCTTGACTATACGCACTTTTGTTGGCAGGGTGATGTCTCTACTTTTTAGTACGCTGTCTAGATTTGCCATAGCTTTCTTCCCCAGGAGCAAGTATTTTTTAATTTCTTGGTTGCAGTCCCCATCTGCGGTGATCTTGGAGCCCAGGAAAATAAAATCTGTCACTACCTCCATTTCTTCCCCATCTATCTGCCAGGAAATGAGAGGGCCGGATGCCATGATTTTAGTTTTCTTAATGTTGAGTTTCAAGCCAACTTTTGCATTCTCTTCCTTCACATGCATCAAGAGGCTCTTTAGTTCCTCTTCGCTTTCTGCCATTAGAGTTGTATCATCTGCATATCTGAGGTTGTTGATATTTCTTCCGGCAATCTTAATTCCAATTTTTGATTCATCTAGCCCCGCCTTTCTCATGATGTGCTCTGCATATAAGTTAAATAGGCAGGGTGATAATTTATAGCCTTGCCGGACTCCTTTCCCAATTTTGAACCAATCAGTGGTTCTGTGTCCAGTTCTCACTGTTGCTTCTTGACCTGCATACAGATTTCTCAAGAGACAAATAAGACAGTCTGGTATTCCAGGGATGGGTTCTAAATTTTTTTACTACTGGTTCTGTGGGTGTGGCTTATTTTGTGGGCATGGCTTGATGGTCATGTGACAGTGGGTGTGGCTTGATGGTCATGTGACTGGGTAGGCATGGCCAACTCAGTGTCACTCACGTCAAAGAGTACCTTGCCTGGCCCCTCCCCTCCCAGCCATTCCTTGTCACACCCAGCCTCAGCGTATCTATCGTTCTGCAAAAATGTTGTTCACCTTTTTTCAACTTTATTATCTACATACAGGGGTTTCCAAAATTGGCCACTTTAACACTTATGGACTTCAACTCCCAGAATTCCTCAGCCTTTGCTGTCTTAAAGTCTTAAAGTGGCCAAGGTTAGAGACCTCTGCTATAGATGCACTATCATGGACCACTGAAAGGAGGAAATGGCTCACATGCTTTGCCCAAGAGTGTGATAGGCAATGGGTTTTAAGGGCTGCTAGAAAGAAGGGGGGGGCAAAGTATTTTCCAAAGCACCAGAAGGTAAAACAAGAAGCAATGGATAGAAACTCAACAAAGAGAGAAGCAACCTAAAACTAAGGACAAACTTCCTGACAGTGTGAATCTATATAGGTTTCAGTCATAATTTCACATATAAAATACAACCTGCATATTGTTCAAAACAGTCATTAGTATTATGGCTGATGTTTGACAGCAAGCCTAAAATCACCATTCCCTCCCCACTCCAGGGGAAGGTTACTTCAAAATTTCCATTTCCTCCCCACCCCACTAATCTGTTCTGGGAAGGAATCAAACTCCCCCCTCGTCATTTCCCAAATAAAATATCCCAGATAATTAAGGAATAATCAAGCTGCTAACAAGGAACCTGCCTGGAATTCCACATTTGTGCCAGCTGCATAAAGGAAACTTTGTAAGCAGAAAACAGCTGCCGGTGCTTAGAGGTGGAAGCCGGAAGTTCAGCTCCATTTACAAGCAGGCAGAAAACTCATTCAAGACAGGATACTTCACAATGGAAATCGCCCAAACCTTTTTAGAAACACAAAGCCCATGTTGCACAAACCCCAAAACTTCAAAAACTTTGAACCATATAAGAATTCCTCCACTTATCCAATTTGTTGTTCAGCTGACCCAGAACGGAGCTTCCAGCTCTGTCAATTTAAAGCGACAGCGTTTTTCCCCCCACTTCTTCTTTGCCAAGTGATCTCCTGGCTGAGAAGCAGTCCTGATTTTTTCATTGTAACGGATCAGTTGGGAGGCTTCTTGGCTTCTCAGTTTAAAGTGACGGTGTCTTGCGTGTTTTTTTTTCTCTTCTTTGTCAAGTGAGCCTTGAGTTTTTTCCTTCCAGCCGATCAGCTGGGAGTCGGGAGGCAGCAATAGATTGGGGGCAGGGCCAGGCAGAATTTTTACTACTGGTTCTCCGAACTACTCAAAATGTTTACTACTGGTTCTTGCGAACTGGGGAGAACCGATAGCAACCCACCACTGTGGTACTCCCATCTCTTTAAGAACTTGCCACAATCAAAGGCTTTATCATAGTCAATGAAGCAGAAGTAGATGTTTTTCTGGAACTCCCTAGCTTTCTCCATGATCCAGCATATGTTGGCAATTTGATCTCTAGTTCCTCTGCCTCTACGAAGTCCTGCCTGTACTTCCGGTAGTTCTCGATCCACATACTGCTGGAGCCTAGCTTGTAGGATTTTAAGCATAACTTTACAATGAGTGCAATGGTGCGATAGTTTGAACAGTCTTTGGCATTACCATTCTTTGGAATTGGAATGTAAACTGACCTTTTCCAATCCTGTGGCCATTACTGAGTTTTCCAAATTTGCTGACAAATTGGGCGTAGCACTTTTACTGCATTGTCTTTTAAGATTTTGAATAGCTCAGCTGGAATACTGTCTCCTCCACTAGCTTTGTTGTTGCTCAGATTTCCTAAGGCCCATTTGACTTCACATTCTAGGATGTCTGGCTCAAGGTCAGTGACCACCCCATCATGGTTATCAGGGATGTTAAGCTCATTCTTGTATAGTTCTTCTGTGTAATTTTGCCACCTCTTGTTAATCTCTTCTGCCTCTGTTAGGTCTATGCCATTCTGGTCCTTTATCATGTCCATCTTTGCATGAATCATTCCCTTCATATCTCCAATTTTCTTGAAGAGATCTCTGGTCCTCCCTATTCTATTGTTTTCTTCTATTTCTTTGCACTGTTCATTTAAGAATGCATTCTTATCTCTTCTAGCTGTTCTTCAGAATTCTGCATTTAACTGGGTGTATCTTTCTTTTTCTCCCTTGCCTTTCACTTCTCTTCTTTCCTCACCTATTTGCAAAGCTTCCTCAGACAGCCATTTTGCTTTCTTCCATTTCTTTTTCTTTGGAATGGTTTTAGTTGCTACCTCTTGTACAATGTTGCGAACCTCCATCCATAGTTCTTCAGGCACTCTGTCTGTCAGATCTAATTCCTTAAATCTATTTGTCACCTCTACTGTATATTCATCAGGAATATGATTTAGTTCATACCTGAGTGGCCTGGTGCTTTTCCCTACTTTCTTCAGTTTAAGCCTAAATTTTGCAAGAAGAAGCTCATGATCTGAGCCACAGTCAATTCCTGGTCTTGTTTTTACTGACTGTATAGAGCTTCTCCATTTTTGGCTGCAGAACACATAGTCAATCTGATTTCTGTGTTGACCATCTGGTGATGTCCATGTGTAGAGTCGTCTCTTAGGTTGTTGGAAAAGAGTGTTTGCTATGACCATCGTATTCTCTTGACAGAATTCTATCAGCCTGTGCCCTGCCTCATTTTGTACTCCAAGGCCAAACTTGCCTGTTATTCCAGTTATCTTTTGGCTTCCTACTTTAGCATTCCAATCTCCCATGATGATAAGGACATCATTTTTGGTGTTAATTCTATCAGGGCCTCTGGTGGCTCAGACTGCTAAGACAGTCTGTTATTAACACAGCTGCTTGCAATTACTGCAAGTTCAAGTCCCACCAGGCCCAAGGTTGACTCAGCCTTCCATCCTTTATAAGGTAGGTAAAATGAGGACCCAGATTGTTGGGGGCAATAAATTGACTTTGTATATAATATACAAATGGATGAAGACTATTGCTTAACATAGTGAAGGCCGCCCTGAGTCTTCGGAGAAGGGCAGTGTAATGTATTACTGTAAGTTTTGGCGGGAGTTTTAGGCGGGAAATATCTCGGTTCTGATTGGATGCAGCCTCAGGCTGAAGTGTATATAAGGAGAGGTTTTTCTCCAGAGTTTTGCTGGGTCACACTATATTAAAGAGCTGTTGTCACTAACCTGGTCTCCTGCCTCGTCAATACCCAAACTTAACATTGGCGACGAGGATGGGATATTGAGGCAGAGCACCAGAACAGAGCTGAACTCACTACGAGAATCAAACCCAGCAAGGTGACGGCGAATGCAGCGATGACCGGCTACACGCCACCCACTCCGTTTGACCCTGCCCAGGAGACATGGGGAATATATGACCCGTTTGAAAGTTTCCTGGAGGCAACGAGCTACAGGAGTCTCCGACAACCGCAAAGCGGGCTTACTTCATAAGCCACTGTGGGTCAGCAGTCATCGCCGTCGCAGAAGCCTAGCGGAGCCAACACCGCTACACTCCGTATCGTGGCAGACCCTTCAGACCCTCCTGAAGAATCACTCGCACCAGCCCGTCCAAATCGTTCGTGATGCGAGTTTGGGGCGCAGGCAACAAGAAGGCGAGTCTATCAGCGACTACATGGCAGCCCTGAGACAAGCCTCCAAGCATTGCGAGTACCGCGATCTGGACGAAGAGCTGCTGGAACAACTTATACGGGGGGTCAGAGACATCCGTTTGAGGAGACGGTTGCTAGCCAAGAGCAACCTGACATTGGCAAATGCTCTGGACGAAGCCAGAGCCCATGAGATGTCCAACCATGCAGCAGACACCTTACAAAAGCGACTCACGCCGATGGCGGGCGCAAAGCCGAGCACAGTCCACCACGAAGAAACCTATCGTGAGTCAACCAGCGAAGAGGAGGAAGAAGTCCACTACACGGAAAATCGACAAGGAAGACCGGAGGAATGCGGAAGTTGCGGGCGACATCAGCGCCAAAGATGTAAGTTCAGGGCGCCATTTGCCGGCGGTGTGAAAGGAAGGGGCACCTGGCTCAAGTCTGCCGAGCACCCCAACCTTCCCGCCGAAAATTCAAATCGGCCAATCAGAGCGGCTCTGAGTCAGAGATGCAAACACCACATTCCCGCCGAAATTTCAAACCAGCCAATCAGAGCGCGAGATCGGCGAGGCGACCCGCGATTGGCCAGGAAAGAAAGAGCGCGAAGTCAAACCGAATGACTGTTACCATAGACCACGCAGCTACCCGCATCGAAGAAAAGATCTTCACAAACCCGACAATTGAAGGCGTACCGTGCCGACTGGAAGTAGACACAGGATCAGCTATCACAATCATGTCCTGGGACACTTTTGTGAAAGCCTTGCCGCACATCGCAAAGCGCAAGCTACAGAAACAACGGCTCCGGGTGCAGGATTACCAGGGCAACCGCATCCCTGTTCGAGGGACAACGACCGTCGAGGTCAAGTCTGGGGCATACGAAAAGACCCTGCCCATCACGTTAGTCGAGGAACCTTGCCAAGCTTGCTGGGGCTAGACTGGTTCCGGGCGTTGGGAATGGGGGTGACTGGCGTCCACCGGGGCGGATGCAACCTGCAAAACGCCCTACTGGAGGAATTCGCAGGCGTATTCGAGGACCGTTTAGGCAAGTACAAGGGACCCCTATCTCCTTCAATTTAGACCCCAAATAGCTCCCATTAGGTTAAAGGCAAGGAGGGTTCCTTTGCACTCAAACCTAAAATCGACAAAGAGTTAGATAAATTAGTCAGCCAGGGGATACTAGTGCCAGTTGACCATGCCAAATGGGAGACGCCAATCGTCACCCCTATAAAACCAGACGGGTCCATAAGGATTTGCGCTGATTACAAGGCTACCTTGAACAAAGCATTGCAAAGAGCGCCTACCCAGTTCCAGTAGTGCAACACTTATTGCACTCACTAGGACACGGCAAGTTTTCGCCAAATTAGACTTGGCACAAGCGTACCAACAGCTACCCGTAGATGCTAGCACAGCTGAGGCCCAGACCATTGTAACGCACCGGGTGCCTTTAAGTGCACCCGTTACAGTTCGGGTGAGTGTGGCCCGGGGCTATTCAAAATTTGATGGGCGGCTCCTACAAGGGTTACCGGAGTCGTACCCTATTTCGATGATGTGTTGGTATCAGGGGAAGATTTAAGAGAACTGGGGAAGCGATTAAGGAAAGTTTTGGCCATTTTTAGGTCGGCAGGATTAAAAGTCAAAGCAAGCAAGTGTCAGATAGGGGTCGAATCTGTTGAATTTTGGGCTATAGAATAGACAAAAAGGATTCACCCACTGAGAGCAAAGTCAAGGCGATAAAGAGAGCCCCAGCACCCAAAAACAAGACAGAACTCCAGGCTTTCCTGGGTCTGGTAAACTTTACCGTGTTTTTAAAAGACAAGGCAACCGTTGCTGAACCGCTGCATAAACTGCTTGGAAAAAACACTGTTTGGTCGTGGGGGAAGTCAGAGAATAGGGCATTTGAGGCAGTAAAAAGTTTGCTATCAAGCGATAGCCTGTTAATACAATACAACAACAGACTGCCATTAGTATTGGTTTGTGATGCGTCCCCCTATGGAGTAGGAGCGGTACTTAGCCACAGACTCCCAAACGGCACTGAAGCCCCTATAGCGTTCTATTCACGAACGATGTCCCGGCTGAAAGGAATTACAGCCAGCTAGATAGGAGGCTCTCGCAATAGTGTCAGGGTGAAAAATTTCACGAATACGTTTTTGGCGTGATTTGAAATTATCACGGATCACAGACCGCTATTGGGGTTACTGGCTGGCGACCGCCCAACGCCAGTAGCACTCTCACCTAGACTGACCAGATGGACTATTTTTTTGACCGCATACTCCTACAAGCTGCAGCATCGGCCTGGAAAGGAGCTGGGGCATGCGGACGCATTGAGCAGATGCCCATTGCCAGGGGAAATCGAGGACCCCACCCCAGGCACACCGTTCTACTAATTGACTCTTTGGACTCGGGGCCAGTCACATCGCAGGAAGTGGCTCGGGCCTCCTACCGGACGTTGTTTTAAGGACTGTAATCAGTTGGGTTCAAGGGATGGCCCGCTGCGCGGGCGACGTTTCAAGGAATTGTAAAGAAAAAGGGAATTGTCTGTGCAAGGGGGGTGCCTGCTCTGGGGGGATAGGGTGGTAGTTCCAGAGAAGCTGAGAAAAAAAGTTCTGGAACTCCTGCATGAGGGTCACCCAGGAATTGTAAGGATGAAGGGTTTGGCTAGGAGCTATGTCTGGTGGCCCCTAATGGACAGGGAAATCAGTGACAGGGTTGGACGATGCCAAGTATGTCAGGAATCCAGACCACTACCACCTACGGCCCCAGTTTTGGAGTGGGAGAAACCCCAAGGCCCTTGGTCCCGCATACACATTGATTTTGCCGGCCCCTTCCACGGCCAAACATTTCTAATTGTGGTGGATGCATTCTCCAAATGGCTGGAGATCATCCTAATGAAATCCACAACCGCGGGAGCTGTCATCTCAGCACTAAAACACCTTTTCGCCACGCACGGGCTACCGGACACCCTCGTGTCCGATAACGGCCCACAGTTCACCGCAGCATTATTTGAAGGGTACCTGGCTGAAGAGGGCATCCGACATGCCCTCTCAGCGCCGTTCCACCCTCGTCGAACGGCCTTGCTGAACGCTTTGTCCGAGTGCGAAGAAGCGCTATCACGAAGCGGCCCCGGCGATTGGCAGGCACAAATCGACGCATTCCTAACCGTCAACACAGGACCCCTGTGTGGCCACCGCCGCAGCCCAGCCGAGCTATTAATGGGCGGAAGCTACGGTGCCCGCTAGACCGGCTACACCGAACTACGTACAGGACGGGTTCAAAACAAAACCAGATAGAATCCGAGAGTTAAACATAGGAGACTCGGTGTGGGCACATAATTACAGCGGCGGCCCTAACTGGAAGAGGGGATAGTCATAGACAAACGGGCCCCAAATCTTATCTAGTGGAACTAGGCGATGGCAGAATCTGGGCGCCACATAGATCAATTAAGAAACAGATTGAGCGATAAGGCAGAATTAGGCGAGAACAGCCCTGACTATGATTTGATTAACCCCACAGCTGACCGGCGCCAGAACAAACAGAAAGCGTAAGCAAAGACCAAACAGAGACTTATCTGAGTCAGGCGAGGTCCAGCGACACCCTCCGGTCCCTCTAGAGGACAGCAGGTCCGAGCCGGCGAATAATCCAGGGCCGGATGGCCGGGAGGAGGAGCTCAGAGGAACGAAAAGTCCCTCCGGCAAGCTCGACTCAACTCCAGAAAGTGAACTGCGCAGGTCCGGGAGAGTCAGGAGACGCCCCACGTACCTGCAGGACTACGTAGAGAAGTAATATGCAAATATTGGCAAAGTGCCTTCTGGGAGGGAAGGAGTGTAATGTATTACTGTAAGTTTTGGCGGGAGTTTTAGGCGGGAAATATCTCGGTTCTGATTGGATGCAGCCTCAGGCTGAAGTGTATATAAGGAGAGGTTTTTCTCCAGAGTTTTGCTGGGTCACACTATATTAAAGAGCTGTTGTCACTAACCTGGTCTCCTGCCTCGTCAATACCCAAACTTAACAGGCGGGATATAAATGCAAATAAAAAAAAAAGGTGCTGTAGGGCTTCAAAGAACCGGTCAATTTCACCCTCTTCAGCACCAGTGGTTGGGGCATATACTTGAACTACTGTGATATTGAATGCTTTGCCTTGGATTCGAACTGAGATCATTCTGTCATTTTGGGGATTGTATCCCAGTATTGCTTTTCCTACTCTTTTATTGATTATGAAGGCTACTCCATTTTTTCTGAGGGATTCTTGCCCACAGTAGTATACCTGATGGTCATCTGAATTAAATTCGCCCATTCCTGTCCACTTTAGTTCGCTGATTCCTAAGATGTCCATGTTCAGTCTTGTCATCTCTTGTTCGACCACATCCAGCTTGCCTTGATTCATG
Source organism: Ahaetulla prasina (assembly GCF_028640845.1). Lineage (NCBI taxonomy): Eukaryota > Metazoa > Chordata > Lepidosauria > Squamata > Colubridae > Ahaetulla > Ahaetulla prasina. The sequence continues at coordinate 50,455,612 of NC_080542.1, read as the reverse complement.
GATCTTGCATTCTAGGTTCCTATGGAGAAAAATTTTTTACAGCATCGGACTTTCACCACCAGATACATCCACAGCTGAGCGTCCTTCCGGCTTTGGCCCAGTCGCTTCATTCTTTCTGGTGCTACTAGTACTAACACTCCACTCTTCCCCAGTAGCATAATGGACACCTTCCAACCTGAGGGGCTCATCTTCCGGTGTCATATCTTTTTTCCTTTTTGTACTGTCCATGGGGTTCTCATGGCAAAGATACTGGAGTGGGTTGCTATTTCCTTCTCCAGTGGATCACATTTTGTCAGAACTGTCTGCTATGACCTGTCCGTCTTGGGTGTCCCTGCACAGCATAGCTCATAGCTTCATTGAGCTATACAAGCCCCTTCGTCACAACAAGGCAGTAATCCATGAAGGGGGCAGACACGTTATTGGCCTGTAATTTACAGATGGTGCCCCTTTTGCTGGATCCTTCTGTATCAAATAAGTTTTCTCAGCTGTTAACCATTCACTGATGTTTCCTGCCTGCAGCATCTCATTGAATTGTTTGGCCATTTTTCCATGTAGGCTGGTCAGGTATTTGAGCCAAAAGCCATGCAGCTGATCTTTGCCAGGCGATGTCCAGTTCTTGATTTTCTTCACTCTGTTGCTTATCAATTTTCAGTTGGTCCATTTTGTTCTTGGAGAATTTCGTCTCAAAGACTCTGATCCACCCACCATTTTTGTTATAACCTTTCTCAGTCTCCCAAAGGTCTTTCCAAAACTGGGTAGTTGCCGTATTATTATTATTATTATTATTATTATTATTATTATTATTATTATTATTATTATTATTATTATTATTATTATTATTAACTTCATTCATTAAATATGAAATTCAGTCAACTGAATATTCAAAAATGCATCACAAATACCATTGACTGGTGCTAATGTTTGATACGAGTTGCTGCCAGTGTCCTAGGTATCAACCAAGCACCTTCTTAAGATGTACAATATTCCAAGTAGCACAGTTTTTTGCAGTTCTGCTAGTGGTGGTGGTGGTGGTGGTGATGATGATGATGATGATGATGATGATTTCAGGCTTGCCTAAACCACATATGTAATACTTCTGAGAATGTGGAGACAAGTTTTTCAGATCCAATAATACAATTGAAGATCACCAGTGGTTGCTTCCACATTTACATACCTGTTTTTCAAGTGTGTCTTCCTTCTGTCTATCCAGAAATGTCCTTAAAGAAAACAATTAAAAAGAAAAAATGAGATCTTGGAATGGATAAAGCCTTTTGACAATGTTCAAACCAAATATGGCCATTTCTGTACTGGAGGAGTATACAAACTCTTATCATTTAATGAAAGATGTATATATTTCTGTTTCCCAAAATGGACTTAAAAGGCTTTTCAGTCACAAGACTCTTCTGTGCATCTACAAACTATAACCAAGCAGCAGAAGCCTTAATTACCTCTCATGCTGAAACATACACTTGCAATTGTTTCCAAAGTTTTAAGAGTACACATTGCAGGTAAACACATAACTCTTTGGGGTTTTACATAATTTTGGCTTCATTAGCATGCATGTTGTCCTGGAAATCTTTGTTCAGCACTGAAAATAGTTTAAACTTGGCAAGAGGAGAGGGGAAAAAATGATATGAGACAACTGAGGAATGTAGCAAAAGCCAATGCTAAACATACAAATTCAGCCAGCAAAAAATCAGATTATTTGGCGATACTTTCAGTATTTTCAACTTTTAGATGCAGCATCTTGTAAGCTAAAATTTGCTTTTTAAGAGTGAAACTTATAAGTGCATTGCCACCTAATATTGAGACTGTTCCTCATAAACAGGATTTTCAAAGTAGAGAGTTGCAAATAATTAAGTATCTCGAGGCAAGAGTTACCGTTTTACAGGAGGGGTTCCTTCTGTTTCTTTGCCAGTTTTATGAGAACAGATCTGTTAAATCCAAAAAGAGAGGTGTGGTTGTGAGGGATAATGTAACAATTTTTCACACTGAGGAAAAAGAATCAATGACTGTCACAAAGAATGATGTTTTTTTCCCTCTGCTTCTCAATAAGAAACTTTTCTTTTTTTCCATCTTCTGCTTATAAAAAGGTGTGGGGTCTCCATCATGGTCTTGGTAAACCTCATAACTTGAAGGTCTTAGGGAGCAAATCAAGCCTACCAGCCAGACATACCCTCTCAGAATTGAATAGGAAACGAATCCAAACTTAATACACCCATTTTGTCATGATTTGTCCCCCTTACCAATAATTTTACAAAAAACAACCCCACCCTTTTTTTTAGTAAATCCTGGCTGCAGTAATTTGGTCTCCAAGTTGCGGTGTTCAAGGAAATGCTGGTTCTTCACTAAAGCAGCATATTGAGAGTTTGGAGAAATTTATCTTTTCATTACTGGAGTTTGAAATATAGTGGGTAAATAAATTAATATAAGGATCTCTAGAAAAATATTTTAGCTTACCTCAATCAAACAAATTATTGCAATAATAATCGCAATCGCCACTGTCACAGAAACAGCCACCCACCATTTGAAGCCGTTCCCATACTGCAGAATTTCCTGCTTTGGTATCTGCAAAAAGAAGTAAAGTGAAAGATGGGCCTTTGAGCATTTTAACATAAAAACTCTTTTCCTCAGAAGAAAAGTATATCCAGGCCCACCTACCCTTTAAAGGCAACAACGGTTTTACCAATTCAGTTTTATTAAAGTAATCATATCTGAAATTTCTGATTTAATTCTAATGAACCTCATTTGGTTTTCCTTTGTTTTCACATTTCAGTTACTTTAGCTTTGTGCTATACGCCGCTCTCCCCAGATGCTGATCACAATTTGTAAGAACCTTATATGTTGCTTATATACCCTTGTATATAGAGATGGGAATCAGGCAGAGAAGCGGTCTTGGCACTTTCACGTTACTATAAACAATCTAACAAGGCTTTTACTCAAAAACAGTAACTGTCTTTACAGAAATGAATGCGCAATTCACATCAATTGGGCCTTCTGGGGAAAAAAAAGAGACATCTAGGTAACCAAATCTTGTAATACTCCTATAAGTGCATCTGTTCAGATTATTCATGTAGGTTGGTTTTACCTCATCAGAAGGTTTTTCCATTTTTCTGGAGCTTGGTGTATTCATATTGGTTTCATTTTTAGTCAGCAACAAGTCAGATTTCAACAGAGCAGATGCTTCCTGGTTGTTTTTTCTCTCATCGAGGTGTTTCATTACAAGCCATATTCCAGACATGAGAAAATCACAAGACGTCTGAGTAGTCGGTTCTCTGCAGTTCACGTTCATTATACGTATCAAGTGGGCAATTAGGTTCCTCCTAGGCTCGTTAAGGATCACACGTGCCAACTGTTTTTGCATCTCAACTTCAAAGGCATCGTCCTGAAGAAAATAGTTATCAGTTCTTGAGAAAAAGTCAGATAAAAGGGGAACAGAGGTGCTTTGTTCCTGATACTCCAAATGCGCTTCATTGGACAATATTTTAGACTCCTCAGTTGTAATTCTGGAGTTGCTTCCTCCAAATAATAACTGCCTGAGAAGGTTTTCCTTTCTTGATTCCGAAGACTCAAGTTCCTTCTCCAAAAAGTTATTTTTGAATTGTTCGTGCTGAGTCTTTTTCTCTATTGCCTCCTTGCTGGTTACAAGGTGTTTTACATGACTGGGCCTTGCTGATCTGTTGCCAGATTTCAGAATAAAGACCACTTTATCAGGCTGTTCCTCACCATCATGATCCACTACAAAAGGAGAAGTCAAAGGAGGCAGCTGATTTGGAAGGTGTAAAATGGAGCGCTTCTGTAAGGAGTGAGCACATGTTTGAGGAAACCTCTTAAGGGAAGAAACCTGCTGAGGATTTAGTAGCACTACAGACTTCCCTGTTTTTTCTGCCACGAAATGTGAAGCAAGAGCTTCTGAAATGTCTCTAATCACTCCCTTCTGCATCTCCAACTCTTTGTTTCCTCTTATTTCTTTGAGAGTCATCTTCGGCCCCATATTAACCTTCAGAGCTTGTGGAATTTCTGTAACCACTTCCTTTTGAATCTCCAACTTATGAGTTTTCTCTTTGTTTACTCTTATTTTTTCTTTCATAATTACCTTCAGTCCTCCATTCACCTTCAGATCATCCAAAATTTCTGTAGTTAAATCTTTTTGGAGTTCCAACTCTTGAGTCTCTTCCTTTTTGGTTATTTTTGTTTTGGGAGTCTCTTGTTGGACATTGGATGATTTGTACAGTTTTTTCTGCAGATTTTCATGAGATTTCATTTCGTCCAAATATTCATGAGGATTTGATTTAGTTAATCTACTCCATAATTTTAAAATTGATGACTTAAGAAATTCAATCGAATGACCAAGTGTCTCCGAAATATGAACGTTATCATACCTGGGAGAATTGGTATTAATTTTGCAGTTAATATTTGAGGCTGGGCATGGAAGTACGAATCCATCCAACCTTTCACAATAGAACAATAGAATTCCAGCCAGAAAAATTTGGGTCACAAAGGGGGCAACACATCTCATGATGCCCATCCCTTCTTGCTCCTTTTACCCAAATGAAGGATGCTTTGGAATATTGCAGCCAAGAATTGAGGTGATTCTATGCAGTTACCAAGCAACCACATAATATTCCATATGGAGGCTACAGTATAATTCCACTGCTGGAATTAACCAGCAGTTAATTAACCTTAACCTTAACCCTAACCCTAACCAATGGCAGGCATTGCAGGGCTTCCTGCCCCTCGCTTCTCACCCTCCCCACCTGCCACCCCCAGATTGTGCCCCAAAATAATAAGGACCCACCAAAATAAGGCGTGAGATCTATAAAAACGGTAACCCTCATAAAACGAAAATGGCCATGAACAAGTATAAAGCAGATTTATTTTAAAAAGATGTATCAAAAAGTTTTTGCAAAAGGGTTCTCCACAAGGGAAAGAACATCTGACAGCTCTGAATACATGTTTAAATACATGTTCAAACAATCAACAAGGCAATTAAAACGCCCCCACTTACCATTGTTTTTCACACATTACACAACATTTTGGCTTATTAAGCACCATCTTTTTCCTCTGGAAAGTCCCCCAGAGAATATACTTCCCTTCTGACTTTTACAGAAACAAGTGGAACGTGATTTCTTCCTTTTTATTAATTTCACAATGGAGGAGACAGCATTCCCTCCTCTTCCTGGAGCCCATTACGACGTGGAGCATCGGCTGCAGTCAGGCTGGGCCAGTGTCTCAGGGCGGAGAGCTTCTTAGGGCAGGCGAGGAGTGATTGGGAGGGGAGGGCGAGGGGTCAGACAGTGATGGGTTCAGGCGAGAATGAGCCACAACAGGAGGACGAAAGAGCGTTTATCTGGGAACCAGAAATGAATCTTGATTTAAATCATATGGTAAAAGGCAATCAAAGAAGAAAGAACAAAAAAGCAAAAAAAAACCCCACACCCCAACACTCATCTGTTTTTGGAAATGGTTCAAAAGGGAACACACAGAAACACAAGAGAGACAGAGACAGAGAGAAAGGAGAAAGAGATGAGAGAGAGATAGAAAGGGAGAAGAGAGAGAGAGAGAGAGAGACAAGAGACAAAGGGAGAAAAAGAGACGGAAGAGAGAGAGAGAGTTGAGAGACACAGAGGGAGAAGGAGAGAGAGAGAGAGAGAGAGAAAGACACACACAGAGAGAGATACCTGTTTCCCCACAGAAAACACCGGGAGCCATAAAACCTGGGTAGGCATGGTGGAGTGTGTGTCATGTGACTGGGTGGGAGTGAGTGATGTTGAGTTGGCTAGGCCCACCCAGGTTTTGTGGCTCATGATGTTTTCTGTGGGAAATGGGTCCAAATGACTCTTTTGAGTGTTTAAGGTTAATGTGTGGGCACTAACCTTTTCATATGGGCTCCTGGCCTTGCAGCAGGTCTGGCCCACGTGGCAGTAGTGCTGTTCACCGCACAAGACATCTTGACTGGAGACAGCAGTGTGCGATGAAGTCAGCAGGTCCCCTGCAGCATCAACAAGGCCTGGCCAGGGCCGTTTCTCACAAGACTGGGCTGCCACATTGCAGGTATAACCAGAGGGGCAGCAATGTTGGTGATCCTCACAGCAAAAGGCCTGTAGAAAGCAAGAGAGGAGGTACTGCTTGGTTTGAAATAAAAATACACCTTATGGTTAATCATTGTAAGGGAACTAAATAAATCTAATTTTATCCTGGCTCTATTTTGCTTCAAAGAAACCTTTGTCCAAAAGACAGAAACACCCCTTTATTCCTTCTTAACACCCCTTTATTCCTTCTTTTTCCTATCTCCTTGTTAAATTTAAAATGTCTGAATTAAGATATGAATTAGATAGAAAAAACCAGAACAGCCCAAAGCTCTGAGTGGCTCATAGATGATGCTTCTCTCAATTCTCTCTGTGAATCACCAGATATAGTGCTTGTTCTGCTAATATGGAAAGCTTGAGCTTGGCCTCCAAGCTTAATTCACAACCATAACAGGAACGTGAAAGGGCACCTTTAGGACTGTAGGTGATTAAATTAATGGCAAGTAAGTATGGAAGCTCTTGTTGGGCAGCCTAATACAAATACTGGAAATTCAAACCTGTAAAGATCCAGCAAAGGATTGAAATTTCAACATCTCATACCCCTCTGTGCCTAGAAAAATAAACTGTAGGAAGGGCATAGCTAGCTTTGTTTTGAGATACAAAAAGCCAAGATAGTGGCTATGACTACATGACTAAAAGCCTGTTGAGTTGGGCGATTGAGGCAGGAGACAGGTCATTGGCAACAGCAACTCTTTATTGTATGGTGTGAACCCAGCAACTGGAACATTGGAGCAGCTCTCCTTATATATCATCCTGGCTGAGGCACCAGCCAATCACCAACCTACATTTTCCCTCCAAAAGTTCCCTCCAAAATTCAAATACATAACAAAGCCCACCCCTTTTTTACTTACGGTTACCATTTTGGCTTTTTTAAAAACCACCTCCCGCAATGTCCCTCTTCATGGACCCACCCTAGGCAGTAGATATGAGTGTAATCTGCAGAAACCCAATTCCAATTGTGTAAACAACCCTTTGTTCTCTTTCTTGTCAAGGCTCTGCTATTTACTGAATCTGCACTACTATTAATCGTCTCATAGTTCCCATCACCAATCTCTTTCCACTTATGACTGTATGACTATAACTTGTTGCTGGCAATCCTTATGATTTATATTGATATATTGACCATCAATTGTGTTGTAAATGTTGTACCTTGATGAACGTATCTTTTATATGGAAATAAAATAATTAGAATAATATAATATATTATAGTGCTATATATATAATATATTAGAAATATATGTATAAAAGATACATTAGAATAAGAGAGAGAAAATGTGTAAGTATTGATCACCGATGCGAAACTGTTGGAAAGAAGAAAGTGTTAATATTTCTTTTTTTTTTTTTTTTTTTTTTAAATCTGTTTAATAAAAATTATTTAAAAAGAAAAAAGAAAAAGAAGATCCCGGGATTTCTTGACTGCCTTCTGCTGGATGAGGTAATCACACAAACAACAAGTTGGATTCAACTCAATTTAATGTCAGCTACTCAACGGTTCCACAGTAAATGCTGGACTGCTATGCAGGAATAAAGTTGGAGCTGAGAGCGTCTGCTCTCAGTTCCTCTTTATATAGATCCCCCGGCTGGCTTCCCTTTAATCAGTGTCAGCTGCTTTACAGCAGCTTTGAATCTGCCACTGGGAGAGTGTTCAGGTCACAGGCGTATGACGTCGTTGGTCCATGTCATTCAAACCACCTCCGACAAAGGATTCACACCCCCAGCAGCCCACAGCCTCCCCGAGCCCCACTAATCCTGCTACCTACATCACTGTAACTATCACTTCATTTCTGCCTGTCACCAGCACCCATGCCCGTCATCATGGTATCAATATGTTCTACTAGCTGGTTTCTCACTTGATTGCCCTTCCCATTCAGTAAGGTGTCGAGAGCACTCGACATGCGCCCCCCCAGGTGTCTTCCTATGGGGAATAGAAAGAGAGAGGTTAATGCATCAGACTGCCACCCGGTTTTTGTGGATACTACTTATGAAAATGCTGTAGCAGTTCTTGTGCATTTAGATCACCCTTCCGTACCCACAAAGCGTCTGTATCGGGATACCCCTTCCAATGGACTAAATATCTAAGTCTTCCCTGGGACACTTTCGAATCCAGGATTTTTTCTACTTCGTAGTGTTCACCTGATACAGGTCTTAGATGTGTATCCATGTCCCAAAATGTAATCTCTTGAGAAGGCTGCAATGGAACACAGGGTGTATCCTACCCAAGGATGGGTATTCTGTCGATAGGTACAATACTTTGAATGGTGGATGATCAGCCCTTCTTTTGTTTGTTTGTCTTTTATATTCAATTGATGCTTTTTTTTACATGTTGCCATATCTTATTTATTTTTTCTGTCCATTCGTTTCGTGTTCTGGAGTCTAGGGTATGCACTTCTAGTTCCAGAATGGCATAGTGTTTTCCTGACACTATTTGGAAAGGGGTATAACCCGTGCTACGGTGGACGGTGTTGTTATATGCCGCTTCGGTGAAAGGCAGTAGTTCCTACCAGTCATTTAGTTGGTATGACACATAAGAACGTAAGTAACATTCCACCATAGCATTGGCTCATTCAACTGCCCCATTCGTACTAGGGTGGAAAGCTGAGCTAAGGCCTTGTTCGAATCCAATATAGTGTAAAAACTCCCTCCAGAACTGGGCAGTGAATTGCACCCCCCTGTCTGATATAATACGTTTCATGCAGATGATATATATGCTGTACAAACAATCTGGCTAGTCATCGGGCTGATGGCAATCCCTTATATGGGATGAAATGTGCCTGTTTGGAAAATAGGTCAATTACAGTCCATGTTACTGTATGCCCCTTACTGTTTGGTAATTCTACGACAAAGTCCATAGCAATTTCATCCCATGGTCTACTGGGCTCAGCCACTGACTATAATAGGCCTAATGGTTTGCCTGGAGATGGTTTAGAGGTTGCACAAACTGAACACCCTCGTGCATATTCTTCCACATCGGTACGCACCCCAGGCCACCAAAACTGTCTCCTGACTAGATGTAACGTTTTTAAGAAACAGAAATGTCCCGCTGTTTTAACATCATGGCATTTTTCCTCACTATATCCCTCAGGGATGTAGGTATATATAGTTTGTCACCCTTCCATGCCACACCATCCTGGTATGTGACTCACATCCGCTGATTCACCAACCATGGGTCAGACCCCAATCCCTTTCATAAACTAGTTATCCAGTCAGGATTCGCCAGTTGCCAATCCACTGCACATGTTCCTATTTGTTTAGGAGGTAGTAAAGCTTGCATTATCTCATCTCGTTCACTATTGTATTGGGGCATGCGAGATAAGGCATCAGCCATGAAATTCCATCCTGCTGGTACATATTTGAGGGTAAAGGTAAATCTTTGAAAATACTGTGCCCACCTTACTTGTTTTGGAGACAATTTATGCAGAGTCTGGAGGGCTTCTAGTTTTTTATGGTCTGTCCAGACCTTGAATGGTATTTTACTACCCTCCAATAGGTGTCGCCATGTCTGGAGGGCCCATTTAACTGTGTATGCTTCCTTCTCCCACGCCGCCCAATTTCTCTCTGTTTGAGTCAGTTTTCGCGATGTATAGGCACACAGTTGAAGCCTGTTCTGGCTATTCTTTTGCAGAAGTATTGCCCCAACTGCAACGTCACTTGCATCAGCTTGTATTATGAAAGGTTGTGAGGTGTCGGGATGAGAACTGGCTCTTTAGCAAACAAAGCTTTTAGGCGTTCAAAAGCCTTTTGGCATGCAAGTGTCCATGGTAACTCCTGCCCTGGTCTTGATTTACTTGGATGTGTTCTTGGTTTGTAACAAATCCGTAAGAGGTTGGCAAACCCCAGAAAATTCTAATTGTTTTCTAGTTTTCAGGGCTTGCCACTCCAACACAGTCTTCACTGCCATGGGATCCATCTCAATCCCTTCACTGGTTATTCGAAAGCCTAGGTAGTCTATTTCTCTGTAATGAAACTCACATTTTTATAGTTTCACAAACAATCTGGCTTTTAGCAATTTGCTCAACACCTGTCTGACCAGCCTGGTATGTTCCTCCATCATTGTTGTGTATATCAAGCTATCATTCAGGTAAACCAAAACCCCTCAGTACAGGTGTTCATGCAGAACTTTGTTTATAAGTTGCATGAATACGGCCAGGAAGGCATCCAGTGTTCTGGCGCAGGCTCATGTCACTGCTAGGCGACTGGGTTGCTATTTGGGATCATTCTGGAGTCATCTATGACTGGTCTTTAGATCTAGATCCAGTACTTGGTAGTCTAGGAGTTGACATACATTGCGGTGGTAATGGACAATTAGCCGCCCAGTGTCCCTCTTGGTTACAGTAGTAGCATCTGAATGGTTTTCTAGTCATGACAGCTGTTTTGGTCCAGTGGGGAGGAATGGTTTCACCGCTTCCAGGTTGACAACCTGCCTGTGAGGCTCAATCCCTCAGCCCCTGTACGAAACTCTCGAAGACCAATGTCCAACTTCACAGCTGTTTTGTACCAGTCTGTTAAGCAGGAGCCTAGGCCTCTATAAACACATGCCTGTCTCAAGTCTCTGTCCAATCCCAAGTCTTTCAGGCCACCCTCTCAGTCTCCCCGCTATATTGCGGAATTCTTTTACATATTCCTTTGCAGGTTTGCCCCTTTGCTTCAAAGATACTAGTTCTCCTTCAGCCACTTGGGTTCAGGCCTCATCCTCAAAACAACTCCTAAGAGCCTCCAGGAAAAGGCCTAGGTCCGCTAATTCCTGGGTGTGGTCGCTGTGTAGGTCAGCCACCCAATCGGCTGTTGTAACAGCGACGACAATTGCCCATTGGGAGGGATAGAATTGTATGTACATGTCCATGTGGCTAATCACTTGACTTAAGAACAGAGTGAACATTCTGGGTTACCGTCAAATGAGGCCTGTAAAGGAGCCCCATGGTGCTTGTTGGGGCTACATTCCCAGGGCCCACACAGGAATGTGTTCCATGCCACAACCAGTAGCAGCTGCCTCATTCCTATTGGGCCCTGATGGTCGTCTCCCCGATGGAACCGTCTCCTTTTCCCTTGGTGCTCTTATATGGGATTGAGCCATGCCATGCATTGTTTCCCCCAAAGATGAAGTAGAAGCTTCCGGGAGGTGATGTTCCTCCATTCTGGTCTGAACCTGGGCTTGTTCTGGCCTCAGTTTGGGGCTTGCCAACCGAAACCTGCCCTCAGAAACCACTCCTGGAGCAGGCCCACCCCACCCTGCCCAGTGACTGAAGGGTCAAGTCCAGGCACCCAAGGCTGCCAGGAAGGGGCATCTCTGAAGCTGGCTTCCCCAAACCTCTCCCTCAGAATGTCCATTGTAGTTATTGCAGGGCCAGTGGAGTAACTCCATTCCCCTTCCCCATCTTCATCCCACTGTCTCATTCTCACACTCAATAACATTCAGAAAGGAACAAACTGTTAGATATAATGAATTGTTAAATGAAAAGGGTGAATTAAAAACTATGCAAGAACTAGAAACAGAAACAGAAGGCATAAAAATGAATTGGTTTTCTTATTTGCAAATGCACTCCAGATATGATAAGGACTCCAAAGCAGAAGGATTTTATAATAGTTTGACTAGTCTTGATAAAATTTTAACAGGTACTGATGAAAATTTAATTAGGAAATTATGTGGATATTTATTAGAGGTTAAATTAGAAGAAGAACAAGTTAAAGAGACAATAATTGCTTGGGGGAAGAATTTTGGACATGGGATTGATTTAGAGGCATGGCAAAAATTGTGGATGCAAAACTAAAATGACAATGTCTACTGCATACAAAGAGAATTTATTTATTTATTTATTTATTTATTTATTTATTTATTTATTTATTTATTTATTTATTTATTTATTTATTTATTTATTTATTTATTGTTTCAATTTCTATACCGCCCTTCTCCCAAAGGACTCAGGGCAGTTTACAGCCAAAGTAAAGACAGTTAGTACAATTTTTAGGACCAGTTTAAAAGGAAAATTTAGAGTTGGTTGAAGAACTTAAAACCAATAAAACCCCTTATTAAAACCCCACTAGGCCAGTCCTGCATGGTGAAACAAAAATGTTTTCAGCTCGCATTGAAAGGTCCGAAGATCAGGGATACCTGGTGATAACTTGTTCCAGAGGGTTGGTGCCCCCACAGAGAAGGCCCTCCCCCTGGGCGCCACCAGCTGACATTGACTGGCTGACGGCACCCTGAGGAGAACCTCCCTATGGGAGCGCACTGGTTGATGGGAGGTCGCTGGTAGCAGCAGTGGTCCCATAAGTAACCCGGTCCTATGCCATGGAGCACTTTGAAGGTGGTAACTAACACCTTGAATTGCACCCAAAAGTCCATTGGAAGCCAGTGCAGCCTGCGCAGGAGAGGTGTTACATGGGAGCAACGAGTCGCTCCCTCTATCACTCGCGCGGCCGCATTCTGAACTAATTGGAGTCTTCGGGTGCTCTTCAAGGGAAGCCCCATGTAGAAAGCATTGCAATAGTCCAGGTGAGAAGTGACGAGGGCGTGAGTGACTGTGCACAAGGAATCCCGGTGCAAGAAAGGACGCAACTGGCGTATCAGGCGGACCTGGTAAAAAGCTCCTCTGGTGACGACCGTCAAATGCTCTTCCAACGACAGTCGTGCATCCAGAAGGACGCCCAGATCGCGGACCTTCTCTGTGGGGGCCAATGACTCATCCCCCACAGACAGTGATGACCTCAGCTGATTATACCAGGACGCCGGCATCCACAGCCACTTAGTCTTGGCGGGGTTGAATCGAAGCCTGTTTTTCCCCATTCAGACCCGCACGGCCTCCAGACAACGGGACATCACCTCAACGGCTTCGCTGGGGTGGTTGGGAGTGGAAATGTACAACTGAGTATCATCAGTGTACAGATGACATTGCACCCCAAAACCACGCATGATCTCGCCCAGCGGCTTCATATAGATATTGAACAGGAGAGGCGAGAGAACCGACCCCTGGGGCACCCACATAAGAGGCGCCTCGCGGTTGATCTCTGCCCCCCTGCCAACACCGTCTGCTACCGGTCAGAGAGGAAGGAGGAGAACCACCAAAAAACGGTGCCCCCCACTCCCAGTCCCCCTAGCCGCCGCAGCAAGATACCATGGTCGATGGTATCAAAAACCGCTGAAAGATCTAATAGGACCAGAACAGAAGAACAGCCTCTGTCCCAGGCCCTCCAGAGATCATCCACCAATGCGACCAAAGCCATTTCAGTGCTGTACCCAGGCCGGAAGCCACACTGGAACGGGTCCAGATAGACAGTTTCATCCAGGTACTGAGGGAGCCGATACGCTACCACACTTTCAACAACCTTCGCCACAAAACGAAGGTTGGAGACTGGACGGTAGTTCGATAAAACAACTGGATCCAGGGAGGGCTTCTTGAGGAGGGGTCTCACCACAGCCTCTTTCAAGGCTGTAGGGAAGATACCCCCTCTCAGAGAAGCATTAACAATTCCCTGGAGCCAGCCTCGTGTAACCTCCTGTGTGGCCAGTACCAACCAGGAGGGACATGGGTCCAATAAACATGTGGTTGCATTCAGCCTTCTCAGTATCCTGTCCATGTCATTGGGAGCCACAGTGTCAAACTCCTCCCAGATGACAGCATCAAGAACCGCCTCCATCATCCCATCTGAGACTACCCAATCTGTGTCCAGCCCATCCCGAATCTGAGCAATTTTATCGTGCAGATATTGTCCAAAGTCTCAGCACGGCCTTGCAAGGGGTCTTCCCTAATTCCCTTAGTAAGAAGGGAGCGGGTCACCCTAAACAAGGCTGCTGGGCGGTTATCTGTCGACGCAATAAGAGTAGAGAAATACTCACGTTTCACCGATCCTATCGCCACTAGGTAGGTCTGAATATGAGACCTTACTAGTGTTCGATCAGGTTCAGAATGGCTGGCCCTCCAATTACTCTCTAGGCGTGTTTTCCAGCACTTCATCTCTCTCAACTCCTCGGAATACCAAGGAGCCAGTCGAGACCGGTGCCAGGTCAAAGGACGCAAAGGAACGATGCGGTCCAAAGCCCCTGCTGCCACCCTTTCCCAGGTGGTGACGAGTTCTTCAGCCGAGTCATGGGCTAGGTCCTCAGGAAGTGGCCCAAGCTCCATCAGAAACCTCTCCAGGTCCATCAGGCGCCTGGGACGGAACCAACATGTCGATTCCATCTCCCTGCTGTGCAGGATAGTGGTTCGAATGTCCAACCGAAGCAGAGAATTATCCAACCATGACAAGGATAGAGTGACTAACTCCCTTGATTCTAGATCATTCAGCCACTGTCCAGAGATAAAAATTAAGTCCAGAGTGTTTCCCCCAATGTGAGTGGGATCATCAACTAACTGGGTCAGATCCAAGGCCGTCATGGAAGCCATGAACTCCCGAGCTACAGTAGATGACTCACCGAGCGATGGTAGGTTGAAGTCCCCCATAACCATAAGTCTGGGGGTATCAACCGCCAACTCGGCTATTACCTCCAGCAGCTCGGGCAGGGCTGCTGTCACGCCACAGGGAGCCAGGTACGTAATCAGCAAACCTACCTATATCCCCTGGCCCCACCTCACAAAGAGGGACTCACATCCAGCTATCTGTAGAACAGTGACCTCCCTCGGTCGAAGACCTTCGTTAATAATAACCACCAACCCACCACCCCTACTCTGGGCCCTCAGCTGATGAAATGCATGGAAACCAGGTGGGCACATTTCAACCAGGGGCACCCCCCCTTCCGTGCCCAGCCAGGTCTCCAAAATGCCTAACAGGTCCGCACCCTTCTCCCGTATAAGATTGTGAATAAGGGGGGCTTTATTCGCAACAGACCTGACATTGCACAACATCAGCCGATGGTCCAGACTCTGAGGATCCTGACCACTCGGGGAACGGGAAAAGACAGAGGGACCAGAGCACGAGATCGTTCGCAGATAACGCTCACGCACTCCGCTAACATGATATGGTCCCCCGCTTCCGCCATATCTGCCCCTCCCAGTTACCGTGCTAACGAAATGACCCCCATGGAACCGAGCGTCCACCTCCACCCCCATCCCCGAACCCAAGCTAGTAATGACGCGAGCCTTCGCAGGATCTGGCCGTATCTCCGTCCCTCCCCCTGGTGGGTTTTCCCTCAAATCCACTCTAACCCTCCCTCCCCTTAAACACCGATTAAAACGCTCTTTTAAAAAATCCCTAAGATTTTTCTTAGCTGCATGCCACCTCTTGGGATTCCAAAATCTGTCATCGAGGTAGGCCCTCGATAGAGTGGAGGGCCACTTCTGCGAGAGGGTGGAATCTTGCAGAACAAGAAGGGTCGCTAGCGAATACATGTATATTGCAGAGTATGGAGGTGGTCTCCTCCCGGCCAGTCCAGATGTTTTATAAGATGTTTTATAGGTGGCATTTACCCCCAGCAAGAATTGCTAGAATGTTCAAGGATAAATCCGAAAAATGCTAGAAGTGTCATCAGATACCTGGATCATATTACCATATGTGGTAGACATGCATGGAAGCTAAAAGATATTGGACTAAAATACACACATGGTTGGAAAAATTGATTAAAAAACATATAGACTTTAAGCCAGAAGTTTTTTTATTGGGGATTATATCTGAAATATAGAGTAGAGAATTGAGATCTCTGATTGTGCATGTTATAACAGCAGCTAGGATTGTGTTTGCTAAAAATTGGAAAAATGAGAAATTACCTTTGCAAGATGAAATTATTAGGAAAATAATGGAATGTGCAGAAATGAGTAAATTTACATTTGAAATTAGAGAACAGGAAGATAAACAATACTATAAGATATGGGATTTATTTTATCAATGGCTAGAAGGAAGAATATGTTAGAAAAGATTTGAGAAGGTTATTATAAAGGAAAAAATGAACATATTGAACAAAATTGATACATTGCGACGAAATGAATGATGTAATTAGATTAAATGCTAACTTGGGGAAACTCATATGAAATGAGAGAATGAAATGTTATAGCCATTGGTTAATTAAAGGATTAAATTATTAAGCTATTTGTATATATATAAGATGGATGTATGGTAAGATTAGAAAACTTAAAGAGGTATATATGTTGAAACTGTACAAAAGATTTGTAACCTGCCCATCAACACACTGAAATTGGTTTGAAGATGCTTTGATGTTTGTTTGATTTTAAAAAATAAAAAAAATTCCAAAAAAACCCTCAAACAACAATAACAATAATAATACCACCACCAATAAAAGGGAGTAAAGAAGCTAATAAGGATAAATAATAATATTACAGCTCTACTCTATGGATAAATATACAAAGGCGTTAGACAGCACTGTGAAAATTAAGTGTTCAACAGAATGATGTCATGAGGGGAAAAAAAACCTGTCTCTTTATCCAGTTGTTTTGGCATGCTATGCCCTGCAGTGCCATCTTGAGGGGAGGAGTTTATTTTATGTCCAGGATGTGAAGGGTCTGTAGATATTTTCTTAGCCCTCTTTCTGACCTGTGCAATATACAAGTCTTGTTGGGAAGGCAGACTGGTTGCAGTTGTTCTTTCTGCAGTCTTAGCTATCTGTTGGAGTATGTTACTTGTCCTATTTAGTTGCTGTACCAAACCAGACAGTTCTAGAAGTACAAATGACAGATTCAATAATTTCTCTATGAAACTTTATCAACAGCTCCTGGGACAGTCTGAACTTCCTGAGTTCACACAAGAACAACATTCCCTTTTGTGTCTTTTTAATAATGGTTCTAATGTTAAGCATCCCTTTTAAGACCCGGAAGATTATAGAACCCAAAAGCTTGAAGGATTCTACTGCTGTTGAATATAGTAAGAGATGGAAGAATAGAAGGGGTCCTCCTAAAATCCATTTTCATCTCTACAGTTTTAAGCATGCTCAGCCCTAGATTGTCCTGACAGCACCACCAGGCCAATTCAACCTCCTGTCTGTATGTAGACTCATCACCATTTCAAATGAGGCCAATGACAATAGTATCATCTGCAAACGTGAGTACTGAGGGGCACATGACCTGTATTTTGTAGCTTGTTAACTAACATAGTTACTTTGTATTTTAATTTGACTTATTTTCTCTCTTTTAAAATGATCTTCAGGCTCATTACAGACTGGAATGTAAGAAAACATTTTATCCTATTGCTGTATGGATTGACTGATAACTTTTAACATTCCTAAACTGAAAAGATAAACTGGCTGAAGGCCTGAAAAGATTGGGATTTGGTTTGTCTTATGAATTGCAAACAACCATTTTCCTTACACTTTACCCCCCTTCTGATATCAGACCTCATTTTAATAAACATGTGTGATGTTACTGGATGCAAATATGTAACATGTTTGACTACATGTAACTCATTTCCTATGCAAAGGGAAACTACTTTTATCCTGTCCAATTAACTTTCCTCTCACATTTTGTTTGTTGTAATAACTATAAAAAGGAATGTAAGATGGATCTCAAGGCTCACCTTTTCATAGGGAGACCCTAATTTATCAGGGTACCTTAATAAACTGCTTTTAAATGAACTTTCGGCTCAGTTGCTTATTGGGAAAGTAAACCAAGGTAAAACCTAGTGCCAGATTTGACTATCAGTCAGCAAAATGCCAAGAGGTCTTCATCTCAGCTAAGTGTAGTCTTTCTTAGATTAGATGACTGGTATGAATGTAAGTGCTAAGAAACCCCAACCCCCCCCCCCATCAGTGAAGAGGGCTAGTTAATATTTTCTTAGTAATTATAAGGGCTATAGAATGTGTTAAAAAGAAATGGAATGATACAATGGAAGGGAGAGATGTTGGTACATGTAAGTACATCACTGAAGAGGGAGACTGAGAGAGTCAAAGAGCAATGTGAAGTTTCATGCCTGGCCACGATGAAGAATGATAACTCTGATCTTTATTTTGTCTGAGAGACTTAATGAGTTAAGTTCAGTGGCGGGATTCAAATAATTTAACAACTGGTTCCCTGCCCTAATAACTGGCTAGGTAGGCGTAGTTGGGTGGGTGAATGGGTAGGTGAGGCCAACTCAATGTCACTCGCATCGTGGAGTGCCTCACTTGGCCTCTCCTCTTATTTTAGTGACAATGTCAGAGGTATCATTTCATATTGCATGGAAGAAGGCAAATCACTACTGTATTTTACGAAGGAAATCTTGTGGTTAGACAATATAAAATGGTTGCTGTTACAATGCTGGATGATGGGTCCCTTGGTTAAGAAGGCAGCTAACATGCTACTAAGGAAGAGCTAAAGGTCTTTCGGAGTACTAAAGGTGTTTGTGATGTAGCTAAATTAAGGTTTTCAGGATGTCCAGTTGCTGATGTTGCAATGAAGTAAACCAAGGTAAAACCTAGTGCCAGATTTGACTATCAGTCAGCAAAATGCCAAGAGGTCTTCATCTCAGCTAAGTGTAGTCTTTCTTAGATTAGATGACTGGTATGAATGTAAGTGCTAAGAAACCCCAACCCCCCCCCCCATCAGTGAAGGGGGCTAGTGAATATTTTCTTAGTAATTATAAGGGCTATAGAATGTGTTAAAAAGAAATGGAATGATACAATGGAAGGGAGAGATGTTGGTACATGTAAGTACATCACTGAAGAGGGAGACTGAGAGAGTCAAAGAGCAATGTGAAGTTTCATGCCTGGCCACGATGAAGAATGATAACTCTGATCTTTATTTTGTCTGAGAGACTTAATGAGTTAAGTTCAGTGGCGGGATTCAAATAATTTAACAACTGGTTCCCTGCCCTAATAACTGGCTAGGTAGGCGTAGTTGGGTGGGTGAATGGGTAGGTGAGGCCAACTCAATGTCACTCGCATCGTGGAGTGCCTCACTTGGCCTCTCCTCTTATTTTAGTGACAATGTCAGAGGTATCATTTCATATTGCATGGAAGAAGGCAAATCACTACTGTATTTTACGAAGGAAATCTTGTGGTTAGACAATATAAAATGGTTGCTGTTACAATGCTGGATGATGGGTCCCTTGGTTAAGAAGGCAGCTAACATGCTACTAAGGAAGAGCTAAAGGTCTTTCGGAGTACTAAAGGTGTTTGTGATGTAGCTAAATTAAGGTTTTCAGGATGTCCAGTTGCTGATGTTGCAATGAAGGAAACAAAAATCCAAAACTGCGGAGACATAATTATAGCAGAACATGAAAAATAAGGAGCTTGAACATAGTAAAATATTAAATAGTGATTATCCATTGACACCTTAGTCATTAAAATGGACTGGAATTTGATACTTGATCAGAATATTATAATGCTTATTACACAGGGTACAAAAAATGAAACAGCAAAATAAGTCAGGAAGAATATATAGTATATTGGCTACAATGCAATCATTGACCAAATAATGTTAATTAAACTTGAGAATTCTTTAATATTACAATTATCTAAATTTATGTTCCAATCATTGAAAGAGAAGATGGGAGAGAATAATTATTTTTATGGTCAAGTTCAATTTGAAGTTGACAGAAAACATAAATAAGATGCGCTGCTTGAGGTTGGAAACTGGAATGCCAAAGTGGGAAATATTAAGGAAGAAAATGTATTTCCCATTTTGGCATTCCAGTATCCAACCACAAGCAGCACGTTTATCTGTATTTTCTGTCAATTTCAAATCACAAACCCTATAGATTACTAAATTGACAAATTACATGAAGAGCTGTGGTCTCCCTGCCCCCTGTGTAACAGGAGAATAAAAAAAAAAAGTTGCCCAAAGAATCATGGCTAAAAAAGCTCAAAATGACATAGCCACACTTAATAAGACTGGTAGCCTGAAATGGTGAGCAAATATAAACACACCTGCCAAATGAACAACTATTTAAAATTACAACTGCCAAAACATCTCAGGGAGACATTTACCCAAGCAAGATTTGAACAGTTTGATACAGTGGTTAGATTCCATTCTATCCCATACATTGAACGTACATTATCTGTGAAGCTGAAGAGGTAGAAGATCTGACTCAAATTATTTGATTGCTGTTTTATAAGAGGGCAACAGATAAGTACCTTGATAAGTACCATATTAAACATATGGCCCAATGGGAAGCCCCTATTAAGACAACATACCTCATGTGTGGTCAGAATCTGAAAACAACATTTAATACAGCACAATTTCTGACTAAAATCGTCCAGCTGAGATCAGCATGTATGGGCCTGATTGGGGTAGACTGGTGGTACAGAGGTGATACAGAAATATAATTTTATGTCATTTTATTCTATTTAACATATTTATATATTAAATTATTATATTTTATTCTGTAATATTGTATTTTATCCTATTCTCATTTAAATTGTTTGTTTAGAATTTTATTGGTAATATGTGTTTGAACTGTATGTTGGCCTATAGGTGTGTGTGTGTGTGTGTGTGTGTGTGTGTGTGTGTGTATTGGCATACACATATGCACATACACAAATTGCTGTCAACAAAAGTGAGTACACCCCTAAGCGATAAGGTCCAAATGGAACCCAAAGTGTCAATATTTTGTGTGGTCACCATTATTTTTCAGAACTACCTTAACCCTCTTGGGCATAGAGTTCACCAGAGCTTCACAGGTTGCCACTGGAGTCCTCTTCCACTCTTCCATGATGACATCACAGAACTGGTGTATGTTAGAGACCTTGCGCACTGCCACCTTCCATTTCAGGATGCCCCACAGATGCTCAATAGGGTTTAGGTCTGGAGACATACTTAGCAGTCCATCACCTTTACCCTCAGCTTCTTTAGCAAGGCAGTGGTCATTTTGGAGGTGTGTTTGGGGTCATTATCATGTTGGAATATTGTCCTGCAGCCCATGCAGCCCTAGACTATGACATTCCCACCAACATGTTTGACTGTAGGCAAGACACACTTTTCTTTGTACTCCTCACCTGGTTGCTGCCACACACGCTTGACACCATCTGAACCAAATAAGTTTATCTTGGTCTCATCAGACCACAGGACATGGTTCCAGGAATCCATAACCTAAGTCTGCTTGTCTGCAGCAAACGGCTTGCTGGCTTTCTTGTGCATCATCTTTAGAATAGGTTTCCTTCTGGGACAACAGCCCTGCAGATCAATTTGATGTTATTTGATCTTATTCTAAGACCTACCTAGTGGCAATGAGGGAGGCGAGGCGTTCTTACGTTTCCACCCTCATTGCATCGGCAGATAACCGCCCGGCCGCCCTATTTCGGGTGACCCGCTCCCTCCTTCATCAGGAGGTGTGGGATGACCCCTTACAGGGCCGTGCCGAGGAGTTTAGTGGTTATCTATACGATAAAATCGTTCAACTCCGGGATGGTTTGGACCAAAATTGGAATGATCCAGGTGAGAGGGCGGAGATGTGTCTTGTCGAGATTGTTTGGGATGAGTTTGACCTTGTGGCTCTCGAGGACTTGGACAGATTGTTGGGGAGGCTCCACGCCACCACATGTTTACTGGACCCGTGTCCTTCCTGGTTGGTGCTGGCCACACAGGAGGTGACACGAGGCTGGCTCCGGGGGATCATTAATGATTCTTTGCAGGAAGGGGTCTTTCCTGCCGCCTTGAAAGAGGTGGTGGTGAGACCCCTCCTCAAGAAGCCTTCCCTGGACCCAGCTATTTTGGGAAATTATCATCCAGTCTCCAACCTTCGCTTTGTTGCGAAGGTTGTAGAGACTGTGGTGGCACGGCAGCTTCCCCAATACCTGGATGAAACTGTCTATCTAGACCCGTTCCAGTCCGGCTTCCGGCCCGGATATAGTACGGAGACGGCTTTGGTCGCGTTGGTGGATGATCTCTGGAGGGCCAGATACAGGGGTTGTTCCTCTGCCCTGGTCCTATTAGATCTCTCAGCGGCTTTTGATACCATCGACCATGGTATCCTGCTGCACCGGTTGGAGGGGTTGGGAGTGGGAGGCACCGTTTATCAGTGGTTCTCCTCCTATCTCTCTGACCGGTTGCAGACGGCGTTGACAGGGGGACAGAGATCGACCGCGAGGCGCCTCACTTGTGGGGTACCGCAGGGGTCAATTCTCTCGCCTCTCCTGTTCAACATCTATATGAAGCCGCTGGGCGAGATCATCAGTGGCTTTGGGGTGAGATACCAACTGTACGCTGATGATATGCAGCTGTACTTTTCCACTCCAGGCCACCCCAATGAAGCTGTTGAAGTGCTGTCCCGGTGCTTGGAAGCCGTACGGGTCTGGATGGGGAGAAACAGGCTCAAGCTCAATCCCTCCAAGACGGAGTGGCTGTGGATACCGGCATTCCGGTACAGTCAGCTGCAGTTGCAGCTGACTGTTGGGGGCGAGTCATTGGCCCCAGTGGAAAGGATGCACAACTTGGGTGTTCTCCTGGATGGACGGCTGTTTGAAGATCATTTGACAGCCGTCTCCAGGAGAGCTTTTCACCAGGTTGCCTGGTGCGCCAGTTGCGCCCCTTCTTCGACCGGGATGCCTTATGCACGGTCACTCATGCTCTTGTTACCTCTCGCTTGGATTATTGCAATGCTCTCTACATGGGGCTCCCCTTGAAGTGCACTCGGAGGCTTCAGTTAGTCCAGAATGCAGCTGCGCGGGTTATAGAGGGAGCCACACGTGGTGCCCATGTAACACCACTCCTGCGCAGACTGCACTGGCTGCCTGCCTTTCGGGTGCACTTTAAGGTGCTGGTCACTACCTTTAAAGCACTCCATGGCTTAGGGCCTGGGTACTTACGGGACCGCCTGCTGTTACCACATGCCTCCCACCGACCCGTATGCTCACACAGGGAGGGACTCCTTAGGGTGCTGTCCGCCAAGCAATGTCGGCTTGCGGCGCCCAGGGGAAGAGCCTTCTCTGTGGGGGCTCCTACTCTCTGGAACGAACTTCCCCCTGGCTTGCGCCAATTGCCTGACCTTCGGACCTTTCGCCGCGAGCTGAAGATGTATTTATTTACTCGCGCGGGGTTGGCTTAAATTTTAAATTCTAAATTTTAATTTTTTGGATGTATTTTAATGGGTTTTAAATTTTTAATATGTTTTAAATTTTTGCCCAATTTTATAATAAGTTTTTTAACTGTTTATTTTAAACTGTATTTGTTACTGTTTTTATTTCTGGCTGTACACCGCCCTGAGTCCTTCGGGATAAGGGGGTATAAAAATCTAAATAATAATAATAATAATAATAATAATAATAATAATAATAATAATAATAATAATAATAACAATAATAATAATAATAATAATGCATGTGGAATATGGTCTGAGCACTGACAGGCAGACCACCCACCCCTTCAGCTTCTGCAACAATGCTAGCAGCACTTATATGTCTATTTCCCAAAGCCAACCTCTGGATATGATGCTAAGCACAGGTACTCAGGATAGTACTCAGGTACTCAAGAGAGAGAAAATGTATAAGTATTGATCACTGACGCGAAACTGTTGAAAAGAAGAAAGTGTAAATATTTTTTTTGTTTTTGTTTTTGTTTTAAAAAAATCTATTTAATAAAAATTATTTTTAAAAAGATACAAAAAGACTGAAAATATAAATTTTACTGGCATGATTTTGAACAGGCGTTTTGAAAGGCTGGACATCTGATCATTTATTGGATATTTTGTTTGAATCAATTTGAAATAAATAACTGGCAGAATAGTTTTTAAAGTGTATTTTCAACATTGATTTTTAACCTGAAGGTGCCATCTACTGGTGAATGGATACGTACTGTGCTATACTCCTAGAATAATAAAATAAACTTGGAAAATTTTGATAAGAGAAGAGTAACACCTGGAGGTCTGCTGTATTATCTACACTTATCTACTTTATTGTCACTAGAAAATCAACCTAGAAAACCTGGAGGATATCTAATGGAATGACTTTAAATACTGGAAATACCTAGCAACTTAAAGAGTTATTTGGAAAAGCCCCTGGACTGTATAAATGGAACCTATTGACTAACTGTGGGGTATAAAAAATTATAATTATTGTATCTCCTGATAAACAATGCTAAGATTTAGTAATCTGCTGGCTTTGGGAAGTCAAAAAGAATAGATTCTAGCGCAGTGACAGATTACTGACAGAACATTGAGTATTATATGGACTTTTAAGACAGGGCAAGATGGATCTTCAGGAAAAATAGGAGGCACTTCAAAAATAAACTATGCTGTTACTCCAAAGCATCTACAACACTGTGATGGGAAACGTCAGAGAGATAAAGGACTTACTACATGACATAACTGGAAAGACTGAAAATGTGCAACAAGGAATAAGAAATCAAGATAATAAAGCCCAGGAAACAGGAGAGACAACTGGAAGCTTAGAGGATGAGACAGAACAGATCACAGAACAAATAGAACAAGGAGAAAAGGAGGAAGAGATAATAAAGTTGGGTGAAATAAAGTTGGGACAATATATATTAGGTGATAGAAAAATGGAATTCAATAAATTGAAAAATATTTTTGGAAAAAAGACAGAGGATTTGGCAGATCCGTAGGTGGACTGGCAGCATAAAATAGTGGAGATTGAAATAATGGTTGGGTTGAAAATGAAGAATGTAGATGAAGATCCAAGGGAGGAGTATGGGAGGCAAGTTAAAAAGAGAAGAAGTGAAACTTCTAAGAGGGTGAGAGAGGATGAATAGGAAGGATCTTTTAAAAAAACAAACGCCAAGATTGGCTGTACTGAGAATTAAAATAGGTTAAGAAATTAGAAACAGGGTTATACATATTTATATTTATATACATATACATATTTATATACATATTTATATTATACAATATTATACATTGCTATACATATTTTCGCATAATACATTTAAAGTGAATGTTAGAGGTTAAGATTAGATTTTGAAAAGTATATTATCAGATATGCTCAAGAATAATGTTATGATTATTAGAAGGATATAGCTAATATTAAATAATTGAAAAATGAAGGAATATGTGCTTTTATAAATATGTATAATAACATTAGACCATGTAAGTTTGACTAATGTAGCAATTTTTACTTGTCTTAATATTGGTTTTGTATCAAAATGACACTCAAGATACTACACTGTCCATGCAAGGATATTGATGATATTGATGTATGTTTTAAAAATAAAAAACTTTACTAAAAAAAAGAAATCAATTTGACTATTTATAGTATGGAGAGCGGGAAGAGGTCAGTTAGAAAAGCAAAGAAGTAGGCAGGGATTGACCATGGAAAGGTCACAAACTATGTGCAGGTTCGAAGTTAATTTTCTGAACAGAAAATAACCAACCAGTTTCCTCAATGCAATCATTAAATATTGCTTTGAAGTCCTGAACCTTATTGATAAAGAACCAGAGGAGCTGTGAAATGCAATCAAGTAAATTGTTTTAAAAATCATGTGAAAAGAAAGTGCCAAATTGCAAGAAATAGAAGCAAGTAAAGTGAATGACAGAACAACAACAACAACAACAACAACAACAACAACAACAACAATAATAATAATAATAATTTAATTTTTATACCTCCCTTCTCCCGAAGGACTCAGGGCGGTTAACAGCCAGATAAAATAACAATCAAATACAATACAATAAAACCAGAATTAAAAAACTTATTCAATTTAGCCAATAATTTAAATATAAAATACATAACATCATAAAACTCCATTAAAAATCCTATTTAAAACCCATTTTATGCCAATCCTACGCGGAAGAATAAATATGTCTTCAGCTCGCGGCGAAAGGTCTGGAGGTCAGGAAGTTGACGAAGTCCTGGAGGAAGCTCATTCCAGAGGGTAGGTGCCCCCACAGAGAAGGCTCTCCCCCTGGGGGTCGCCAGTCGACATTGTTTGGCTGACGGCACCCTGAAAAGACCCTCTCTATGGGAGCGCACCGGTCGGTGGGAGGCAAGTGGTAGCAGAAGGTGTCCCGTAAATATCCCGGTCCTAAGCCATGGAGCCCTTTAAAGGTGGTAACCAACACTTTGAAGTGTACCCGGAAGACCACAGGCAGCCAGTGCAGCTTGCGCAGGAGAGGTGTTATATGGGAGCCACGCATGGCTCCCTCTATCACCCGCGCAGCTGCATTCTGGACCAACTGGAGCCTCCGGGTGCTCTTCAAGGGAAGCCCCATGTAAAGAGCCTTGCAGTAGTCCAGGCAAGAGGGCATGAGTGACTGTGCATAGGGAATCCCGGTCTAGAAAGGGGCGCAACTGGCGGACCAGGCGGACCTGGTAAAAAGCTCTCCTGGAGATGGTCATCAGGTGTTCTTCAAAAGACAACCGCCCATCCAGGAGAACACCTAGATTGTGCACCTTCTCCATTGGGGCCAATGACTCACCCCCAACAGTCAGTAGTGGTTGCAGCTGACTGTACCGGGATGCCGGCATCCACAGCCACTCAGTCTTGGAGGGGTTGAGTTTGAGCCTGTTTCTCCCCATCCAGACCCGCACGGCCTCCAGACACTGAAACAACACTTCGACAGCTTCATTGGGGTGGTCAGGGATGGAAATGTACAGCTGAGTATTATCAGCGTACAGTTGGTATCTCACCCGAAAACCACTGATGACCTCACCCAGCGGCTTCATATAGATGTTGAACAGGAGAGGCGAGAGAACCGACCCCTGTGGCACCCCACACATGAGGCGCCTTGCGGTCGATCTCCACCCCCCTGCCAACACCATCTGCAATCGGTTGGAGAGATAGGATGAGAACCACCCCACTCCTAAACTCCCCAACCGTCGCAGCAGGATACCATGGTCGATGGTATCAAAAGCCACTGAGAGGACCAGGGCAGAGGAATAACTCTTGTCCCGAGCCCTCCAGAGATCATCCACCAACGCGACCAAAGCCGTCTCCGTGCTGTACCCGGGCCAAAAACCGGACTGGAACGGGTCTAGATAGACAGATTCATCCAGGTACTAGGGTAACTGATGTGCCACCACACTCTCAACAACCTTTGCTACAAAGCGAAGGTTGGAGACTGGACGATAGTTTCCCAAAACAGCTGGGTCCAGGGAGGGCTTCTTGAGGAGGGGCCTCACCACCGCCTCTTTCAAGGCGGTGGGAACAACACCCTCCCTCAAGGAAGTGTTAACAATTCCCTGGAGCCAGCCTCGTGTAACCTCCTTTGTGGCCACCACCAACCAGGAGGGATACGGGTCCAATAAACATGTGGTGGCATTCAGTCGTCCCAGCAACCTGTCCATGTCCTCAGGAGCCACAGGATTGAACTCATCCCAGATGGTCTCAACAAGACTAGCCTCTGTCATCTCACCTGAATCTACCCAATTTTGGTCCAAACCGTCCCGAAGCTGAGCAATTTTATCGTACAGATACTTACTAAAATCCTCAGCACACCCCTGTAAGGGATCATCGCGCACCTCCTGATGTAGGAGAGAGCGGGTCACCCTAAAATGGGAGGCTGGGCTGTTATCTGCCGACGCAATGAGGGTGGAAACGTAAACACGCTTAGCCTCCCTCAATGCCACTAGGTAGGTCTGAATGTAAGACCTAACTAGTGTTCGGTCAGCTTCCGAACAGCTGGACCTTTAGACACTCTCTAGGCGTCTTTTCTGGCGTTTCATCTCCCTCAGCTCCTCGGAAAACCAAGGAGCCAGTTGAGACCTACGCTGGGTCAGAGGCCGCAAAGGCACGACACGGTCCAAAGCACCCGCCGCGGCCTGTTCCCAGGTCGCGACGAGCTCCTCAGCCGAGCCGTGGGTCAGATCACCAGGGAACAGCCCAAGCTCCATCAGGAACCTCTCCGGGTCCATCAGGCGCCTGGGATGGAACCAACGCATTGGCCCCATCTCCCTGCAGTGTTGAGTGGCGGTCTGAAAGTCCAGGCGAAGGAGAGAATGATCTGACCATGACAAAGGTTCGATAACTAATTCTCCTATTTCCAGATCATTCAGCCACTGTCCAGAGACAAAAATCAGATCCAGTGTGCTTCCCCCAACAAGAGAAGCCAATGTCATGAAGGACAAAATAAGAAACTTTATTTATTTATTTATTTATTTATTTATTTATTTATTTATTTATTTATTTTGTCACAACAGTATATATAAGCATAAGCATGAAAGTAACTATATAATATATAAGCATATATATATATAAACATAAGTATGTAATAATTATATTGATTGGTTATAATGAAAGAAAACAATAGGACAGGAACGGTAGGCACGTTTGTGCTCTTATGCATGCCCCTTACGGACCTCTTAGGAATGGGGTCAATAGTAGACAGTTTTTGGTTAAAGCTTTGGGAATTTTGAGAAGAGACCACAGAGTCAGGTAGTGTATTCCAAGCATTAACAACTCTGTTACAGAAGTCATATTTTCTGCAATCAAGATTGAAGTGGTTAACATTAAGTTTAAATCTATTGTTTGTTCTTGTATTGTTGTGATTGAAGCTGAAGTAGTCTTTAACAGGAAAGACATTGCAATAGATGATTCTATGAGTTAAACACAGGTCCTGTCAAAGGCGGCGGAGTTCTAAGTTTTCTAAACCCAAGATTTCAAGTCTGGTGGCATAAGGTATTTTGTTGTATTCAGAGGAGTGGAGAACTCTTCTTATAAAATATTTCTGGACACGTTCAATTGTATTGATGTCTGAAATGTGATATGGGTTCCAGACAAGAAAACTTTAATTAATTTATTGTTAGCCAATAGTCTGTGAAAGGGTTCCGCCACTGTGGCTTTTTGTTTTAAGAATAGAGCGTAAAAATTCAGGAGGCCAAGGAAAGCTTGCAGTTCTGTCTTATCCTTGGAGGTGGGTGCCTCCTTTATTGCTTTAATTTTTGACTCAGTGGGGTGGATGCCCGCCTGGTCGATTCTGTATCCCAGGAATTCAACTGAGGGCACCCCTTTTTGGCATTTCTCTCATTTCAATTGAAGTCCTGCATTTCTAAATGCAGTCAGGACTTCTCTTAATCTAATCATTAGCTGGTGCTGGTCGTCAGCAGAAATTAGGACATCATGGAAATAAGGTACTACCCCAGGGATCCCTTGCAACAGTCTCTCCATCAGATTTTGGAATAGTCCTAGTGCCACACTGACTCCATATTGTAGGCGGGTGCATTTAAATGCTCCTCTATGGGTCACTATTGTTTGTGCTTCTGCTGTGGCATTGTCAACGGGCAACTGCTGGTAAGCCTGGGCTAGGTCAATTTTTGTGAAAACTTTCCCTGAGCCCAACGAGTGCAACAAATGTTGCACTAACGGCACTGGATAGGCACTCTTTTGTAGGGCTCTATTTAGGGTTGCCTTGTAGTCTGCGCAGATGCGGACAGACCCATCGGACTTGATGGGAGTTACTATGGGGGTTTTCCATCGAGAATGGTCGATGGGAATGGGGATTTCCTGCTAGACTAACTTATAGAATAGAATAGAATAGAATAGAATTTTTATTGGCCAAGTGTGATTGGACACACAAGGAATTTGTCTTGGTGCATATGCTCTCAGTGTACATAAAAGAAAAGATACGTTCATCAAGGTACAACATTTACAACACAATTGATGATCAATATATCAATATAAATCATAAGGATTGCCAGCAACAAGTTATAGTCATACAGTCATAAGTGGAAAGAGATTGGTGATGGGAACTATGAAACGATTAATAGTAGTGCAGATTCAGTAAATAGTCTGACAGTGTTGAGGGAATTATTTGTTTAGCAGAGTGATGGCCTTCGGGAAAAAACTGTTCTTGTGTCTAGTTGTTCTGGTGTGCAGTGCTCTATAGCGTCGTTTTGAGGGTAGGAGTTGAAACAGTTTATGCCCAGGATGCGAGGGATCTGCAAATATTTTCACGGCCCTCTTCTTGATTCGTGCAGTATACAGGTCCTCAATGGAAGGCAGGTTGGTAGCAATTATTTTTTCTGCAGTTCTAATTATCCTCTGAAGTCTGTGTTTTTCTTGTTGGGTTGCAGAACCGAACCAGACAGTTATAGAGGTGCAAATGACAGACTCAATAATTCCTCTGTAGAATTGGATCAGCAGCTCCTTGGGCAGTTTGAGCTTACTGAGTTGGCGCAGAAAGAACATTCTTTGTTGTCCTTTTTAATGATGTTTTGATGTTAGCTGTCCATTTGAGATCTTGCGATATGATAGAACCCAGAAATTTGAAGGTTTCTACTGTTGATACTGTGTTGTCAAGTATTGTGAGAGGTGGAAGTATGGAAGGGTTTTTCCTAAAGTCTACCACCATTTCTACGGTTTTGAGTGTGTTCAGTTCCAGATTGTTTTGGTTGCACCACAAGGCTAGTCGTTCGACCTCTCGTCTATATGCGGATTCGTCATTGTCTCGAATGAGACCAATCACTGTTGTGTCATCTGCGAACTTCAGTAGCTTAAAGATGGATCATTGGAGATGCAGTCATTGGTATACAGAGAGAAGAGAAGTGGGGAGAGCACACAGCCTTGGGGGGCCCCTGTGCTAATTGTACAGGTATTTGATGTGATCTTGCTTAGCTTCACCTGCTGCTTCCTGTTTGTTAGGAAGCTTGTGATCCACTTACAAGTCTGTTCCGGTACCTGTAGCTGGTTTAGCTTAGTTAGAAGAATGTCTGGAATGATGGTATTGAATGCTGAACTAAAGTCTACAAAAAGGACCCTTGCATAGGTCTTTGGAGACTCAAGATGTTGTAGGATGTAGTGCAGAGCCATATTAACAGCATCATCTGTTGATCTATTTGCTCGGTATGCAAATTGCAAGGGATCTAACAGCGGATCTGTGATGGTTTTCAGGTAGGAAAGCACTAGCCTTTCAAAGGTTTTCATGACTACAGATGTTAGAGCAACTGGTCTGTAGTCATTCAGTTCCTTGATGGTGGGCTTCTTCGGCACTGGGATGATGGTAGAGCGTTTGAAGCAAGAAGGAACATAGCACATCTCTAGTGATTTATTGAAAATATGGGTGAAGATGGGGGCCAATTGGTCAGCACAGACTTTTAAGCAAGAAGGAGTTATCTTGTCTGGGCCTGGAGCTTTTCCTGGCTTTTGTCTGTGAAATAGGTCCTGCACTTCCTTTTCTGTGATCACTAGGGGTTGTGAACCCAATGAAATGGGGTCAGTTGTAGGAGGCTTGGCTGTTGTTGGTGTGTCTGAGATGGGGGTTGTGGAGATAGGTGGCTGTAGTTTCCTTTCAAACCTGCAGTAAAACTCATTCAGGTCATCTGCCAGTTGTTGATTACCTTCAGCCTGGGAAGGAGGTTTGCCATAGCCGGTGATATTTTTAAGAGTTTTCCACATGTTTGCTGGTTCATTTGCTGAAAATTGATTCTTTAGCTTTTCAGAGTAGCTTCTTTTTGCTGCTCTTATCTCCCTTGTTAGTGCATTTCTGGCCTGATTGTACAGCATTTTATCACCTTTTCTGTAGGCTTCCTCTTTGGAATGTCGTAGCTGCTTAAGTTTAGGTGTAAACCAAGGTTTGTTGTTACTGTGTATTTGCAAGTTCCTTGTAGGTACACATAGGTCTTCACAGAAGCTGACATATGATGTTACAGTATCTGTGAGTTCATCCAGGTCTGCAGAGGTATCTTTAAAAATATTCCAATCAGTGCAGTCAAAACATGCCTGTAGCTTTAATTCTGATTCCTCCGTCCAGGTTTTCACTGATTTAATTATTGGTTTTATGGCTTTAAGTCTTTGCCTGTAAGCAGGTACAAGGTGAATCATGCAATGATCAGAGTGTCCTACAGCTGCACGTGGTAAAGACCGATAGGCATCTTTTAGTGTTGTGTAGCAGTGGTCTAGAGTATTCTTGCCTCTGGTGGGACAATTGACATGCTGAAAGTATTTTGGTAGTTCTTTCCTTAAGTTTGCCTTGTTTAGATCTCCCAAAACAATGGCCAGTGAATCAGGGTGTTTGGCTTCAGCCTCCATGATTTGGTCAGCTAGAGTTCATAATGCCTTGTTTACACAGGCTTGTGGTGGGACATAAACAGCAATTAGAAGAAATGAGGAAAATTCACGAGGCGAATAGTAAGGTTGATAATAGTAAGGTTGATAAGCAGTTGATAATTAGAATCTCTAAATTGTTGTCACAGAATTTGTAAATTATGTTAAAATCTTGACATCGGATTCTATTAATATATAGGCATAAGCCTCCTCCTTTCTTTTTACCAGATGTTTCTGGAATCCTGTCTGATCGTTCAATTTGAAATCCTGGAATGTTCAGGCTGCTATTTTCAATTGATTCATTTAACCAGGTTTCAGAGAAGCATAGGACTGCTGAATTGCGAAAATCAGAATAGTATTTGTTTAAGAGGAATATTTCATCCATCTTATTTGCAAATGAGCGTATATTTGTTAGGAAAATTGAAGGCAGAGGAGTTTTAATGGGAGTTCTTAGCTTGATTAAGATCCCAGATCGCTTACCTCTTTTCCTTCGTTTCCGTCGTTTGGTTTTTTTAGTAATCCATGGCTCCGTGGGAATTGCCTCCTCCTGTGTTAGAATCTCCTCCGTGTTTGTAAAGACAGGCGGGGGTGAGATTAAAGAAAGCTGCTCCTTAAAGAAATGTTCCTTAATTTTTAGCAGATGGTCTCGTGAGTAGGAAATCCGTAGTGAGTCACAGAGAACAATTAGAAATAAAGAAACAATTAGAGAGCATTTCACTGAGGCAGCCTTCGTCGGCGCCATCTTAGGCATGAAATTCCTTATCCAGTTCCTTATCTATTTTTGGCTTAAGTGCGAAGGGAACCCTCCTGGCTTTGAGTCTAATGGGTGCTACCCTGGGTCTAGGTTGAAGGAAATAGGGATTCCCACGTACTTGCCCAAGGTTCCGGTGAAAACATTTTGGAATTTGCGAAGAAGGTTATCCTTCCTATATTGGCAGTCTGCTTGAATTTCTAGCACTCCGTATAGCCCGATCCCTAATGGGCGGATCCAATCCCAACCCATGAGGCTTGGGAGGTTTCCTCGCACGATGGTGATAGGCAGTTTCCCTTTGTATTGCCCGTAGACTACGTTCACAGTGGCCATGCCATTGTGGCCAGTGGCCATGCCTTCCATGCCTTTGTTGCTTTGGAAATCACGGATGCGCAGGTATTGGGCTTGTAGGTGATTTTTTTTAATATGCGGCAACAATTCTTGAACTGTGGACCAGGATACGATAGTGACAGGTGATCCAGTGTCGATTTCCATCTTGATCCTTTGGCCATCCACTGTAGCCATGGTGTACGTTTTTCTTCTGGTTTCGTGATGGCACTGCCGATGGTGACTAGGTTTGCATATGCGCCCTTTTTTTGGCAGCCATTTTGCTCGCACTTGCACGGTGATGTCTGCTGGCTAGCTGGCTGCCATTCCCCATGATTTCTTTGGTGGGAAGCTTGAATAGGCAGCGTAGCCCTTTCTTTCAAGTGGCCTTTCTTCTCACAGCGGTGACACATTGCCTCACAGAAACGGCAGTTGTTTCTTTGATTGTCTCCTCCACAGCTGGAACAGGCAAAACCAAAACTGTTTTTCCAGAGAGAACGCTGTGTTCGGGGGAAGCACTCTGTTCAGCAAACTCTTGTTGCTTCCTCTTCCTCCCCCTCTTTGAATGAGCTGGTACTTGAAGAGTCTGCTTGGGCAGACTCGTAATGAACCGGGGCCACTCGATAAGCTGGTGGAGCCTTACTTGCCCCTGGCTGCTGCATATTTACAGCTGCTCGGTTGGATAGCTCGTTCCCCGTAGCTTCATCAATTGCGGTGGTTAAGAGAGGTTGCGTTTAGCCAGTAGTATCCGTCTCAGCTGGACGTCCCGTATGCCACAAATGAATTGTTCCAGCAAGGCTTCATCTAGGGATGCCCCATAATCGCACATGGAGGCGGCTTGCCAAGCGAGGCGATAAAATCGGAGATAGATTCCCCCTCTAGCTGGAAACGCTGGCGGAAATTGTAGCGCTGGGAGTATTTTGAGGGGGGCGGTGCATAGTAAGCTTTAAGTGTGTCTTTCAGGATGGTCCACTTGACTTGCTGGACTGGCCTCGGAGACATTAGGGTCGCCGCCGTTCGGAATATCTTCGGGCCACAGTTGGTGAGGAAAAACGCCCATTTTTTATCATCAGGTAGTAGGTTATCATCGTTCGCCTCTAGGAAACAATCGAATCTTGCCATGAACATCTCCCATGACTCTTCCGCCGGATCAAATTGCTTTAGTTTGCTGGCAGATTTGGGCATCTTGGGAGGGCTGGTTTCTTTGTCTCTGTTGTCCTGATCAGTGGTTCACGACAAGAGGCAGTATTACAACAACATCTGTAAAGACAGTGAAGATTAAAATAGATAGGAAAAAACAAGGTCTTCCAAAAATATCTCTGAAGTTAAAAGGAGATCACAATTTCAAATCGGTATGTTAAGAACTGTCAATAGACAGACTTCAAAGATGGAAGGAATTTACTGAAATTCAGTACAGTGCATATGTCAATAACCAGGGTAACTCAGTAGGTCTTCCATACTTAAAGAACATTTAGTACTAGAAAATGAGATTACATCAGCATTCCAATCATTACAAAGTTATAAGGCAATGGGAATTTATGGAATATCTACAGAAATAAGGCAAGTGGCAGAGGAAGAATTTATAATTTTTTATTAAATTATGCTGCCAAATCTAGAGAATGAATCAGTAAAGAGTAAAGAGGTGAGTCTATATACCAATACCAAAGAAAGGTGACTTAATAGAGTACAGTATGCAAACTATCACATAATAATCTTAATTTTGCTTGCTAGCAAAATGATGCTTAGGATCTCCCAACAGATATTATTCATTAATTATAGAAATTTGATTGTATTAATCAGATCACTATCAAATATAAATAAGACCAAACATATGTATCAGCCAATATTAAAATTGGCAACAAAGATTCTGAAGGGAATATTCTAAGTGCAGGGGCAGAGTTACCACAGGATAGGGAATAATGTATATGTTGAGTGAGAAGTCTGGGTTGATTATATGATGACACATTTGTTTGTTTTCTTGACTGTCTATGATATTTTCAAGCATCTCCTCCAACACAAAGTTCAAAAGCTTCAATATTCTTCATACTGTACTTCTTCAGAATCCAACTTTTTGCTTCCATAAACTGGAACAGAGAATACTATTGCTTGCACTGGTTTGATCTTTGTAGATTAAGACACATTGTGGATTTGAATATCTTTTTCAAGGCCTTCAAGACTGCTCTACCAAGAATTAGTCTGTGGCATATTTTTTCATTGCTTGTTCTTTATTGTTGAGATATAGCAAGCGCTTCAGACAACCTAGAAAACCTAGAAAAACCAGGAACAGTCCTGGAATCAACCCTTCATTCCTGCTGTAGTGCTTTAATGGATGTTGTTTTCCTTTCTTGTTGGTGACATTGTGAAGGAGGACAATGGTAAAGCCATACGAGAAACCCAATCACGTTGCTTGTAATGAGTGGCACTCTGACTATCAGGACAATGCCCTCCTGTTATTGTTCTGAAAAGATGCAATAGAAGCAAAATAGGGAAAATCCAATTTCGTGCTGATACAAAGATAGGTGGATATACTTAATTTAGCCTTATGGAAAGCTACCAAGCTTTTTAATCTGGCAGGAAGAGAAAACTGAAATTGCTAGAAACTGACATTTCTGTTCTATTTGGCCTATATGGCCTGGGTCTTTGTCCTTTCAAAGATCAGGAAGAGGAATGAGACAATCTATTTCAGAAGTAACTCCTATATCTCAGTAGTTATTCCCTGGTAGTGTTCATAATTTTGGCTAGCATGGTAGTAATGACTCTACCTGGATCAGGTTTCCTTGACTTCAGTAATGCTTTGATAACACCTGATTAGATTAGATGGGCTCTACAAGGGGCTGTCTTTGGAGACAACCCAGAAGCTGAAATTTTACAAGTACAGTGGGCAGATTATTGATAGGACAGTCTTGTAAAAACAGAGCTGTGCTGATGCTGTTTCATTGGTTAGTAGTTGGCTTTCAGATCCAATTCAAAGTCCTGGCTATTGCTTTAAAAGGCACAGCACTGGGATGCATCAGATAGCAGCTTGCCAGGGCTGAATCCACCTATTTACTCCAGACATTGAGAGAGATTACAGAAAGTTCCCTCCCTTCA
Organism: Ahaetulla prasina; assembly: GCF_028640845.1. NCBI lineage: Eukaryota > Metazoa > Chordata > Lepidosauria > Squamata > Colubridae > Ahaetulla > Ahaetulla prasina. Next base: position 50,419,574 of record NC_080542.1, on the reverse strand, counting down.
CAAGTCTATGGAGATTCTCAGTCATCCAGATCATGGTTGTCCCAAAGGTCCTTTTTCAAAAGCTGAAGAAGCTTTTTGGATGAGAAGGTAAATGTCTTCAAAGAAAAACAAGAAAGTCCAGTTGCCTTTTGAAAAAGCACCTTTGGGATTCCCTTCAAAAAGATGAGATAGCAGGAGTATTCTGTTAAATGACTTCCAGTCAGGGCAAGGATCCCAAAACTCTTCAGCATATTGACCCCCTTCATGAAGTTTCAGATGATTCATCAATTTTCAAAGCTTTATTATATGAGCCTGATTTAAAAAACATGTATATGTACTATATATTATTATATAGTAATACAAATGGTAGCCTAGACAATCAGCAGATACGAAATTTAAATTGCACACCATAGGCAGAATCTCCAGTTTCAGTTGTATCGGAAACATTTCTATCAATCTATCAGCAAGAAATGCAGTGAACCAGTCAACACCTGATACAAAAGAGACTGCAGTTCTGAGTGCAGCTATGGGACAACCCACAGAGAAATACAATAAGAATGCAGCTTGAATAAAGGAGGTGCAAAAGAATAAAAAATGAAATGAAAGAATTTGTAATAACAGCAGAAATGGTGGCAAAAAGGGAAAGGAAAATGAAGAAAAGGGCAAGGAAAATCAAGAATTGGTCAGCACCAAGTGAAATTGAACTGCAGGATTTTAGGTTGAAACACCTGGCTGGTCTATATCCAATCATTGCCAAACAGTTTAATGTTATATTGCAAGGAACTGAAATTGAAGATTGCTTAGAAGTCTGAGCAACAACAAAGCTAGTGGAGAAGACAGTATTCCAGCTGAGCTATTCAAAATCTTAAAAGACGATTGAGTGCTGCACTCAATTTGTCAGCAAATTTGGAAAACTCAGCAGTGGCCACAGGATTAGAAAAGGTCAGTTTACATTCCAATTCCAAAGAAAGGCAAAGAATGTTCAAACTATCATACCACTGCACTAGTTTCACATGCTAGTAAGGTTATGCTTAAAATCCTACAAGCTAGGCTCCAGCAGTATGTTGATCGAGAACTACCAGAAATACAGGCAGGATTTCAAAGAGTCAGAGGAACTAGAGATCAAATTCCCAACATACGCTGGATAATGGAGAAAGCTACGGAGTTCCAGAAAAACATCTACTTCTGCTTCATTGACTATGCTAAAGCCTTTGATTGTGTTGATCATAACAAATTGTGGCAAATTCTTAAAGAGATGGGGGTATCTTATTTGCCTCTTGAGAAACAACAGTGAGAACTGTTCTCAAGAAGCAACAGTGAGAACTGGACATGGAACCACTGATTGGTTCAAAATTGGGAAAGGAGTCTGGGAAGGCTGTGCACTGTCATCCTGCCTATTTAACTTATATGCAGAGCACATCATGAGAAAGGCGGGGCTAGATGAATCAAAAGTTGGAATTAAGATTGCCAAGAGAAATATCAACAGATATGCAGATGATACCACTCTAATGGCAGAAAGCGAAGAGGAACTAAAGAGCCTCTTGATTAAAGAAGAGTGCAAAAGTTGGCTTGAAACTCAACATTAAAAAAACTAAGATCATGGCATGCAGCCCTATCAATTCCTGGCAAATAGATGGGGATGAAATGGAGGTAGTGACAGATTTTATTTTCCTGGGTCCAAGATCACTGCAGATGGGGACTGCAGCCAAGATGCTTGCTCCTGGGGAAGAAAGCTATGGCAAATCTAGACAGCGTACTAAAAAGCAGAGACATCACCCTGCCAACAAAAGTATGTATAGTCAAGGCTATGGTTTTCCCAGTTGCAATGTATGGCTGTGAAAGTTGGACCATAAGGAAGGCTGAGCATCAAAGAATTGAGGCCTTTGAACGCTGGTGCTGGAAAAGACTCCTGCGAGTCCCTTGGACTGCAAGGCAATCAAACCGGTCAGTCCTAGAAGAGATCAACCCTGACTGCTCTTTAGAAGGCCAATTCCTAAAGATGAAACTGAAATACTTTGGTCACCTAATGACAAGGAAGGACTCACTGGAGAAGAGTCTAATGCTGAGAAAGATTGAGGGAAAAAGAAAGGGACAACAGAGAATGAGGTGACTGGATGGAATCACTGAAGCAGTAGGCGTGAGCTTAAATATGGGAGAGCACAAGAAGGCCTGGAGGAATGTTGTCCATGGTGTTGCGATGGATTAGACATGACTTTGCGACTAACAACAGCAAATAATAATAGTAAAATCTTAAAAGCTAGATAGCATTTAAGGTTAGATTAAATATGGGAATGAAGAAAAGAAAAATATTGCGCAAGACTTTTACAGAGATTTATACAAACAGGAGAATATTGAAGAGGAGAATAGTAAATATTACTTACAGAAAGCTAATTTACCCAGATCTCCAAAGACACTGAGTTGATGTTTGAAGGAAACATAACAATGATGGAACTAACACAAGCGCTTAAAAAACAAAAAAATGGAAAAAAACCAGGCCCAGACGTATTGCCAGATGAATACTATATGATATTTCAAGAGCAGTTGAGTCTTCCACTATTGGAGGTTATGAATGAAGTGATGTCAAAAAAGAAAATACCAGAGACTTGGACAGAGGCATATATTACACTTATCCTAAAAGAAGACACGGATTTACAAGTTAAAACAAGTTACGCCAAATACCTGACCTTCGGACCTTCCGCCGCGAATTAAAAACATACTTATTTATTTGCGCGGGGCTGGCTTAAATTTTATTGGTTTTAAATTTTATTGGTTTTAAATTTTTACTAGTGATTTTTAGTGGGTTTTAGTTTTTATGTTCCAAAGTTTTAGGCCAATTTATGTAATAAGTTTTTTAATTTGTATTTTAACTGTATATTATATTGTTTGTTTTACCTGGCTGTACACCGCCCTGAGTCCTTCGGGAGAAGGGCGGTATAAAAATTGAATAAATAATAATAATAATAATAATAATAATAATAATAATAATAATAATAATAACAACAACAACAACAACAACAACAACAACAACAACAACAACAACTATAGGCCTATATCTCTGTTAATTTCAAATTATAAAATCTTTGCTTTAATATTGGCAGAAAGACTGAAAAAGTATTTGAATGATTTTATACATCCTGATCAAAATGGATTTCTGCCCATGAGACACATTAAAAACAATATGAGAATAATATTGGACACTTTAGAATACTATGAGGCACATCCGGAAAAACAGATGGCATTGATCTTCCTTGATGCACAAAAAGCCTTTGATAACGTCAATTGGCGTTTTATGTTTTTACAACTGGAACAGATGGGTCTTGGAGGAAAGTTTATTAAGGCAATAGAAGCTATATATCATAAGCAGTCAGCTAATGATAAATGGCAAATGACAGAATTGATTCAAATTAAAAAAAGGAACAAGACAGGGTTGCCCGCTGTTCCCTCTGCTATTTGTTTTAACATTGGAAGTACTAAATAGAAACATTAGAGAGGAAAGAGAAATAAAAGGCATGAAAATTTAAAAGGAAGAATTTAAACTACAAGCATTTGCTGATGATTTGGTCTTTATTATTGAAGATCCATTAGAAATAGAATAGAATAGAATAGAAATAGAATAGAATTTTATTGGCCAAGTGTGATTGGACACACAAGGAATTTGTCTTGGTGCATATGCTCTCAGTGTACATAAAAGAAAAGATACGTTCATCAAGGTACAACATTTACAACACAATTGATGATAATATATCAATATAAATCATAAGGATTGCCAGCAACAAGTTATAGTCATACAGTCATAAGTGGAAAGAGATTGGTGATGGGAACTATGAAACGATTAATTAAATTAATTAAATTAAATTAATTACTGCAGATTCAGTAAATAGTCTGACAGTGTTGAGGGAATTATTTGTTTAGCAGAGTGATGGCCTTCGGGAAAAACTGTTCTTGTGTCTAGTTGTTCTGGTGTGCAGTGCTCTATAGCGTCGTTTTGAGGGTAGGAGTTGAAACAGTTTATGTCCAGGATGCGAGGGATCTGCAAATATTTTCACGGCCCTCTTCTTGATTCGTGCAGTATACAGGTCCTCAATGGAAGGCAAGTTGGTAGCAATTATTTTTTCTGCAGTTCTAATTATCCTCTGAAGTCTGTGTTTTTCTTGTTGGGTTGCAGAACCGAACCAGACAGTTATAGAGGTGCAAATGACAGACTCAATAATTCCTCTGTAGAATTGGATCAGCAGCTCCTTGGGCAGTTTGAGCTTACTGAGTTGGCGCAGAAAGAACATTCTTTGTTGTCCTTTTTAATGATGTTTTGATGTTAGCTGTCCATTTGAGATCTTGCGATATGATAGAACCCAGAAATTTGAAGGTTTCTACTGTTGATACTGTGTTGTCAAGTATTGTGAGAGGTGGAAGTATGGAAGGGTTTTCCTAAAATCTACCACCATTTCTACGGTTTTGAGTGTGTTCAGTTCCAGATTGTTTTGGTTGCACCACAAGGCTAGTCGTTCGACCTCTCGTCTATATGCGGATTCGTCATTGTCTCGAATGAGACCAATCACTGTTGTATCATCTGCGAACTTCAGTAGCTTAACAGATGGATCATTGGAGATGCAGTCATTGGTATACAGAGAGAAGAGAAGTGGGGAGAGCACACAGCCTTGGGGGGCCCCTGTGCTAATTGTACAGGTATTTGATGTGATCTTGCTTAGCTTCACCTGCTGCTTCCTGTTTGTTAGGAAGCTTGTGATCCACTTACAAGTCTGTTCCGGTACCTGTAGCTGGTTTAGCTTAGTTAGAAGAATGTCTGGAATGATGGTATTGAATGCTGAACTAAAGTCTACAAAGAGGACCCTTGCATAGGTCTTTGGAGACTCAAGATGTTGTAGGATGTAGTGCAGAGCCATATTAACAGCATCATCTGTTGATCTATTTGCTCGGTATGCAAATTGCAAGGGGTCTAAAAGCGGATTCGTGATGGTTTTCAGGTAGGAAAGCACTAGCCTTTCAAAGGTTTTCATGACTACAGATGTTAGAGCAACTGGTCTGTAGTCATTCAGTTCCTTGATGGTGGGCTTCTTTGGCACTGGGATGATGGTAGAGCGTTTGAAGCAAGAAGGAACATAGCACATCTCTAGTGATTTATTGAAAATATGGGTGAAGATGGGGGCCAATTGGTCAGCACAGACTTTTAAGCAAGAAGGAGTTATCTTGTCTGGGCCTGGCGCTTTTCCTGGCTTTTGTCTGTGAAATAGGTCCTGCACTTCCTTTTCTGTGATCACTAGGGGTTGTGAACCCAATGAAATGGGGTCAGTTGTAGGAGGCTTGGCTGTTGTTGGTGTATCTGAGATGGGGGTTGTGGAGATAGGTGGCTGTAGTTTCCTTTCAAACCTGCAGTAAAACTCATTCAGGTCATCTGCCAGTTGTTGATTACCTTCAGCCTGGGAAGGAGGTTTGCCATAGCCGGTGATATTTTTAAGAGTTTTCCACATGTTTGCTGGTTCATTTGCTGAAAATTGATTCTTTAGCTTTTCAGAGTAGCTTCTTTTTGCTGCTCTTATCTCCCTTGTTAGTGCATTTCTGGCCTGATTGTACAGCATTTTATCACCTTTTCTGTAGGCTTCCTCTTTGGAATGTCGTAGCTGCTTAAGTTTAGGTGTAAACCAAGGTTTGTTATTACTGTGTATTCGCAATCTATTTGTTATTACTGTGTATTCGCAATTATAGAATCTATAAATATATTGATAGATAAAATAGAAGAATTTGGAGAAGTTGCAGGTCTGAAAATAAACAAAGATAAAATGGACCGGTATCATGGTCAGATAATTTTCTTCTTCGCCTAGACTTTCGGACCGCCGCTCACCACTGCAGGGAGATGGAGCCAACACGTTGGTTCCGTCCCAGGCGCCTGATGGACCTGGAGAGGTTCCTGATGGAGCTTGGGTCGTTCCCTGAGGATCTTGCCCACGGCACGACTGAAGAACTGGTTGCGGCTTGGGAACAGGCCGCGGCTGGGGCTTTGGACCGTGTCGTGCCTTTGCGGCCTCTGACCCGGCGTAGATCTCAATTGGCTCCCTGGTTCTCCGAGGAGCTAAGAGAGCTGAAACGCCAGAGAAGACACCTAGAGAGTACCTGGAGGTCCAGCCGTTCCGAGGCTGATCGGACACTAGTGAGGTCTTTTACTAAGACCTACCTAGTGGCAATGAGGGAGGCGAAACGTTCCTATGTTTCCACCCTCATTGCATCGGCAGATAACCGCCCGGCCGCCCTGTTTCGGGTGACCCGTTCCCTCCTTCATCAGGAGGGACGGGATGACCCCCTACAGGGACGGGCTGAGGAGTTTAACGGTTATCTATACAATAAAATCGTTCAGCTTCAGGATAGCTTGGACCAAGATTGCGATGATCCAACCGAGATGGCGGAGACACGTCTTGTTGAGGTTATTTGGGATGAGTTTGATTCTGTGGCTCTCGAGGACGTGGACAGGTTGCTGGGGAGGTTGCATGCAACTACATGTTTACTGGACCCGTGTCCTTCCTGGCTAGTGCTGGCTGCTCAGGAAGTGGCACGAGGCTGGCTCCAGGGGATTATAAACGCTTCTTTGGTTGAAGGGGTTTTCCCCGCCGCCTTGAAAGAGGCGGTGGTGAGACCTCTCCTGAAGAAGCCTTCCCTGGACCCAGCTATTTTGGGAAACTACCGTCCAGTCTCCAACCTTCGCTTTGTGGCGAAGGTTGTAGAAAGTGTGGTTGCGTGGCAGCTCCCCCGGCACCTGGAGGAAGCTGTCTATCTAGACCCGTTCCAGTCCGGCTTCCGACCCGGTTACAGCACGGAGACGGCTTTGGTCGCGTTGGTGGATGACCTCTGGAGGGCCAGGGACAGGGGTTGTTCCTCTGCCTTGGTCCTATTAGATCTCTCAGCGGCTTTTGATACCATTGACCATGGTATCTTGCTGCGCCGGTTAGAGGGATTGGGAGTGGGAGGCATCGTTTATCGGTGGTTCTCCTCCTATCTCTCCGACCGGTCGCAGACGGTGTTGACAGGGGGGCAGAGGTCATCCGCGAGGCGCCTCACTTGTGGGGTGCCTCAGGGGTCGATTCTCTCGCCTACCCTGTTCAACATCTATATGAAGCCGCTGGGTGAGGTCATCAGTGGTTTCGGGGTGAGTTATCATCTGTACGCTGATGATACTCAGCTTTACTTTTCCACCCCGGACCACCCCAACGAAGTGGTCGAAGTGCTGTCCCGGTGCCTGGAAGCTGTACGGGTCTGGATGGGGAGAAACAGACTCAGGCTCAATCCCTCCAAGACGGAGTGGCTGTGGATGCTGGCACCCCGGTACAGTCAGCTGCATCCGCAGCTGACTGTTGGGGGCGAGTTAGTGGCCCCAAAGGAGGTGGTTCGCAACTTGGGTGTCCTCCTGGATGGACGGCTGTCCTTTGATGAACATCTGGCGGCCGTCTCCAGGAGGGCCTTTTACCAAGTCCGCTTGGTCCGCCAGTTGCGTCCCTTCCTTGACCGGGATGCCTTATGCACAGTCACTCACGCTCTGGTTACGTCTCGGTTGGATTACTGCAATGCTCTCTACATGGGGCTGCCCTTGAGGTGCAACTGGAGGCTACAGTTAGTCCAGAATGCGGCTGCGCGAGTAGTAATGGGAGCCGCTCGTGGCTCCCACGTAACACCACTGCTCCGTAGGCTGCACTGGCTTCCTGTGGTCTTTCGGGTGCGCTTCAAGATTTTGATTACCACCTTTAAAGCGCTCCATGGCTTAGGACCCGGGTACTTACAAGACCGCCTGCTGTTACCCTATGCCTCCCACGGACCCGTATGCTCTCATAGAGAGGGTCTCCTCAGGGTGCCGTCCGCCAAACAGTGTCGGCTGGCGGCCCCCAGGGGTAGGGCCTTCTCTGTGGGAGCATCGACGCTCTGGAATGAACTCCCCCCTGGCCTACGTCAAGTGCCTGATCTTCGTACCTTCCGTCGTGAGCTAAAAACATACTTATTTATTCAAGCGGGACTGGCATAATAGTTTGATTTTAAATTGGGGTTTTATTAATATTCTTAAATATTTTAAATTTAATTTTAATTATTAGCCGTTTTTGTAATTTTGCTATGTTTTAATTTGTTTTAATTGTACATATTTTGTATTTTATCTCCGGCTGTACGCCGCCCTGAGTCCTTTGGGAGAAGGGCGGTATAAAAATTCAATAAATAATAATAATAAAATAAATAATAAAATGAAAATTTTAACAAAAAATATATTGCAGAAGCAAAAAGTTGAACTAGCTGAAAGATTAGAGATGCAGATTACGAATAAAGTTAAATATTTGGGGATTTTTTTGACTGCAAGGTGCAGCACATTGAAAGAGAATAATTATAGTAAACACAGATAGCAGATTGGGTCAGATTTGGCAAAATGGGAGAATTTACAGTTATCACTGATTGGACGAATATCAACGATTAAAATGAATATTTTGCCTAGAATATTATACCTGTTCCAGACAATTCCAATCAGATTGAGGAAAAGATTTTTTGAGGAATTGAATAAAATAATATTGAAATATATCTGGCAAGATAAAAAAGCGAGGATAAAACTAAAATTATTGCAAGATGCGAGAATAAGAGGGGTTTTTGGGCTACCTAACTGGGAATTATACTATCAAGCCACAAACTTAATGTGGATCAAGGAATGGATAACCTTAAGGAACAATAGAATATTGACTTTGGAAGGCCACGATTTGCTAATGGGATGGCATGCTTTTTTATGGTATGGACAAGCTAAAACACAGGGGTACTTTAGAAGACATTTTGTAAGAGAGACTTTGTTATTAAATTGGGAGGGGATTAAGAAAAGCCACTTTCTAAAAATTCCAGTTTGGGTATCAACTATTGAGGCTTTTTCATATGCAATTACATTTAGAAAGGAACAAAGTGTTAGAAATAAATAATTGTTAACTGAAAAGGGTGAATTAAAAACAATGAAGGATCTAGAAACGGAAGGCATAAAATGAATTGGTTTTCTTATTTGCAAATACGCTCCACATATGATAAAGATTCCAAAACAGAAGGTTTCTATAGTAATCTGAGTAGTCTCGATAAGATTTTAACAGATGCTGATGATAACTTAATCAGGAGATTGTATGGTTATTTGTTATTTGCAAACTAGAAGAAGAACAAGTTAAGGAAACGATGATTGCCTGGGAGAAGAATTTTGGATATGAGATTGATTTAGAGGGGAAAACTATGGCAAAAATTATGGACATATAATTATAAAATGACAATGTCTATGACATATAAAGAGATTTGTATAAGATGTTTTATAGGTGGGAGGTGTGGCCAGCATCGTGAGGAAATAGACGCGAGCCCCGGGAGCTCCGGGGTGAGTGCCGAAAATCCCCTCACTATGGGGGTCCGGACTGGACCATAGCTGCCCTGCAGGGACAGCGAAGAAAGAGGGAGCCTCTGGAGCAAATAGGGAAGTTGCAAATTCCCTGCAGCTCCGGCTTTTTTCCCACGACCCAGCGAGGTAGACCGCAGCCATCATCAGCTGCCTAAAGTTGGGACGGCCACAAAGAACGGGCAGGAAAATAAAGTGGAAATATTGAACAAGATAAAGAAGCCGGGTGAGTTAACACCAGCTCACAAAGAGGCACTTTGGGAGAGAATGGCAACAAGTCTTTAAGAAAGAATTTTGAAACAGCGGCTAAATTAAATGGGATATGAAACCAGAAGGAAATAATTAAAATGATACCTAAAATCTGACAAATTTGGCATGGAATGGAAATCTAGAGCCCTAAATAAACTGTGGAAAATAAGACTTTTAATTAAATTAAAATTTGGAGAATTTTGAAAGTTTTACTGGCTAATTAAAGATCACGTATAAGGAGAAAAAAGAAAGGAACTAAAGAAGGATCTAAAATTGGATTGTAATTGAACATCTATTTCCTCTATTTTCTACATATTTGGAGCAAGCAAAGGATTAAAATTAAACTATTTACTTCAAATGGGACGAATTGGATAAAAAGGGAAACAAACCGAAACAAAAGAGGTGCAGCTCTGTGTTACAGAAACAAAATGGATACTTTATTAATTGTGAATTGTAACTCTAGACTAAAGAGTGACATCTAAAGGCAGAAGAGGAAATACAAGACTGAAAAATATCTGCGGCCATGGAAGAGTTTCGGGAGAGGATTTTACTAACCAGCTGCCTGACCTTTAAGATTCATAACATTCAAGAACAAAGCAGAGAACCACTGGCAACAAGAAAAATAGAATAGAATAGAATTTGTTTATTGGCCAAGTGTGATTGGACACACAAGAAATTTGTTTTTGGATACTCTTTTTGGATACCGTGCTCCTCTTGTGTGACCGATCTGTAATACTTGATACACACTTTTCCAAAGTAGGTTCACACTTTTCCAAAGTAAATTCTTCATCTTGAACCATAATCTACTGATAACTCAAACAATCAAGGGATTATGGTTCAAGATGAAGAACTTACTTTGGAAAAGTGTGAACCTACTTTGGAAAAGTGTGTATCAAGTATTACAGATCGGTCACACAAGAAGAGCACGGTATCCAAAAAGAGAAGCCACCTTCTGATTGGAGATTCAATTGTAAGGGATGTAAATTTAGGAAAGGATATGGAGGTTTTGAAAGACGTCAGGTGTCTACCTGGTGCTACTGCCAGCAGAGACAAGAGGCGTATTCTTAAGATAGTCAAGAATGCCAGTAAGGATTCTGATGTTGATGCTATTATACATCTTGGCACAAATGATCTGTCCCAAAAGGATGTGCTTTCTGTGCAGAATGATTTCCAGAGCTTAGGGTATGAACTTAATAGCATAGGTTGTAGGCTTAACTTTTCAGAGGTTTTACCAGTACATAAGGAACAAAAGGTAAAGGCCAGCGTGTAGTGGAGTTTAATGTGTGGCTAAAGGAGTGGTGTAAAAGGAAGGCTTTGGTTTTATTAGTCATGATGTCTGCAACTGGTCCAATGAAAAATTGTACAAAGAGATGGATTGCATCCATCAAAGAAAGGACTGAGTTACTCAGCAATACATTCACAGATTTTCTGGATAAACATTTAAACTGAACAGTGGGGACAGAGAATTAACTGATATAGAAAATTTCTGTCCCCAGCAATCGAAAACTAAAAGGGTTATCAGTGCATGTAACATAGATGTCTGTATGGGTAAGACTATCAACCATGCTATCAAGCAAAACCAAGCATTTAACAGTGAGTGCCATACCACGTGCACTAAACCAACAGGTGGCAAGAAAGTAGGGGCAGTCAACACAGGTTATGTAGATAGTAAACACAAGATCAATCCAAATGGACTCAAATGTCTATACACCAATGCACAGAGTATGAGGAATAAACAGGGTGAATTAGAAATCCAAGTAAATGAGGGCAGATATGATATTGTTGCCATTACGGAAACTTGGTGGGATGAAACTGACAAATGGAACATACAGCTACAGGGATATAAATTATTTAAAAGAAATAGACCAAATAAAAGAGGAGGTGGAGTTGCACTATATAAGAAATAACTACATCTCTACAGAAATAGAGCACAACAATGATGAAAATCATCTTGAATGTATTTGGGTCAATATAAAAGGGTGAAAACGATATTGCCATAGGTCTATACTATAGGCCACCCAACCAAACAGAGGAAGTAGATGAACTTTTGCTAGTCAGCTAACTAAGGTATGTAGGAAGCACATCACAGTAGTAATGGGGATTTTAACTACCCTGACATCAACTGGGAAACAAACTCTGCACCAAGTGGAAGATCCAACAGGTTCCTAACAAACCTAGCAGACAACTTTGTTTCCCAAAAATAGAGAAGGCGACAAGGGATCAGCCATATTGGACTTAATTCTCACTAACAGAGATGAAATGATAGAAGGTGTTGAAGCTACAGGAACCTTGGGGCAAGTGACCACGCAATATTGGAATTCAACATTAAGCAAATACAAGTAGTAGAACAAAGTCAAACTAGAGTCTTGGACTTTAAGAGCTAATTTCAATAAACTTAGAGAGCTTGAGAAGGATTCAATGGATGAGAATCCTCAGGGGAAAACAACTCAAGAAGCTTGGGAAATTTTGAAAAGTGAGATTATAAAAGCACAGTCTAACACAATACCAATGAAGAAGAAAATAGTAGATCTCAAAAGAAACCAGCATGGATGCATAAAGAACTATCTGACAAATTGAAAGACAAAAGGACAAATATAAAAAGTGGAAAGAGGGCAAATAACTAAGGCAGAATATCAGCAAATAGCCGAGCCTGTAAAGATGAAGTGAGGAAAGCTAAGGCTCACAATGAACAAAGGCTAGCGACAAAAGTAAAAATAACAAAAAGCTTCTTCCAACATGTTAAAAACAAGAAAAAGTCAAGGAAACAATTGGCCCATTGCTGGGAGAAAGTGGCAAGAAGATGACAAGCAACAGGAGAAAGCAGATCTACTTAACTCATATTTTGCATCTGTCTTTACACAAAAGGAAAAACAATCCAACCTATCAAAACAGCACTACAAAAACAGATTAGAAACACAAGTTAAAATAGGGAAGAAAATGGTAAGTGAACACCTGTCTACCCTAGACGAGTTCAAATCACCAGGACGGATGGATTACACCCCAAGGTTCTGAAGGAACTGGCAGGCGTGATCTCAGAACCACTGAACTATATCTTTCAAAGATCCTGGAGCACAGGGAGCTGCCAGAGGACTGGAAAAGAGCTGATGTAGTTCCCATCTTCAAAAAGGAAAAACAGATCCAGGAAACTACAGACCTATCAGTCTGACCTCAATACCGGGAAGATTCTGGAAAAGATAATCAAGCAACGAATCACCGAACACCTAGAAGCAAACAAAGTAATAACCAAAAGCCAACATGGGTTTGTCAAAAACAGATCATGCCAGACTAATCTTATTGCATTCTTTGACAAAATGACAAAATTAGTAGACCAGAGGAATGCTGTTGATATAATTTACTTGGACTTCAGTAAAGCATTTGATAAAGTAGACCATAACCTACTACTAGATAAAGTAGAAAAATGTGGGTTAGACAGCACCACCACCAGATGGATTCGTAATTGGCTGACCAACCGCACTCAACGTGTAGTCCTCAACGGAACTACATCCACATGGAGGGAAGTATGCAGTGGAGTACCCCAAGGCTCTGTTTTAGGCCCAGTACTCTTCAACATCTTCATCAATGACTTGGACGAGGAGATAGATGGGGAACTCATCAAATTTGCAGATGACACCAAGCTGGCAGGAATAGCCAACACTCCAGAAGATAGGCTCAAGTTACAGAAAGATCTTGACAGACTTGAACATTGGGCGCTATCTAACAAAATGAAATTCAACAGTGAAAAAAGTAAGGTTCTACATTTAGGCCAAAAAAACAAAATGCACCAGTACCGTATATGTGGTACCTTGCTCAATAGTAGTACCTGTGAGAGGGATCTTGGAGTCCTAGTGGATAACCATTTAGATATGAGCCAGCAGTGCAGCAGCTGTTAAAAAGCCAACACAGTTCTGGGCTGCATAAACAGAGGATAGAATCAAGATCACGTGAAGTGTTAGTGCCACTTTATAATGCCTTGGTAAGGCCACACTTGGAATATTGCATCCAGTTTTGGTCGCCACGATGTAAAAAGATGTTGAGACTCTAGAAAGAGTGCAGAGAAGAGCAACAAAGATGATTAGGGACTGGAGGATAAAACATATGAAGAACGGTTGCAGGAACTGGGTATGTCTAGTTTAACAAAAAGAAGGACTAGGGAGACATGATAGCTGTGTTCCAATATCTTAGGGCTGCCAGAGGACTGGAAAAGAGCTGATGTAGTTCCCATCTTCAAAAAGGAAAAACAGATCCAGGAAACTACAGACCTATCAGTCTGACCTCAATACCGGGAAGATTCTGGAAAAGATAATCAAGCAACGAATCACCGAACACCTAGAAGCAAACAAAGTAATAACCAAAAGCCAACATGGGTTTGTCAAAACAGATCATGCCAGACTAATCTTATCGCATTCTTTGACAAAATGACAAAATTAGTAGACCAGAGGAATGCTGTTGATATAATTTACTTGGACTTCAGTAAAGCATTTGATAAAGTAGACCATAACCTACTACTAGATAAAGTAGAAAATGTGGGTTAGACAGCACCACCACCAGATGGATTCGTAATTGGCTGACCAACCGCACTCAACGTGTAGTCCTCAACGGAACTACATCCACATGGAGGAAGTATGCAGTGGAGTACCCCAAGGCTCTGTTTTAGGCCCAGTACTCTTCAACATCTTCATCAATGACTTGGACGAGGGATAGATGGGGAACTCATCAAATTTGCAGATGACACCAAGCTGGCAGGAATAGCCAACACTCCAGAAGATAGGCTCAAGTTACAGAAAGATCTTGACAGACTTGAACATTGGGCGCTATCTAACAAAATGAAATTCAACAGTGAAAAAGTAAGGTTCTACATTTAGGCCAAAAAAACAAAATGCACCAGTACCGTATATGTGGTACCTTGCTCAACAGTAGTACCTGTGAGAGGGATCTTGGAGTCCTAGTGGATAACCATTTAGATATGAGCCAGCAGTGTGCAGCAGCTGTTAAAAAAGCCAACACAGTTCTGGGCTGCATAAACAGAGGGATAGAATCAAGATCACGTGAAGTGTTAGTGCCACTTTATAATGCCTTGGTAAGGCCACACTTGGAATATTGCATCCAGTTTTGGTCGCCACGATGTAAAAAAGATGTTGAGACTCTAGAAAGAATGCAGAGAAGAGCAACAAAGATGATTAGGGGACTGGAGGATAAAACATATGAAGAACGGTTGCAGGAACTGGGTATGTCTAGTTTAACAAAAAGAAGGACTAGGGGAGACATGATAGCTGTGTTCCAATATCTTAGGGGCTGCCACAAAGAAGAGGGAGTCAGGCTGTTCACCAAAGCACCTGAGGGTAGAACAAGAAGCAATGGGTGGAAACTGGTCAAAGAAAGAAGCAACTTAGAACTAAGGAGAAATTTCCTGACAGTTAGAACAATTAATAAGTGGAACGACTTGCCTTCAGAAGTTGTGAATGCTCCAACACTGGAAATTTTTAAGAAAATGTTGGATAACCATCTGACTGAGATGGTATAGGGTTTCCTGCCTGGGCAGGGGGTTGGACTAGAAGGCCTCCAAGGTCCCTTCCAACTCTGATGTTATGTTATGTTATGTTATGTTTTGGTGCATATGCTCTCAGTGTACATAAAAAAAAGAAAAAGAAAAAAATACCTTCAACAAAGGTACAACATTTACAACACAAATGATGGTCATAGGTTGCAATTTAACCCTTAATGATAGCAACAAAAAGTTACAGTCATATAGTCATAAGTGGAAAGAGATTGGTGATGAAAACGATGAGAAGATTAATAGTAGTGTAGATTTAGTAAATAGTTTGACATTGTTCAGGGAATTATTTGTTTAGCAGAGTGATGGTCTTCGGGAAAAAACTGTTCTTGTGTCTAGTTGTTCTGGTGTGCAATGCTCTATAGTGTCGTTTTGATGGTAGGAGTTGAAACAGTTTATGTCCAGGATGTGAGGGATCTGTAAATATTTTCACAGCCCTCTTCCTGATTCGTGCAGTATACAGGTCTTTAATGGAAGGCAGGTTGGTAGCAATTATTTTTTCTGCAGTTCTAATTATCCTCTGAAGTCTGTGTCTTTCTTGTTGGGTTGCAGAACCGAAGCAGACAGTTATAAAGATGTAAATGACAGACTCAATAATTCCTCTGTAGAACTAAATCAGCAGCTCCTTGGGCAGTTTGAGCTTACTGAGTTGGCGCAGAAAGAACATTCTTTGTTGTCCTTTTTTGATGATGTTTTTGATGTTAACTGTCCATTTTAGATATCGTGATATGATAGAACCTAGAAATTTGAAGGTTTCTACCATTGATACTGTGTGAAGTATTATGAGAGGTGGAAGTATGGAAGGATTTCTCCTAAAGTCTACCACCATTTCTACAGTTTTGAATATGTTCAGTTCCAGATTGTTACGGTCGCACCACAAGGCTAGTCGTTCGACCTCACGTCTATATGCGGATTCATCATTGTCTCGAATGAGACCAATCACTGTTGTATCATCTGCGAATTTCAGTAGTTTAACAGATGGATCGTTGGAGATGCAGTCATTGGTAAACAACATCTAAGTGAAGAACAAAAGAAATAACTACAGAACTGGAATATTAATAATGATTTAAGAAAAGATAATGAGCTGCTTGCAGCATTGACAGGGAATAATATAAAAAAGAAAAAAAATGTGTTATAATATACAGCTAAAGTTTGTATAAAGATTATTATATTACTATATTACTATATAGATTACTATAAGGAGGGAAAAGAGAGAAAGGAGTGTCAAGAAATTTAATGAGCTTAGAAAATATGGAATTCTTTAAGCATATGCAGTTAAACTGAAGTGATTTGAGATAAAACTTTTAATAGAATATATAAATATAAGCATGAAAGTATTTGAGATACGAGAAATATTTGCTCCTTTTTATCTTCTCTTTTATTAAGAATAGACAATGTTGAGGCTTCTAGTGACATCACCGCTCCTACTGGGTGCTCTAACAGGGCGCTCTGCGTTAGAAGATCGTAAAAATCAGTGAAACAGTATAAATCACTGTTCACTGACCTTAGCATACCCCTTGGGCAAAAGGGGGTGTGCAGAGCTGCGGGGGAGTGGTAGATCTCTCCAGGGGGTTTGCTCTTAAGAGCAAATTCCAGGATCTGAAATCCCGCCGAACTTCGCTGTACTCCGTCTTCAAACGGAGCCTCTGTGGCTCAGACTGGTAAGATAGTCTGTTATTATTAACACAGCTGCCTGCAATTACTGCAGGTTCTAGTCCCACCAGGCCCAAGGTTGACTCAGCCTTCCATCCTTTATAAGGTAGGTAAAATGAGGACCCAGATTGTTGGGGGCAATAAGTTGACTTTGTATATAAATATACAAATAGGATGAAGACTATTGCTGACATAGTGTAAGCCACCCTGAGTCTTCGGAGAAGGGCAGGATATAAATGCAAATAAAAAAATTGCACTCCTGTTTTTTCAGGAAAAGGGAGTAGGGGTCACTTCTGCTCAAAAGGACTTATCAAATGGATTGATTTTCTAAGCAGATGGGGGATTTCACAAGCGTTCGATCTTTGAAGTAGAAACAGCATGCAAGTATCCTGACTTCCCCTTTTGAAATTTGAAACTTTTCTTTGTCTCTGCTTAATTGACTTTTAAAATGGTGTCTGAAAGCGAAAGTGAATTCTTTAGTACAACAAAGTAGCGTTATTTGTGGATTATAAACATAGCTCTCCTATACTGAAAGGAGTAAAGGAAAGTTTTTAAGTTTAAATTCTTGATTCTTTTGAAGATAGAATGATGGCTAAATCTTTAAAGTCCTCTGGAAGAAGGGGATCTGAAGCAAATCTTGAGGATATACTTAAAGAACAATTAAAACTTTCTGAAGAAAGGCAAAAGGAGATGATGGAAAAATTTAATGCAGAAATAAGGGAACAGATGAAGGAGAATAATGAAAAAATAAGAGAAGATATTATGCTGGCTTTTCAAGGTTTATCTAAAAAAGTTGAAGGATTGGAAGAAGAGATGCAACAGATCTCTCAGTTAAATAAGCACTTAGAAGATAAAATGCAAGGTGTTCAGACAAAAGTGGATGAAAATAAAGATCAGGTTGTGATATTGCAGTACAAACTTATGGAAGAAGTTCTTAGAACCTGTGATCTGCAGGAACAAAGAGAAGAGGACCTAAGAAAAATCATATCAGAAGCATTGGCTGAATTTATTGAAGTGGAACCCCAAGAGGTAGCTTATCAAATTGATAAAATATATAGAGTTAATTCTTGGATCGCAAGACAGAGAAGGCTTCCTCGGGACATTGTGGTTTATTTTGTGAAAAGAACTATGAGAAATCAGATTTTGCAAGCTGCATATCAGACAACTTTGAAAATTGGAGAACAGGAGCTGAAGGTCCTGAAAGAGATTTCTTCCAAGATGTTAAGAGATAGGAAGGAATTTGTTTTTTTACACCAGATTCAATTTAGATGGGAAGTGCCAGTTGGTCTGACAGTATTTTATCAAGGAAGGAGATATAGAATTGACACTGTCTTAAAGGCAAAGGATTTTCTTTCTACAGTCTTGAAAGTTGAAATAGAAGTGATAGAAAAACTTCAAAAGATCCAAGAAGGCGTGTTGACCCAAGAGGCTTCATTGCTGCCAGCATCAGAGAAGCCACAAGAGCAAAGGGTGACTTAAGCATAAAGAAGAGCAACAGCTTCAAAGTAAAAGTCAGGACCCCAGAATGGAAGCTGTGGGAGGAGCTAGACGGAAGATACCGGAGGAGGATCTTCTGTTGTCTGCTTCAAAGCTTCAGGAGGCCAGTAATGGCAAATAGAATTTTGTCATGGAATGTTAATGGTTTGAATTCAGCTCAGAAAAGAAGGAAAATATTCCACTACTTGAAACAATTTAAAAATGATGTGATTTGCCTGCAAGAGACACATATCAAATTATCAGACCAAAAATACTTTGGTCAAAATTGGGTAAACATTTTGTTGCATCAGCTTTGGATAAGAAGCAAAATGGTATTGTTGTTTATATCAGGAAGGATATACCAGCTAAGTTAATTGAGGCAGATATTCAAAGAAGATTTATTGCTATTGAACTGGCGATAGATGCAAAAAAGGCTTTACTGATAGGTATTTATGCACCTAATCAGCAACAAGAAAAGTTTTATAAAATGTTACATAAGAGGTCGACCCTCTGGGATTACAGTTCGTTTATTTTATTAGGAGATTGGAATGGAGTAATTGATACAAGAAATGATAAGAGAACCTCTTCTAAGAAGATACCTATACATGCAAAATTACCAAAATCCTTCTTTGAAATGATGGAAGATTTTGAGTTTAAAGATATATGGAGGTTAAGGAATCCAGATGAGAGAGATTTTACTTTTTTTTCCAATAGGCATCAATCTTTTTCACGTATTGACTTTATCTTAATTTCTAATGACTTGCTTTCTAGGGTGAAGAAAATGAAGATATTTCCGAGGTGTTTAACTGACCATAGCCCAGTATGGATGGAATTATTACAAGGGAAAAAAGGTGGTAGAACATGGAGGCTGAATGAAAATTTGTTTAGATATGAGGATAATGTAAATCAATGTAAGAAACAGATGAAGGAATTTTTTGATTTTAATATGCATAAGAGGACACCGATAGGAACTGTGTGGGAGGCGAGTAAGGCTTTTATTAGAGGTATATTGATATATCTGGATAATAGGCAGAGGAATAATAAACAAAGGCAGCGTAGGTATTTGGAAGAAGAAATTCAAAAGAAACAACAATTATTAATTCAAAACCCACAAGACCACAAACTTAAAAAGGCTATAAGGATATTACAGAGTCAATTTAATATGTTAATGGCAGACCAAGTGGCAACGAATATACAATATGCTAAACATAATACCTTTTGTAATGCAAATAAACCTGGGAGGTGGCTGGCATATAACTTAAGGAAAAAACAGAAAGCACGTGTCATAGAAAAAATAGAATATAAAGGTAAAGAGATATATCAACAGGATAAAATTAAAAAGACCTTCTCAGAATTTTACACTACTTTATATGCGAAAGATAAAATACCAAATAGGGACATTTATGATTATTTGAAAGATTATAAGATTAATACTCTAACATTAGAACAAAGGGAGGTGTTGAATCGGCCGATAGCTACTGGAGAAATAGTGGAGGCAATTAAACAATTAAAAATGGAGAAAAACCCCGGTACAGATGGACTTACAGCAAGTTATTATAAAAAATTACAGGATGAAATATTAGGCCCACTTAAAGAATTATTTAATCAGATACAATTAGGAGGGGGAATACCCCCGTCGTGGAAAACATCTTTTATTTCATTGATACCAAAAGAGGAGCAAGTTTGCTCTAAACCCGGGAATTATAGGCCGATCTCACTTTTAAATAATGATTATAAGATTTTTGTGAAAATAATAGCAAATAGATTAATGTTAGTTTTACAACAAAGAATTCATACTGATCAATCTGGTTTTATAAAAGGGAGGCAGATGAGGAACAATGTTAGGCAGATTATTAATATATTGGAATATTTGGAAAAGAAGAGCACTTCAGCAGCACTTATTTTTTTGGATGTGGAGAAGGCCTTTGATCGATTGCATTGGGATTTTTTATTTAAATTAATAGAGAAAATACAATTTGGGGATTGCTTTGTTAGAATAATTAAAGCGATTTATGGAGAGCAAACAGCTCAGATTATAATAAATGGTAGTTTGACAGAAGTTATTAAGATTGCGAAAGGAACGAGACAGGGATGTCCTTTATCACCATTATTGTTTGTTTTAACTTTGGAACCATTATTGGATAAAATACGAGAGTTAAAGAAGATAGAGGGAATTAAAATTAGACAATATGAGTATAAAGTTAGAGCTTTTGCAGATGATGTAGTGGTTACTTTAACAAATCCTATAATTTCAAGTATATCTTTGTTGGAAACAATTGATAAATACGGAAAGGTATCAGGATTTAAAATAAATCAGAATAAAACAAAAGTGATAATCAAAAATATATCTAAACAACAGAAACAAAAATTAGAGGAAATAACAGGATTTGAGGTGGTAAAAAAGGTTAAATACTTAGGGGTTTATCATAGCCCATCGAACAGGAAACTGTATAAGAATAATTATGAGTTGTTATGGCAAAATGTTCAGAAAGACATGAATGCTTGGAAAAAACTGCAACTATCGTTATTGGGGAGGATAGCGGCTATCAAAATGAATGTGTTACCTAGATTTCTGTTTCTGTTTATTTATTTATTTATTTATTTGATTTTTATACCGCCCTTCTCCCGAAGGACTCAGGGCGGTGTACAGGCAACAATAAAATACAAAACACCACAATATACAATTTAAAATACGAATTAAAAAACGTCTTATAATTAGCCTAGAACCTTAAAATTTATAAAACCAAACCCCATTTAAAATTAGTAGAAAATTTAAAATCGATAAAATTTATGTAATTTAAAATTTAAAATTTAAAATATAAAATTTAAAATTTAGGCCAGCCCCGCACGAATAAAAAGGTATGTCTTCAGTTCGCGGCGGAAAATCCGAAGGTCAGGTATTTGACGTAAGCCTGGGGGAAGCTCGTTCCAAAGTGTGGGAGCCTCCACAGAGAAGGCCCTTCCTCTGGGGGCCGCCAGCCGACATTGTTTGGCGGACGGCATCCTGAGAAGTCCCTCTCTGTGAGAGCGTACGGGTCGGTGGGAGGCATATGGTAACAGCAGGCGGTCCCGTAAGTACCCAGGCCCTAAGCCATGGAGCGCTTTAAAGGTCGTAACCAACACCGTTACGTGGGAGCTACGCGAAGCTCCCTCTATCACCCGCGCAGCTGCATTCTGGACTAACTGAAGCCTCCGAGTGCACTTCAAGGGGAGCCCCATGTAGAGAGCATTACAATAATCCAAGCGAGAGGTAATGAGCGCGTGAGTGACTGTGCACAAGGCATCCCGATCAAGGAAGGGGCGCAACTGCCGAACCAGGCGGACCTGGTGGAAGGCCCTCCTGGAGACGGCCGTCAAATGATTTTCAAACGACAGCCGGTCATCCAGGAGGACACCTAAGTTGCGCACCCTATCCTTTGGGGCCAATAACTCGCCTCCAACAGTCAACCGCGGCTGCAGTTGACTGAATCGGGATGCCGGCATCCACAGCCACTCCGTCTTGGAGGGATTAAGCTTGAGCCTGTTTCTCCCCATCCAGACCCGTACGGCTTCCAAACACCGGGACAGCACTTCAACAACTTCATTGGGGTGGCCCGGGGTGGAAAAGTACAGCTGAGTGTCATCAGCGTACTGTTGGTATCTCACCCCGAAGCCACTGATGATCTCACCCAGCGGCTTCATATAGATGTTGAACAGCAGGGGCGAGAGAATCGACCCCTGTGGGACCCCACAAGTGAGGCACCTCGCAGCCGACCTCTGCCCCCCTGTCAACACCGTCTGCGACCGGTTGGAGAGATAGGAGGAGAACCACCGATACACGGTGCCTCCCACTCCCAATCCCCCCAACCGGCGCAGCAAGATACCATGGTCGATGGTATCAAAAGCCGCTGAGAGATCTAATAGGACCAGGGCAGAGGAGTACCCCCTGTCCCTGGCCCGCCAGAGATCATCCACCAATGCGACCAAAGCTGTTTCCGTGCTGTATCCGGGTCGAAAGCCGGACTGGAACGGGTCTAGATAGACGGCTTCATCCAGGTATTGGGGTAGCTGTCGCGCCACAGCACTCTCTACAACCTTCGCAACGAAGCGAAGGTTGGAGACTGGACGATAGTTACCCAAAATAGCTGGGTCCAGGGAGGGCTTCTTGAGGAGGGGTCTCACCACCGCCTCTTTCAAGGCGGCAGGGAAAACCCCTTCCAACAAAGAAGCGTTGATAATCCTCTGGAGCCAGCCTCGTGTCACCTCCAGATGTTCCAGATGATACCAATAATCAAGAAAGATAAAAATTTGGAGGAATGGCAGATTGGGATTAATAAATTTATATGGCAAGGTAAAAAGGCGAGGGTTAAAATGAAAATAATTCAGGACTCACGGGAAAGAGGAGGCCTAAAAATGCCTAATTTTAAACTATATTATGAAGCAGTAGCCCTTTCAGTAATAAGTGATTGGTTTAATTTAATGGAGGAAAGAATTTTGAATATAGAAGATTATGACTTATTATATGGATGGCATGCGTATTTATTTTATGAAAAAAAGGTGGATAGGGCTTTTAAGAGTCATGTGTTGAGAAGTGCTCTTTTGCGGGTCTGGAAAAAATATTCCTATAAACTAGACTATAAGATTCCTATATGGGTGAGCCCCAGACATGCAATAGAGAATATAAATATAGAACAGAAACAGGAAATGATTACTTATAAAGAACTTTTGTATCCTGAATGAGGTAGCTTGCAATTAAAATCATTACAGGTATTAAATGAAGAAGGGAGGAATTATACTTGGTTTCAATATGGGCAACTAAGTGCTAGGTGGAAAGAAGATCAAAAATTGGTATAATGCAAAGGGAGGAAAATTTAATAAAGCAAATTAGAAATCAGACCCAGGAGCATATAAAGAGATTGTACAATGTGTTGCTTGAAATAGATTCGGAAAAGGATTTGGTAAAGGATTGTATGATAAAATGGGCACAGAATATTCAGGAACCAATAATGTTGGAAACATGGGAGAAAATCTGGGTTAGAAATGTTAAGTTTACACAAGCACAGAATCCAAGGGAAAATTTTTATAAGATGTTTTATAGATGGCACTTAGATCCCAAAAAATTATCATGTATGTATCCTGATATCCAAGCGAAAAGTTGGAGATGTGACTGTGATGACGCTATATATTTTCATATTTGGTGGACTTGTAAGAAAATCAAGGCCTTTTGGATAAGAATATGGTGGATTATTCAAAATGTCCTGAAGAAGAAGATAAAGTTCCTGCCGCAATTTTTCCTTTTGGGAATTATAACGGATTGTACAGTGACTGAGATTAAATGATTTTGAACTTAATAACAGCAGCAAGGCTGCTGATTGGACAATATTGGAAGAAAAAAGAGTTACCTGCAATAGAAGAATGGATATTGAAAATTACTAACTTGGCTGAGATGGCTAAAATCTCAGCCTTTTTGAAAGACAATACGCAGGAAAGATATTTAACTGAATGGAAAAAATGGATTGATTATTTACAAAACAGATATCAGATTAAGAGATATCAGATTGCCTTTGAATAATTAGGATGTACTATTTTATATAATGGAGGGGGTTAGGAAATGGAAAGGTTTGGATGAGGTTAATTGGATTAGAAGGGAAAATTTTACTCTATGTTTGGTTTATGTATAACAATACCTTGTGATTGACCCGGGAAGCCGGGTGTGTGTGTGTGTGAAGGGAGGGGGAAGAAGAGTTTTTGCGGGGGGAGGGGGGGAAAAGGGGGAAAATGTTTTTGTTTGTTAAAACTTTTTCAATTAAAAAAAAAGAATAGACAATGCTGAAATTGACAGAATAAGAAAAGAGTGGTAATTAAGTTACAGATATGAATAGAATTTATCTGAATATGAAAATATGATGATTCACAGCAAGGTACTTTAAAAATTAAGGATGAAATAATAAGTGATGGGAGATTTTATGATATTGAAAGGTAAGAACTAAAGGTAGGAGAGAGTTTATTTGGTTTTATATGTTATTTTCTCTTTTTTGGTATGGAATAAACAAGCATGGGAGACTTTTTTTAATTAAAAGGTGAGAATTGAAATAGGAAAGATTTTTATAGATACTACCTTGTTTCTTTTAGTTTTTATTGTTGCTTTGTCTTTGATTAAATTAGGGATAACTTTTTTGGCTTTGTGGAATGTAAGAATTAAGAAAGAAATTTGTGGGGGGGAATTTATATATATATTTTATGTAGAAGAGAGGGATAAAAAGAGGGCAAGAATGTGGGGACTAGACTAGATCTAAATGTTAATTTCAGGATAAGGGGCAAAAACAGATTTTATAAATAGAAATGTGCAAATAATAAAATTTTAAGTGGGAAAGGGAAATATATTGGATGGATTATATTTTGAGGGAGTGAAAAATTGAATTGGGTTTAATTATGTACCTGACCGATATCTTGTTCAAAAACAATTTGTATGTGGTTTGTTAAGAATTTTTTTTAAAAAATTCAAAAAAAAAAAAGATGTTTTATAGGTGGCATCTATCCCTGACAAGAATTGCTAGAATGTTCACAGATAAATCCGAAAACGTTGGAAATGTCATCAGACACCTGGATCATATTACCATATGTGGTGGACATGCATGGAAGCTAAAAGATACTGGACTAAAATACACACATAGTTGGAAAAAATGATCAAAAAACATATAGATTTTAAGCCAGAAGTCTTTCTATTGGGGATTATACCAGAAATATATAGTAGAGAATTGAGATATCTGATGGTGAATATTATAACAGCAGCTAGGATTATGTTTGCTAAAAATTGGAAAAATTAGAAAATACCTTTGCAAATTGAAATTATTAGGAAAATAATGGAATGTGCAGAAATGAGTAAATTTACATTTGAAATTAGAGA
Source organism: Ahaetulla prasina (assembly GCF_028640845.1). Lineage (NCBI taxonomy): Eukaryota > Metazoa > Chordata > Lepidosauria > Squamata > Colubridae > Ahaetulla > Ahaetulla prasina. The sequence continues at coordinate 50,394,389 of NC_080542.1, read as the reverse complement.
GCAGGAAGAAAAGCAATATTATAAGATATGGGACTTATTTTATTAATGGCTAGAAGGAAAGTTATGTTAGTAAAGATTTGAGAAAGACTATTATTAACTGAAACATTAAATTGAGTGGTTTTAAAACGATGGAATGAATGATGTTATCTGATAAAATACTTATTTGTGGACATGTGTATGGAATGAGAGAATGAAAGGTTATAGCCATTGGTCAATTAAAGGATCAGTTATTAGATGGAGGTAATGCAGGGGTGAAATGCTCCCGGATCGGACGGGATCACGTAATCCAGTTGTGATGGCGGCTGCTGGTTCGGAAGACCGGTAGCAAAAATCCCTCCCCCCCCCCTCCGCCTCTGCTGAGCTGCACCATCTGCAGAGGGTTTTTTTTTTTTTTACTTTTAAAAGCCGGTTTGCTTCAGCCGAAACAGGCCTTTAAAAGTAAAAAACAGCAGAACCTTACTTGTAAAACATGTTTTCTACAAGTAAGAGTAGAGACTCTAAACACTTACCTGATTACTGATGAACGCATGGCTCTCTTTCCAGCCCGAAAGCAGTTTCAGTTTCAGTTTCAGCCAGACAGAATCAATTGCTCAGCTAATCTATTTCCTCGGTGATCAACTGGCTGGCTGAGGAACTCTGGGATTTGAAGTCCAAAATAACAAAATAAAATATTTGTGCAGCTTTCTGAGATTTGGTGTGTTTCTGTAGTGTTTCACTCTAACTACACAAACATACAAAATCTCAGAAAGCTGTATGTGGCATATTGTGTGTGTGTGTGTGTGTGTGTGTGTGTGTGTGTTAGTTGTGTGTGTGTAAAGTATGAAAGTTGGTTTTTGAGCTTTTTGTGGCTGTGTGAAGTACAGCGGCTTTTACATTGTGTGTGAGTCAGTTGTGTTGTGCTGTGTTGTGTGTGTGTAAAGTGTGAAAGTTGGTTTTTGAGCTTTTTGTGGCTATGTGAAGTGGTAAGTGCAGCTGCTTTTACATTGTGTGTGAGTCAGTTGTGTTGTGTTGTGTGTGTGTAAAGTGTGAAAGTTGGTTTTTGGTACCTCTTATTGTTTTTTATACTTTGTTTATTATTTTTATTATTTATTGTTATTGGCCATGCACACCAAGCCATCTGACCATCAAGCCACGCCCACCAATTAAGCCACACCCACAGAACCGGTAGGGAAAATTTTTAGATTTCACCCCTGAGGTAATGTAATACCAAATAAATCAAGGATATTTTTATGTTGAAAGTGCACAAGAGATATGTAACCACCCCACCGAACACAGTAACTGGATTGAAGATGTTTTATGTTTGTTTGTCTTGTTTTAAAAAAATAAAAAATCTTTTGGGGAAAAAAAAAGCTAGATAGCATTTGTCCTTCTGTCCCTCTTATACCAAAGAGTAAAAAAAAAAAAAAAAAGACAAGCTTATTTTGTTAGCTGTTGATGGGTTGATTTAATTATGCTTTTATGATTTTATTGTATAACGGCTTGTAATTTCTGGTTGTTTTTAAAATTAGAACATTGAATTATCTTGTTATTGCCTTGTTGAAAGGCAATTCCTCCTTTCACTGTAGTACAAAGGTTTGCTTTTGTTTACTTTAGGGCAATGAATAATCCCAACTATGGTAATCTTCAAGTTGCTTCATATCTTTCTTTGTTATGGGAACCTATCCAATTATGCTTTTTTTCCTTCTTATGCCTTCAAGTTAATATTGATTTCTGAAAACTGCTTGGATGAATCTCTTCCGTTTTCTTGCCAAGGTTTCAGAAGTATTTTATTTTTTTAATGTATTTTTTTAAAAAGAAAACTCAAGGTGGTAAATTCTAATAATCTATCTAATAATCTAATAATTCTTCCTCCTCCTAGTTTTCCCACCACAACAGGTGAGGTGAGCTGAACTGAGACAGAGTGGCTGTTCCAAGGTCAACCAGCTGGCTTTCTAGTCTGGTGCCTTAAACGCTACATCAACCACTACATAAAGCTCTTTGTGGTTTATTAGTGTTAATGATACCCAGGCTGCAAAATACAAGCACTAAATACCACTTGTGAGAATTTTCTGTATTTTGTTGCTGCCTTATAGTTGTCACCCCAATCGTTGCAGTTGAGATGAGCCAGGGTTAAGATCATATTCATGTTCTCTATCCTTATATCTGAACCTTGTAAGAACAGGGATTTTATATATAACAAACAGAAATTAAAACACATGGCCAAAAATTTTGAGGACATTAAATAAAAGCTGGTAACTCTTGGGTTCAGTGTCCACCAGTTTTTGACGCTTTCAAAGAAGAAAGAATCGTGATGCAGCATGACAGAAGGTAGATATTGAGTTAAAGGGTTACATGAAAGATGCTATGGGTTACATGAATAAAAACTTCTGAACTTTATAATTCTATAACTGTCTGGGTTGGTTCTGCAACCCAACAAGACAGACTCAGATTTCAGAGGATAATTAGAACTGCAGAAAAAACAATCGCTACCAACTTGCCTTCCATTGAGGACCTGTATACTGCATGAGTCAAAAGAGCTGTGAAAATATTTAGAGGCCCCTCACATCCTGGACATAAACTGTTTCAACTCCTACCCTCAAAACGACGCTATACAGCACTGCACACCAGAACAACTAGACACAAGAACAGTTTTTTCCGGAACGCCGTCACTCTGCTAAACATAATTCCCTCAACACTGTCAAACTATTTGCTAAATTTACTAAACTATTTACTACTATTAATCTTCTCATCATTCCCATCACCTTCCACTTATTTATTTATTTATTTATTATTTACATTTCTATACCGCCCTTCTCCGAAGACTCAGGGCGGTTTACAGCCAAGTTAAAAAGACATATACAAAAATTAAAACACAATATTTGAAATTTAAAAATCTGAAACCATAAGGCCGAATATTAAAATAATAAGAAATAAAACCACTCAATTAAAAATTACTCTTAGGCCAACCCTGCTCGTTGAAACAAAAAAGTCTTGAGCTCGCGCTTAAAGGCCCGGAGGTCGGGAAGAAGGCGTAGCCCCAGAGGCAGTTCGTTCCATAGGGTAGGTGCCCCAACAGAGAAGGCTCTTCCCCTGGGGGCCTCCAGCCAACATTGTTTAGCTGACGGCACCCCGAGGAGACCCTCCCTGTGGGAGCACACAGGTCGATGGGAGGCTATTGGCGGCAGTAGGTGGTCCCGTAAGTAACCTGGTCCTATGCCATGGAGCGCTTTAAAGGTGATCACCAACACCTTGAATTGCACGCATTACTGTATGACTTTAACTTTGTTGCTTGTATCCTTACAATTTATATTGATATTGTTTCCTGATTGCTTATTTGTAACTTATGACTAACATTAAGTGTTGTACCTTAGAATTGTTGACGAACACATCTTTTCTTTTATGTACACTGAGAGCATACGCACCTTCAAGACAAATTCCTTGTGTGTCCAATCACACTTGGCCAATAAAAAACTCTTCTCTTCTCTTCTATTCTATAGTATAAATCATATACATGAGTGTACGGGGCTAACTAGGCCACCAGGTGGCAGTACAACTGTTCAGAGGTCGCAACGGTCTGGGCGTAGCTTCTGTTGGGTGGGGGGAGTCAACTCCGCCCAATTCCCTCCCTCGAGATTGACGTGCCTCCAGTAGCAAGCGGCCGCTCAGGTGTGGGCGTGGCTGCTGGAGAAACCCCTCTCGCTTTTACTCAGGCAGCCGGTGATTACGGTGCCCGGCTCGATTTTACATCGCCCGTCTTTCCTGGTCGTCGAGAGGAGTGGCTGCCCATCCCGCTGGCTTTCGGGCAGCGCCATGGCAGAGCTGGAGAGCTTGGAGTTCGGCAAAGCAGATTTCGTGCTTCTCGACACCGTGTCTATGCCGGAGTTCATGGCCAATCTCCGATTGAGGTACAGAGTGGATGGCCGGGGGTGGGGCGGTGGGAGAATCTCCGTTGCCCCTTCCTGCCCCCATTCCAGGCATTTGGAGAAGGAGATGGCAGCAGCAGGTCTCTTGCTTTCGTCTACCATGGAAAGTAAATCGGTTTCATTTCCCATCGCCAGTTAAATGAACCCTACTAAAACAAAAGTTCCCTAGCCAGAGGTGATTGGGACAAAAGCAAAGCAGGGAGAAAAGCTATTTATTATTTGGATGGTAGATCACCATGAAATCCTACAGCTGCTAGGTAGACCAGGAAATTAAAAACCCAAAAGACAAGGCAAACTATTTCTGTATTGCTGCCAGGAAAACTGCCTGGATGTGGCTAAGAAGTCATCAGTCATAAAGTTCAATCTAACCTTCTAACTTAAACATTTGGACCCTGTGTTCATAGAGTGTCGTATGCATCATCTATCTGAATTGAAAAACAGTGGGATTGCTTCTTGGGACTGTTAAATCCCAGCTACTATATCTAATGATCAGGAATCCTGGAAATGGTTATAATCTCTGAAGCAGCCTCTCTCAACTGGTTGCTTTCCAGATCTAGTTAAAGTTGGAGGGGGGGAAGGAGGGAAGGAGAGGGGGTGTTATGGGTTTGGGAAGAAAGCATCATCCCTCATTTAAAAGATTGCAAGGGTTGAGAGAGAGTTGTTTACCCACGGCTTCATTGTGAGCAGAGCTGAAAAGTTTGAGACTTTCTGATTCATACCTTAGTTTTTATTCAGTGTGTTAAACCCACTTGAGGAAGTATTTGTATCTTTACTAGATAGGGTTTGAATGTGGAAGCCCTGCTTTTAAATAGTCTTAGAGGATATTGACTGATACTGTGTACTCTATTAATTCTTGCAGTAACATCACTCAAAAAAAATCTTGCTGGCTCACTTTTATAATGTTATCTTCAAGCCTTCCAGAAGTTTATTCATAGAATTTATCTCTATCCACAGACTTCCTGAGATATCTGCTTTTTATAGGATTGAATTTTGGGGTTGAATCTTGAGTAGCACAACACCCTACCTCAGCTTTATATACTGCCTCAATAAAATCACTCAAATAATGGCTGAAATATCCACTTCTTGGAAGTAGAAATAAGTTTTTATAGCACGCACAGAGCCTATTAAGGGCAAGAGGGCGATTAATTTTTTTAATCCTGTGATATATTAGTATCATAAAATTGTCTAAAATTTTTATCTCCAACAGTTTACATAATCCAGAGTGGACAATATCACACACAATAGGCAGATTGCAGAAAACATCCCAAACACTCACATACACACACTCAAACTCTCACATACCACACACCCGTAATATGCAACAATAGCTGTCTTTTTAAAACTATCCAAATTGGAAAATTAAAAGACAGCCTATTTTTGTTATAAAATGTTTCTATGAAACACATCTCTACATTGAAACATCTCTTACTCTTGATTATTTCTGAGTTTGGAAACTGAATTTATAACCCAGTTTATAAATTGAGTGGGTGAAGAATTCCTGGCTTCCAAATATCACAAAATTATAAACCAAAAAATACCACCATGTTGACTGGGATTGTTGGGAACTTACTCCTGGTGAAAATCTATTTAGTCTTCTGGTTTGCATTGTTGATTTCAGTACAATTTTCAAAACAGTGACTTTTTTTGGGATGACATATGAATTCACTTTGACTGATAAATAGGACTGCACACATTAGAATCTTATTCCTGTTGTGTCCTGTCTCATTACTCTTATGGCAGCTCTTTAATCATTTGCCGAAATTTAAGTATATCACCTGGGTATGGAATAGTCACTATGTGGCATAATTAAATATACATACTGAGGAACTCCATGTATATAATAATGGCACAAATTATTCCATTAATCAACACAGAATGAATATGCTTGTGTTGTATAGGCCTTTAGCTTAATTTCTATGACAGTTCAGATTTAATACATCTGTTTGCACCATTGTGTTGGTTTGTCTGGGATAATTGTCTTTCAGCTTGTTTTCAAGAACCTCTCAACAATCTGTTTCCCATAGACACTACAAAACCAATGTCTTGTTTTTCAGAACCTCAGAAAACCATCTGAAATTCCAAGAGAAGTTCTGTCTCTAAAGTCAAGCAAGTGCTCTCTTTAATAGACCAGTTTGGGGTGGGGGGCACAGCCAGCCAGCCAACACACACACACACCTTGCTGTTTTACTGCAGGGCTTTTAGCTCCTCTTTCCTAGGCAGCTGAGTTGGCTGGGGGGAGGTCTTGAAGGGGCAGGACACCATCAGCCCAAGTGTCCAAGGGGAGTGCATAAGCGCACCAGCGTGCCTAATGTCCCTGTCATAATGTTTTCTTTTATTCGTATCCTTTACATGTATTTATAATTATGTTTACACTTGTATCTGTTAAAAATACATGCTTGATGAAATCAAATAAATAAAATAAAAACAAAGGCTAGTTATGTTTAGGCAGCCTGCCCTCTCACACTAGAATTGACCAGTGCTTGAATAGGAAGCAATTTAATAATGATTGCAACTCCCAATCCCAGTAGATAGACCAAATTAAGAAATCAAATCCACAGGAAGGCTAAAAGAAGTTTTTATTGAAATTGGCTACAATAATGGAATCCTGAAAGTCCAATTATGTTGTACCTCCTCCTTATTCCATAAATTATGAAGGTGTGTGCTTCAATAACTTCTGTTATCTTGTTGTTCTGGACTTTAAAAATGTGCCAGCTCCTTTTATCTAGGGAACAGTTTCTGCATACAGATAGGTCTTGACTTACAATTCACAATTCATTAAGCAACTGTTGTAAGTTACAAGAACACTAAAAAAAGAGACTTAACAACCAGTCTTTGCACTTCAAGCATCCCCATGGTCTGTGATCACAATCTGGGCACTTGACAACCAGCTTGTATTTATAATGGCGGCGGCATCCCAGGGGTCATGTATTTGCCATTTATAATCTTCTCAGCCTTCTGACAAGCAAAGTCAATCCGGGAAGCTAGATTCACTTAACAACTACATGATTCACTTAACAATCATAGCCAGAAAGATCATAAAATCAGGCATGACTCACTTAACAATCACTCTGTTTAGCAATGGAAATTCTGGTCTCAATTGTGGTTGTAAATCAAGGATTACCTGTATCCATCAAAATCATTTTCTTTACTCTCTACCCACCAGTTGGACCAAGTACTTTATAAGAAATTTTTAAATGCTTAAAATGTGAACCTTTATTACCTGTTGTGCTTGCACTACCTGACTTCCCCATGGCAAACAGTTGTGTTGAGTTATTTCTTGACATAGTAGGTTAGATTAGAATAAGGACAAGATTTCTAGCAGCTTTACTGCAAGGATATTTTCTTCTTTTGCCTTAACAAAGAAAATATTGTTTTCCATAAGAAGCCCAGATCATGAAGATCTATTAGTGATGTTAGCTATGATAGGTAAAGTCTTCCTGTTCAGAAACAAGACTAGGTGCTAAAGGCCAGATGAAAGACCTATTTCTTTCATATTTTATTTGAAAATTTTCTTGCTTAAAAATTGAAGCAGGTAACCGAATTCCCTTTCAGTTTACCTAGTGTAGCTGCAGGTAAAGGACATAGTAATGTTGCAATGCAACATCAGGAAAGACATGTTGCTGATCCTGTCTTAAAGCCATATCTTTATTCATGTGAATAATAGTTGAATTCATGTACATCTATAAATGTCGCTATATTGGCTACTTCTTCTTCTATTTGTTATATTTCTAGTTTTGAATGAAAAGGCTGTTTTTATGGTGAGTTTTGACAAGAATTTATGTTAAAGGAAAGAGTAGGAAATTGCATTTTTGAATCATATTTATTTAGCTAGCCTCATAGTTGGAAGTAAGGTCTATTGGCAAAGTAAGTTCCTTGCTATTTCTTTGAAGGGTGGATTTCACTAAACACTGCTAGGTCAACATTCAATGTGTGACTCAGAGATGGAAAGGAAAATAAACATTTAAGGAGACCTCTTAACCTGGACAGTTAAAAGTTGTATATCATCTTGGATTCCAGAGAGTAGAACAAAATAAATGAATAAAAGTGGATTAAGACAAAAAGTTATCAATTGAATAAATTAATGCATGACTATGAACAATTAGGAAAAGTGAATTTCTGCAAGAATTGCCCAAAATAGGTTTCCCTGTATTGATTTTATTGTCTATCATTGTTTCTGCTGTCTCTAAGGTGAAATGGCATCTACTTTCATTGCCTCACTTAGCAATTTTTATTGATTTGGACTTGGGCCTAGGCTCCTGGGCCTAAGTTTTTGTCAAGGGGTATCTGGATGTTGGTTTGTTTAGAGTTTTTGCTATTTTATCAGTGATTAAGGTAACAGCTATCACTTTCCCTAAGTGCTAGTACAGTAACCTAGCACACACCCTTTACCCTAACACACAAATATGAACCTATGGCCTAATATGATACTTCATTCAGGGCATATCAGAAAATAGGATTCAATATGGTGGATTATGCAGAATATCTTGAAAAAGAAGATAAAGTTTACTCCACAATTGTTTTTATTAGGTATAATTATGGATTGTACAGTAACAGAGACTAAATTAATATTGAACTTAATATCAGCAGCAAGACTTTTGGTAGCGCAATATTGGAAGAAAGAAGAATTGCCTACAATTGAAGAATGGACACTCAAAGTTTCAAATTTGGCAGAAATGGCAAAAATTTCTGCGTATCTGAAAGATTATTCACAAGAACGATATATAGTATCATTCCATATATTTATATCTATCTATAGTACCATAGATATATATGGAGAAAATGGATTGATTATATTCAAAATAAGTATCAGACTAAAAAATATCAAATAGCTTATGAGTGATTGTGGGAAAAGTATTGTACCTGTATATTTGTTTAAAAGGGAAAGGGGAGTTAAGGGAGCAATGGGGGAGATGAGATTATGGCTTATGGTTTTTGTAGTATTTTAGCGTATGTTTGTTAGATGCTATACCCTGTATTTTGCTCTGGGAAGTCTCCAGGGGGAGGAGGGGGGAAGGGGGAAGGGAGGGTGGAGGGGGGGAGATAATTGTTAAAAAAAAATTATTGTACAACTTTTTAATAAAAAAGAAAAGAAAATAGATTCAACAACTATTTTAGAGGAAAACTCTGTGTTATCCCAAACAGTGTCGTGGCCATTTAACAATGGGAAGAAAAAGTTATTGGGAATCAGGCAGAATACAAATTTCATTTTTTAAAAATGGAGTAACTACTTGCTGCCACTGTGAAATTAAGATGACCCCCTTCTCCTCATTTTTCTCTTACACCTGATTTTTAGCTACAACTCACTTAGTAGTAACCTTGCTATTGACAAAACATAGCATACTAACATCTACTCCATTTCTCCACTGTGATTGTGGTTATTATGTTTAAGAACTCTAAAAATACTTTTATGGCACAATGCAAACATACAACCACATCAGCACATAGACATTTTGAATGATCAGTGTTTGATTAAATTTGTTTTTACCTTTTAAAAAACAAAAAATGCCTAAAACTTATAATTATGATCATGTTTTCGCAGTTTTCTTAACACTGATGGTTTCCCATTGCCTATTTGCTTTTAAAAATGTGAAAAAAGTGCTACTTTTGATGACCGGGTAAAATACTGGAAGAAAAATAATTTGTGATGCTTTTGCTTTTTTAACTGGAATCCCTGGAACATTAGCAGCTAAGTGTTCTGAAAACTGCTTTATGCATATAAGGAGAGAGAGTTTGGAGGCAGCAAGGAGGGAATTCATTGTACTATTGCCAGTGAAAAGCCAAATTCACCACAAGAATGTTCCTATAACCCCCGTAATTCCAAACATATTACTTCCTTTATGAAAGCATAGACAATTTAGACAGGGAGTTGTCTTAAAATCAGTTAGGCACGAAATTTGCTTTTCCACCCTCCTTTTCTGTCTGGGAGAAAGCGTAAAATGATTTAAAATAATCTAAGATATCGTTTTCTGCAAAATTTAGAATCCTCCACCTTGGGTACCTAGGCTTTTTTTTCTTTATTTGACACATGTTCTCTTCATTAATCTTCATTTTCTGAATGATAGGTGCATGTTTTGCATGTTTTGCATGCTTTCATTAATATTAATTAATATTAATAAATTAATATTGCATGCTTTCATTAATACTACAGAGATCTTAATCACTGGTTAAGAATTGAAAAATGGGAATAGGCACTGTTATAAGAAGTTAATTAGAATTGTATAATAGATGCTTATTTTGCTTTGGGCTGAAATTTCCTCCTATTTGGTCTAACAAATCGTTTTATCCCTACGGACTGATTCACATTGCTTTGGTGACAACTCCATCATAGTCTAGAGAGCAATGATGAAAAAGGAACTTCATTCACTAACTTATCTTGGGAAGCTCTTTACATGTTTTCAGTGTTTATGTTCAGGCAACGAACAATAAACTCACACATACTGAACACAGAAAGACGTTTTAATTATTTTCTAATGCAGAATTTTTAAAAGTAACCTTAGTCCTATTTGGAAAATGGTAAGCTATTTTAAACTTATTTCGCTAAGGATTGAAGGAAAATCATCCAGTGCTATAAAACTTGTCGATCCAAAGGTTTCTAATAACTGAAAAACACTAAGCAAGCAATTTTTGAAAATGATTAGAAAAGAAAGTGTTAAACTCAGTGTTAAAGGAGGCGATCTAAGTTTGAGCAGGATGGGTAATCCCTCATTTCTCAGAGGTCTAAATCCACTGGAGATCACTGTCTTGCAATCACCTTGTGGGAAGCAATGCTCTATATCAGGGGTCTGCAAACTTGGTTCTTTTAAGACTTGTAGACTTCAACTCCCAGAGTTCCTCAGCCAGCAAAACTTGTGGAGTTGAAGTCCACAAGTCTTAAAAGAGCCAAGTTTGCAGACCCCTGATCTAGAGCATTTATGGGCTATCTTGAGTCCTCTCCACACCTAAAGAGGAATTATGAAGAGCCAGTCTTCTTGCTGGCTCTTCATTCCATCACATTGGTTGATTGTACTTTCAATGGCGTCATCTTCGCTAAATTCTTTCCTTGGAACAATGCTTAACTATGTCCTTGTGAATCAAATGCAGTGGAATCTTTATGTTATGTTTCATTATATTGCCTTTTTATAGACATATTAAAAAGCAACTTTTTGAGCAGATTTTTCTAGGTCATACAGACCATTTATACATCTAACTATCGCTAACTGACCAGCATAACTCCATAGTTGTGGCAGTGGCCAAATTCTCTTGCCACATTCTGACTCAGTAAGATAAATACTCCATTCCTGATGAGGAGTTTAGTTTTTCTTTCTGTTTGGCTTTATCTGTTTTATCTGTAAAGCACATTTTTCTCATTTTATATATGGTCTACAATCGCAAGTTGAATAATCAAACAATATGGGTAATCCTCCTATTACAAAAAACAGTTGGGACTGGTACCGTAAGGGTTGTTTTTTTTTTTTTTTTTTTTTTTGTTTTACATTTATACCCCGCCCTTCTCCGAAGACTCAGGGCGGCTTACAGTGTATAAGGCAATAGTCTCATTCTATTTGTATATTTTTACAAAGTCAACTTATTGCCCCCCCAACAATCTGGGTCCTCATTTTACCTACCTTATAAAGGATGGAAGGCTGAGTCAACCTTGGGCCGGGCTCGAACCTGCAATAATTGCAGGCTTCGGTGTTCTTAATAACAGGCTATTACCAGCTTGAGCTATCCGGCCCCTTGTTAAGTGCATGCACTTGATTTTACAACTTTTTTGCTGCTGAAAGCCAGCTAGGAAAGTTGTAAATGATATCACATGGCTGTGGGATGCTGTTACCGTTGAAAAAGTGCAATGGTTGCTGAATGTCCAAATTATGATCCCACAACCACAGAGATATTGCAACTATCCTAAGTGGAAGGGCCAATTGTAAGTTCCTAAGTTACTTGCCATTTGTAACTCTGAATGATTGCTGCACAAATCATTGCAGGACTATCATGAGGAGAGTTTGTACTTAATATTACATATACCCTAACTGGGCTGCAAGATCCAGACCTCTTGAAGCAAATTTTCTGTTATCTCTTTGCAAATTATAGTAAATACATCTATTTCCTGCCTTCAAAAATAGCCTGGATTTTCCCATCCCAGATATATGTCTAATATTAAGCTGGGTCTATTTTTTTTTGTTTCAAAATCTGTTTGTCTTTCAAATCTGTTTACACCTTCTGTTACTATTGCTGAAGTTTTATGCATGGCTTGTCCTAGGTGCTGATACTGAAGAACTTAGCAGTTTGATAATTGCAGTTTATAGTTGTTGCGATTAACTTTGTACAGGTACTGTAATAAAAGATTAATAATTAACTTTTGAAGCAATTTAATACATTGAAATGCCTTATATCCTTGAAGCAATTTTTTTGTCTTTGGTAAAAGGTGTTCTTCCGACTTACTAAATACTTACTGTACTTACTAAATTGCATGTTATGGTATTTTGGTCTTAAAAGGCCCATCCATTTAAGAAACCAATCCCATCTGAGAAATATTTATGTTGTGTAATTAGTATTTTATTTCACTAAGGTTTCTGTGGGGAGGATGTAACTACGGGAGATGACTTTTTTGTTGGCAGGCTTAGTTTATTCTTGACCTCGCCCTACAAACAGTATCAGAGTTGCAAAAGCAGAACAACTGTTTTGGTTTTGGTGTATTCCTTGTCAGTATCTTGTTTATAGTTTTGCAGTTTGTCATTTAATTATTTTTGTTACACAGTGAATCCTTTCCATGTTTGTATATTGCTTTTTAGAATGTACTCCGTTATTCTTAGCTGACGAATTTGTATATGTACAAATGCTCAATATATATGGAGGGCACCACTTGAAGAAACAGTGGCACCTGGATGTGAGATACTGGATTTTGCTAACTACAGATTTATATTGTTTTGAGACTAGGCTATATTATTCTAATTATTCTTAATTCAACAACAACAATGCATTTATCTCCATACCAACTGTCCTGTGGAGTTTGTAGGTAGCATTCCCTGAGAACAAATGGTTCCTTCATATATCTTGCTCGCTATTTTATTACAAAAGCTGTACAGTACTCCATTTCAGGTTAACGCATTAGAAAATAATGGTGTTGATTTGTTTACTTGAACGACTGTTTCCACGTAGACAGAAAATATAGCAATGTGTGTTTGTGGTGTTAGGAGAGGGCAGGGCCATGATAAATAGTTTTCTGCAAAAAAAAATCATTCAGATCTTATGGCTACTTTTAGCTTATCCTGGACTCTGAAAAACAGAACTTGATTTTCTTATGTGTGGCAGATACTGAAAGGCTGTCACACCAGCTATAATGTGGTTTGTATGAGGACTATGGACACAAAGCAGTGGCCAAGGGACTAGAATAGATCAGCTCATATTTCAACATAAAAAGAAAAGCAGTGCCAAAATTTTTGTAAACAATTTCAAACAGTTGCATTTATTTCACATGCTAATATGATAATGCTTAAGATTTTGCAATCCAGACTTCAACAATACTTAGAATGAGAATTGCCAGATGTACAAATTGGATTCGAAAGAAAAAGAGAGTTCACTTTTTAACATCCAGTGAATATTAAAAAATAAATAAAAAGGGAGTTCCAAAATAAGTATTTTTGATTTAAACAAAGGCTTTTAACTGTGTAGCCCAAATAAATTGGGAATAGCTCTTTAAACGTGGGTATAAGCCAGGTGAATTGGTTACCACATTATTTCATATGCATATTGAATAATAAAATGACCACGTTGGAACACCTTAAGAGTAAACATGTTAGAATGCAGTTTGTAACAAATAAATGGTGAAGGAATGTGGTAAGATTATATACTGTCATCTTAATTTTAATTTATTATCATGAGAAACAATGGACTAGAAGAAATAAAAACTGGAAATAAAGTTGATAGAAGAAATATTAACAATCTCAGGTGATGATATTATTTTGATGTTGAAAGCAAAGAAGACTTGAAGAATCTTATGTTGAAAAGCACAAAAGCTCCTTTGCTTGAAAAACTAACAACATGAACAGGTGGCTTCAAATCAATTCAGTTAGATATTAGTAGTAACAATATTTATCTTCTTAAGCTCAAAAATACTAGATGAACTTCAATCAAGTTGCATACTGAAAATACTAACAGTAAGCTAAAACCTAGTATTTTGAATATTTAATGTGAAAATAAGAGCAGCATGAAAAATGCTTAGAAAAAAAAGGAAGCAAACAAGAACTGAAAAGAAGCAGTTATTGGTAAACAATTCAGATGAAGTCCACTGAGTCACAAAGAGCAGAGATAAGGACTGAAGAACCATTATATATTCCTTCTGAGTATATAAGTTGATTGTTCAAATATTGTAAGCCCCACTATGTAGACAAAACCAAGACATCAATTCCGCAATAAGACTAAAACCACTTTTATTAATATTGGCTATAGGCATAGACTCTTGAAAGTCTGACTGTGCTTTACAAGCATTCATGGAATTAGGGAGGTGTCTGTCTGAGTCAGCTGCATATGCCTTGGTAATTGGCTTGGCCCTTTTCTGTCAAGATTATCTTCCGTATTCTGTACAAATATCTTCTTTGCCACTTCATAGAACAAATAATATTAGGCCTTTTTTGAACTTACCACTTTGTAAATATTTCATAAATCTTTGTTTTATTTTTTTAAAAAACAGTCCATTTAGAGTGATAGGAAGATAAGGATTTGAAAGATAAATCTGTATAAATTGAGGGATTAACTAGACAATGTTTAAATTTGTAATACTTTTGAAAATACTGAGGTACTCATTGCAGCTCAGTTGTTTGAGGGTTTTTCTTAGGGCTCATCCATTCCTCTCTCTTGGAAATAATTCCCAACTATGGTGCTAAGGCTCAACTGGTAGAACAGCACTTTTCTGTCAGATTGTTTTGATATGGCTAAAACCTGTCTGAGTGGTGGCCTGATTCCAAGATGGAAGTTTTGTGTTGGGACATAACCACAAAGGTAAATGGGTTATCTTAGAGCTGGCTCATGGATAATGTATAGGTAAGCCATTAGATGAAACCAGAAACTAGTTAAATTTCCAAAAGTCACTGTAATTGGTAGGTGGAGAATTCCAAGATTGTACTGTTGTGGTTGGCTGTGTGCTTTCTTGAGAGAACTACAAAGATGACTTGTTTCTTCCAAGTCTTGCTTATGATTATGATTATGGATTTTCGGTGCCAACTGTGAAGGAGGAAATACCTAATAACCTGTTGTAACTCTTCAGATGTGCTTTTCTTAGACAAACAGTCAATTTTTGCTATTTCATGAACGTGTTTGACAATTCTAGTTAACTTTCTTTTAATCTCCCAATCAAAGGACCAATGTATTGTCCAATTTATATTTAAGTTAATCAAACATGGGTCCATGGTATGTGTCGTTTTGTCTGTGTATTCTCAACTATGTTTCTGGGGGTTTCAAACAAATTCAGCAGCTACAGCCTAGTATTAATTGATGCAAAATAATCTTCTGTTAGATACAGGCCTTCCTCTTAATCAAAATCTGTGCCATTTCTTATCAAAGATATATTCAATAGATCTGCGCAAACTTTGAAAAAGGTGCTTCAGAATGTGCAGAAACATGTCCAGAACATTTTTTTAAATAAAAATAATTAAACAGTGCCTCCTTTTCTAGGGTCACAAAACTTCTGTGAAAGCTATTCTCAGTTGTCTCTATTTGATTATTTGTTTATATCCATTGTAAACAGGAGCAGTCTTATAGGCAGCAGTATGTGTTTGGAAGATGTAGTTACTTTAAACATTTGAAAAGAAGTGCTTTATATATACTCAGTTGTGTTTTAAAGGATTTTTACAACCTTAAAACACATTATTTCTTTTGTCCTTGAAAACTTTGTTAATAACTATTCAGATTAATACATATCTTGAAGTGTGGAAACCACTGTTGGAGTATTATAATACAACTGAATGATAACAACCCAGAATGTACAAAAGAGAGGGGGGAAGGCAATGTTTGATCTACAGGATTGTACACCTGCCTGAGGCATAAAAGTTTTCCTTGGTTAAAAGTGGAGTAGGCAGAAGGGAGTTTCAATCCTGAGGGCGGATGACATGCCAACTCTAAAAATGTTAGTTTTACAACTACTCAAGTGTTTGGAATGTTTATGAATAAGTCAAAGTGGGTGGGATTAGGAATAGAAAAGAAACTGTTATCATACTTCATTTTTGCAATAGGATCTATAGGATATAAGTTTATCAGTATTATCTAATATGCTGGTTAGTCTCCATATTTGTAATACAATTAACATTTCAGAATTAAACCTTGCATGCAATTGGTCGGTTGTCTTCTAATCAAAAACCTTAAATACTTGTTTTCTAGAGTAACAACATAACAAATGACTACATTCCTAAAATGTTTTAGGAATCTTAATTTTTACTATCTTAACTGTTAAAAGACAGAACTGTTTCCTTTCTTTTTGTTATGGGTAGAACTTAACTTATGACTCCGAATAAGCCACAAATGTTCTGTTGAAACAATTGTTAAGTGATTTGCCCCATTTTACAACTTTTCTTGCCCTAGTTAAATGAATCATTGCAGTTGTTAAGTTAGTAATACTGCTTTACATTAAATAAATCTAGCTTCCTCATTGACTTTGCTTGTAGAAGGTCACAAAAATGGATCACATGAACTGGCACACTGCAACCATCATAAATATGAACCAGCTGCCAAGCATCCAAATTTTAATCATACAACCATGATGCTGCTGCAACAGTTATAAATGTTGAAAACAGTCATAAGTTGCTTTTTTCAGTGTCGTTGTAACTTTGAATGGTCACTAAACAAATGGTTGTAAGTCAGGGACTACCTGTACTTTGAATAAACCTGCTCTTAAAAATATTTATTTCCGCAATTAAAGCAAATCTGTACATGTGTGTTGAACTTCCTATAGAAAGAGGAAATTCTTACACAAGATTTTTCTTGAAAATTTTGATTCATTCCTGATTTTTGCCTTTCTGAAGATAGCACCCGTTAATAATGGCAATATTGTTTACCAACAATCTGTCTAAAAAATGTGGAATCCGATTTTCATGACTCCCTACTCTTTGCTTTTCTTAATTTTATGTCTTAAGCAGTCTGGTGCAATTGAGGAAGAAATTAATATTAGTGCAGGTTGTAAACTTTGCTACAGGCAGTTTTACTATGTGGAATGCAGCATATGATTTATTTTTATGTGGTGAAGCGGGAAAAGGATAATACCTGCCACTTAATTATGAAACACGATTATTTTGGGGGAATTATGAATGTGTTCATATATGGGAGGGAAAGTCATGTTTAAAGCTTTTTTGTTGCTTATCATAGTGAACTGAGTTTACAGATAATGTTACAATAAAGCATGGTTTACCTCAGTAACATTTGGGGATTTAGCCTTGTGATTTTCTAGAAGTTAGCAGGAGGCTATTTAGTGACATGGTAACATTACTAGAAAAAGCTGAAATATTTTTAACACATGTTTTGAAGGATTGAATGAAAATAGGAACAGAATCCCTCAAAGAGTAGTGCAGACTGAGAAAATTGTGGTTATCAAAATTAATTATGGCAATTTGTCTCCCACAGCCCTCCTGTTTCTATTTTTGCTCGTAATTGCATTCCATATGTGTTTGTGTGAAATTTGACCATTTTGCTGCTAAATGTTGTTGACTCAATCTCAGAGCAGTTTATAGTGGCAAATGGACTCCTGGAGAATCCATGTGAGGTGTCTACTCTTGGTTTGCATTCACAGTGTTTAGGTTCAGATTCATGCAGTGCTTAAAAACGTCTGTGTGGAGACATATTTTATAATTATTAGATCTTTGGATTTTACCCTGTTTCCCCCAAAATAAGACATCCACTGATAATAAGCCCAATTGGGCTTTTGAACACATGGCAGTAAGGCTAAGCGCTTATTACAGGGTTCAAAAAAATATAAGACAGGGTCTTATTTTCTGGGAAACACGGTGTCATAAGTGCAAATTAGCAGGCTGCTAATGAATTCTGTGCAGTGCAGAAGCTTGTTACTAATAGTGTAGATATGTGTTAAAGAATATATTGTTTTACCTGCTTTTGAATCACTTTTAGCTATTATTTCTCTGTTCTAATGCAGGATCTGAAAACAAATGTCACTACTTGTTGATAAGAGGTTCTAACTTGTTAGGACTTGTCAGATAATGTGTCACCCTCACTGTTTCCCTGTTGGAATTGCATCATTTTTGTACTATCTTTTTTGTTATTGTTGCTTTTCCCATGTGAGGCAACCAGAACTCAAGTCTTTCCTTGTATGGTCACATATGAGCAGAGAGCAGTTGTTTCATATTGAATAATAGCCAGCCTCTCATGTCCAGAGGAATTATGGAAAAGAACTTTGGGAGTGAACTCCAGAAAAGCATTAGCTCCTCCAGTTAATAACGGAGTATATTTGTACATTGAACAGTTATTACCAAAAGGAATTTCAATGGAGGGAAGACACTACTGTATGTTTGGAAACATGTTGTTAAGGCCTTATTTTCACAAGTACACATAGTGTTTTGTATAATTGACCCCATTTGGATATATTTTTTCTAGAACGAAATATCAAATATTTATTTATATCATGTATTTCATTGCTAATGTTGCTGCTTTTATTATAGCCTTGTATGCATGTTTCATTAATGACTTTTAATGCATCATTTAGGTATCTGAATTCATATATACCTTTTGATTAAAAGAAATGGGCCTAAAATTGGTCTATTAAAAAATGTGGACACATTCCTCTTGAAAGAAACATCTTTGTGTTCCCATTTTATATATAAAATAATTGGCTAGCATTCTAAAAATAGATATATGATTGATTCAGTGGTGTTGTACAGTTTAGCTAGATCTACCAGTTTTCCTTTGAAGTTCAAATGCTGAAATTCAGAAACAGTGCTCTACTGTATTTAGAAGTTCTCTGTATTCACAAAGCAACAGAGCAAGACAAATGTAAAATATTTCTTTATAAGAAAACAATGAAGCTTCTAAGCCCATAGTTGCTGATAGCTTGTGGCCCATTAACAGCAAGAAGGGAATTGAAGAACCTTTAAGAAATTATGCTTTTTTATTGCTATGCTTTGACAACTAGAAGAGGAAAATCTATATTTGAGGCAGGTTTCCATGTAAATTAAGCAAAAACTTTGGAATTTAACTATCAGAAATTATGGCTGTAATAAGCACAGTGGGTAACTAAAACTTTGGAATTTGACAATCAGGAATTATGTAACAAGCATGGAGGGTAGCTAAAGGTTGAATAGGAAACGTGATATTATTCCAGAATTCAAGAAATAACTGTAAGAAATATGTGAATTATCTATTGAATTATCTAAAAACAGTATTTTCTGTTAAGCGAAACATGTAGCAATATCTGCATCTACTGCAGATTTTATATTATTTAATAATAATATTTTATACTGTTCATACAGTAGTGAATTCCTTAGTAAACTGATGAGTATTGATACATGTAAAATATAAAATAAATTATCTTTTTTCTTTTCTTTCTTTTTAATGTTGTTTGGAGTTGTCTCCTTTCTAATTCTTATTTTTATTTTTTTAAGATTAAAGATTGTTTTGTCAATTGTGTATATAATAAATAAATAAATAAATAAATAAATAGCAGAGAATCGCACCAAAGTAACCAGCCACAGTGTCTTAAGTTTGCGAGAAGTTTATATTCAAGAAGATAAATGATCTGAAAAATACATAATGATGCAGTAATGCTAGATTCTCCAGTAAATACCTGGTAAAAATCATTTTCTACTTTTGCTGACTATACTGATAAGTCCAAACATTGCATTTGACTGTGTATTTCCTTCTCAACACAGGTAATCCTCAGTTTATGACCACAATTGACAAGACAGTTGTGAAATGAGTTTTGCTCCATTTTACGGCCTGTCTTACCACAGTTTTTAAGTGAATTAATGCAATTATTACAGTTGTTAAGTGAGTCTAGCTTCCCCATGGACTTTGCTTGTCAGAAGGTCGAAAAAGGTGATTACATGACCCTGGGACAAAGCAACGGACATAAATATGAACCAGTTACCAACATCTGAATTTTTATCATGTGACAATGGGGATACTTTACAGTCATAAATGCTTTTTTCAGTGCTAACTTGGAATGGTCACTGAACGAATGGTTGTAAGTCAAAGACATATTGAAATTTATCCACTTGGATAAAAATTGCTACCTTGTAAAAAGCCTTTTTTAATCTCAACAACTATTGTAATACTTCATTATATATACTTTATAGTACTCCAAGTAAAAGATCAGATTGCTTTTGCTGGAAAGCAGTTGTGCAGCACATGGAATTTAGCCAAGAAAGCATAGTCCAAGATAGCATCCATAGGAAACTAAATACAGAGATTAAAGCACCTCTGCTCTTTGAACAATATTGATAAGCTTGTAGTACATTATTTATAATTTCTTTATTGTTCCTGGTGTAAATGATTTCATTCCTTTTTTATTTCATATTAGAGAAATAATAATGTACTATTAACAGCACTGAAAAAGTGGTATAGGTACTCCTTGACCTATAACTGTTCATGTGGTGAGCTTTCAAAGTTACAACATCACTGAAAAAAGTGACTTATGACTCATATATATGACGGTTCCAGTGTCATTGACTCATGGGATCCTCTTTTGTGAGCTTCTAACAAGCAAAGTCAATGGGGAAGCCAGATTCACTCAACAGCCATGTTCCTCACTTAACAACTGTGGCTAAAAATGGTTTCATAAAATGGGGCAAAATTCATTTAACAACTGTCTCATTTAGCATCAGAAATTTTGGGCTCAATTATGGTCATTAGTAGAGGACCATCTGCCAATATGATCATGCTAACGGTTTTCAAAGGAGGTAGAAAATCGAACTCTGAAAATGAGAATAAAAGATATTTTCTCAGAGAAGTAACAGACGGTACTATGCAAGCTTATTTAGAAGTAAGTCCCACAGAGTGTATTGGTTTTTCAAATAAGTATAAAATTTCTTTCAAGTTGAGCTTGATTTCTGGAGATTTGACTATAATATAATAATGGCTTGGTATGTCTGGGTACACACTTTCCAGGAAGTTTATTTGGTTTTCCTATCTAGCCTACAGTCTTAGTATTTCTGGATATTCTCCAATTTAAATTCTATTTAGGTGTGACTCTTCAGCTTTTTGTAAAATCATCTACCTGCTGCCAAATGCTGCCACCTGGAATTCATTGGACAGTAAAGACACTCAAGTTAGCTGTGGCATTTGATTGCTGCATCCATGCCAATTTCTTGCAGTATTGTAGAAATAGTTTGCCACAGCCTTCTTCTGTGAATTATTTTTTCTTTTTCTTTGAGTTTCCAGTGTAGTTCACTGTTCTAAAATGCAGGAACTAACTAGGATTAATCCTGCCTAGCATGTGAGATCATACAATATCATTCACATGCTGCCATTCACCTTAACTATACATAGAATTCAAGGCAAAGACAAAACCTAGGTCCAGTTTGTAGAAATGAATTTTACTATTTTGGGGATCCTTTATGGACCATAACTGTTCTGGAGGGACAGCGAAGAAAGGAGGCACTGGCCGGTGTGAACAGGGAAGTTGCAAATTCCCTGGAGCACCGGCATTAGCCTTTGACCCAGCAATGAGGAAAGGCAGCCATTAGGAGCTGTCAAAGTCGGGGCAGCCACACAAAAGAATTGAACAGGAGCGGTGATTTGTACGGAGTATTGTTACTGGGTGAGTGATTGGCCAACTCACAGGTAAGAGGAAAAAATTCTTAAAGCTGAAAAGATTTTCCAATTTGAAATTAGCGGCTAATTGACACATGGAAATTCAAAGTGAAGGGAAACAAAAAGCAAACAGGAACTTTAAGGCTAAAGCCCTAAAAGAAGAAATAACTTTCCATCTGGATTTAAAATTGGATTTGGAAGAAATTAAAAATACTAAAAGGAGAAGAAAATTGAGGGAAAGCATCTTATTACTAACAAAAAGATTTAATAGAGGAAGACGGAGTAACTATCTTTGCGGATTAACAAACGACATTTTGTTGTCGGGGATTTGTATATTGGAGAGACATCAGCTGGAGGAGAGAGAAAAAAACATTGATTTGCTTAGGCTATGATAAGAAAGGCTGGAGGAGTGTTTGTTTGAACAGCTGCAGCATAACTGCAAAAAAGGACTGGGAAGATTAAAGATTTGAATTGGAATGACTTAAAGAAACATCTGAACTGAAAAAGGGGAAAAAAGAGACAATATTTGGACTTGAATTTGAAGTATATATAAGTTAAAATAATAAATTTTAAAATCCTTTCTCCTTGAATTGAGAATATGGAGAATTGGGAGGAATTAAGGGAGATGTTTCAAATGGTGAGAGAATCATTTAAGGGAAACAAAGAAGCAGAGATATGGTTAAAAAGTAAAAAAGAAAAAGATGAAGAAATTATGAGGAAAAAACAAGAAGAACAAGAATAACTGCTGAAAAGGAAATAATTGAAGATAAAAACATAGATGATTACACTGGGATTGGCAGTGACAGACTAAAGAGAAGAGGCGGAAATGGGGAAAGATTGAGGGGGAAAACCAAAAGAGTAAAAATTAGAGAAAGGAGATGAAAAGGAAGAAATAAGAAAGAGAAAAAGAAAAAGAAGATAAGAGAATGGGAGAAAGGGAGAAAAATGCTAAGAAATGAATTTTGGAGAGACTGAAAGAAAATGGTTAGAAGAAATAGAAAAATGAGTAGCAGAAAAGAAATTAAAATAGTTATAGAAATTTTAGGTAAGATGTAATTGAGAAGAAATATATAGATTATTGTAAAAGGGAAGTAAAAAAGGCTGAAATGAAGTGAATGTAAGAAATAAAGAAGAAATATGCTATTTAATGTAAAATGGAGAAGTAGATGAAATGTGAAAGATATAATAGGATATATGTTTTATTGTCTGAGAACGCATGGAATGGGAGAGAATTATAGTGGATGGTAAAGAAATATATTTTAAATATGGAAAAGAACAAAGAAATTGATTGAAATTAAGACATAAAACTCAGAAAAAGTTAAAAAAGAGGAAGTATATAGTTTAAGAAAAGTAGTCCAGCAGATGAGATATGAAAGACAGTACAATAGATATATTGCTATTGAACTTACAATAGAAACAAAAAGGACTCTCTTGCTTGGTATATATGCACCCAATCAGCAACAAGAAAAATTTTATAGAATGTTATATGATAAGTTGAATCTATGGGATTATAAATCGTGCATTATATTGGGAGATTGGAATGGAGTAATAGATACACGAAAGGACAAGAGAATTTCTTCCAAGAAGATACCTGCACATGCAAAGCTGCCTAAATCCTTTTTTGATATGATAGAAGATTTTGAATTAAGAGATGTATGGAGACTGCGAAATTTGGAGGAAAGAGACTATACTTTTTTCTCTGATAGGCATCAATCCTTCTCACGTATTGATTTTATTTTAATTTCTAATGATTTGTTTTTAGAGTGAAGAAAACTAAGATATTTCCAAGATGTTTGTCTGATCATAGTCCTGTTTGGATGGAATTGCAATATGGAAAAGAGGGTAGAAGAACTTGGAGATTAAATGAAAATTTGTTTAGATATCAGGATAATGTAAATCAATGTAAAAAGCAGATGAAAGAATTTTTTGATTATAATTTGAATAATGAAACATCGATAGAAATGGTTTGGGACTCCAGTAAAGCTTTTATGAGAGGTGTATTAATATATCTTAATAATAGACAGAGAAATAAGCAACAAAGACAGCGTAGGTATTTAGAAGAGGAAATTTATAAGAAACAACAATTATTAATACATAACCTACATGATCAAAAACTTAAAGATGCAATAAAGTTACTACAGAATCAATTTAATATGATAATGGCTGATCAGGTGGCAACAAATATACAATATGCCAAACATAATACTTTTTGTAACGCAAATAGACCTGGTAGGTGGTTAGCATATACTTTAAGGAAAAGACAAAAACAACGTACTATAGAAAAAATAGAATACAAAGGTAAAGAGAGATATCAACAGGATAAAATTAAAAAAGCTTTTTTAGAATATTATACAAATTTATATCTTAAAGATAATATATTGAATAGGGATATTGATAATTATTTGAAGGAATATAAGGTTAAAAATTTAACTTTAGAACAAACGGATGAATTGAATCGGCCTATAACCTCGGAAGAAATTATTTTGGTAATTAAACAATTAAAAATGGGGAAAACTCCTGGTACAGATGGGCTCACAGTTAGTTATTATAGGAATTTACAGGATGAGATGTTAGGTCCACTTAAGGAATTATTTAATCAGATACAACTAGGAGGGGGAATTCCCCCCTCATGGAGAACCTCTTTTATTTCATTGATACCAAAAGAGGAACAGGATTGTTCTAAACCTGGGAATTATAGGCCAATCTCACTTTTAAATAATGATTATAAGATTTTTGTTAAAATAATAGCTAATAGATTAATGTTGATTCTGCAGCGAAGAATTCATAATGATCAATCTGGATTTATAAAAGGGAGACAGATGAGGAATAATGTTAGGCAGATTGTTAATTTACTGGAGTACTTAGAAAAGAAAAATTTTATTCCAGCAGCATTTATTTCTCTCGATGCAGAGAAAGCTTTTGATCGATTGCATTGGGATTTTTTATTTAAATTAATAGAAAAGATGCAATTTGGAGATGGTTTTTTAAGAATAATTAGGGCAATTTATGGAGAGCAAACAGCACAGATTATAATCAATGGTAGCTTAACAGAACCTTTTAAGATTGCGAAAGGAACAAGACAGGGATGTCCTTTATCACCATTATTGTTTATTTTAACTCTAGAACCATTATTGGATAAAATACGAGAAGTAAAGGAGATAGAGGGAATTAGAGTTAGACAGTATGAATATAAGTTAAGAGCTTTTGCAGATGATTTGGTGATTACTTTAACAAACCCTATAAATTCTAGTAAATCTTTGTTGGAAATAATTGATCAATATGGGAATGTTTCAGGGTTTAAGGTAAATCAGAAAAAGACAAAAGTGATAATAAAAAATATGGCCAGACAACAGAAAGAAAAATTAGAGGAAGTAACAGGATTTGAAATTGTAAAGAAGGTTAAGTACTTAGGTGTTTATATTACGTCGTCAAATGTGAAATTGTATAAGAATAACTATGAGGTTTTATGGCAAAAAGTTCAGAAGGAGTTGATTGTTTGGAAAAAATTGCAATTATCATTGCTGGGGAGAATTGCTGCTATTAAAATGAATGTTTTACCTAGATTTTTATTCCTCTTTCAGATGATACCAATAATTAAGAAAGATAAGAATCTTGAGGAATGGCAGAAGGGAATTAACAAATTTATATGGGAAGGTAAAAAAGCTAGGGTTAAAATGAAAATAATTCAAGATTCTCGGAAAGGGAGGTTTAAAATGCCTAATTTTAAATTATATTATGAAGCAGCTGTGCTCTCTGCAATAAGTGATTGGTTTAATTTAACAGAGGACAGAATTTTGAATATAGAAGGTTATGATTTGCTATATGGATGGCATGCATATTTAATTTATGACAAAAAAGTGGATAAGGCCTTTAAAAATCATGTGCTAAGAAATGCCCTTCTGCGTGTTTGGAAAAATACTCTTATAAACTAAATTATAAGGTTCCTATATGGGCAAGTCCTAGACATACAGTAGAAAATATAAACATAGAACAGAATCAGGAAATGATTACATATAAAGATCTTTTGTATACTGAAAGAGGTAATTTGCAGTTAAAATCTCTGCAGGTATTAAGAGAGGAAGGGAAAAATTATACTTGGTTTCAATATGAGCAACTACGTGCTAGATGGAAGGGAGATCAGAAAATTGGTATAGAGCAGAATGAGGAAATTTGGTAAAGCAAATTAGAAATCAGTCTCAGGAGCATATAAAGAGATTGTATAATGTGTTACTTGAAATAGATTCTGAAAGGGACTTGGTAAAGGACTGTATGATAAAGTGGGCACAAAATTTTCAGGAGCCAATATTATTGGAAACGTGGGAAAAAAATTGGGTTAGAAAGGTTAAATTCATGAGGCACAGAATCTGAGGAAAATTTTATAAAATGTTTTATAGATGGCATCTAGATCCTAAAAATTATCGTATGTATCCAGAAATGCAAGCAAAATGTTGGAGATGTAATTGTGATGATGCTACATATTTTCACATTTGGTGGACTTGTAAGGACATAAAGGCCTTTTGGATAAAAATTTGGTGGATTTTACAAAATGTTCTGAAAAAGAAGATAAAGTTCCTGCCGCAATTTTTCTTGTTGGGAATTATTACGGATTGTACAGTAATTGAGACTAAATTGATTTTAAATCTAATAACTGCAGCAAGATTACTAATAGGACAATATTGGAAGAAAAAAGAAGTACCAACAATAGAAGAATGGATATTGAAAGTTGCCAATTTGGCTGAGATGGCGAAGATATCAGCCTTTTTGAAAGACAATACGCAAGAAAGATACTTAAAGGAATGGAAAAAATGGATTGACTATATTCAATGTAGATATCAGACTAAGAGTTATCAGACTGTTTTTGAATGATTATGATGTATTATTTTTGATTGCTTTTGGGGGAAGTTAGGAATTGATGATTGTAGGGTATAATTAAGTTGGGACGAAATTTTTTAGCATATGTTTGTTTTATTTTTAACTATACCTTGTGCTCGTTCCGGGAAGTCGGGGAGGGGTTGCGAAGGGAGGGGAGGGGGAAAGGGGGGAAAAAATTTTGTAAAACTTTTTGAATAAAAAAAAAAATGAAAGACAGTACAGTGTATAAGTGAAAATATTTGAAATTGAGATGCAAAATGGAATAAAATTGAAATGTTAGTAAATGATGTATTCTACTGGAAGAGAAAAATAATTATTGAATTGTGAATAAGAATTTAAAGAAAACAAGAAATGGAAGGTTGTACTAATTAAAAGTTGTAAGATAAAAATGGAATAAGATGAAGACAATGTTAATAATTAAAACATAGGGAAATGCTGGATACATTTGATAAATGGGAAAATTGGGGTTGTCTGGATACCATTGCTAAAAATATTGAAATGAAAATGAATACAGCAATAGAGAGAGATAAGAAGGAGAGAGATGGAAAGGGGGAAGGAGGGAGAGAGAAAGAAGAAAGGGAAGAGGAGAGGAGAGGAAGAAAGGGAGGGAAAATAAGAGTAGGAGAGAAAGTTAGATAGGGAGGAAGAATGGAGGAAGGGGAGAAAGGAAGGGGAAATAGAAAAGGAGTAGGAGAGGAGGGAAGAAAGTAGGAATGAAAGAAGGAAGGGAGAGGAATGAGAGGGGGAAGAAAGATTGCTGTCAAATGGAAAAGATGAAATGGAAGAAAGACAACCCCGAATATGTTTGAATATATCAGGATAAAAATGGAAATACCTAAAAAATAATAGAAGAGAATAAATATTAGAAAAAATGGAAAAATTAAAACTTGAGGGCGAAGGAAGCTGTGATTTATATAAATGAGCATGGAAATATTAAGACATGATTAAAATATGGAAAAAGAATACTTTGGCAGAAATTGAAATAAAGTAAAATGGATATGGATATGTTAAATTGTATAAGATATGATATGGCCAATACTCTGTTCATAAACTATGTATATGTGTAGGGGGGATTGAAAAATCAATAAAAACTTGTTTTAAAAAAACGGAATAGCTGATATTTCTAAAGAACTGATATCCAATAAATATGGGTTATATTTAGAGTTTTAAAAATGTCAATATTTCTAGAATACATCAGATATCTTAATACAGAATACAGAAGATAACAAAGGACTGTAGTATAACAGGAGAAAAGTGAAATTAATTTATGGTTTCCAAAATCAATAGAAAAGAAGCTATCAGGTCCTTCTAACAAATGTTATTAAAAGAAGAAAACTTTTGTGAGCTGTGGCTCACTTCAGCAAATGCATGGAGTGGCTAAACTGAAGTAGAATTTAAATTGGGATGAGGTGGAGAGCTTTTCCTTTAGGGATTGGATAGCCAGCCCATACTTAAAAATAGACAACCCAGCCTGAAGCAAATTTTTAAAAGAAAGAAAAACCAACAATACAATGATGCCAACATGGGAACCAGATCCTGCCACAAACCCAGATGCTTATTTTCTCTGGTGTGCTGCTTAGAGAGTCCAAGCAGTGGTTTTATCCCATCTGATTGGCCAGAGACTGCGTTAAATTTGCATAAACACTCCTCCATCCTCCTTTGGAGCTTCAGTTTGTTAACTGAGTCGGCCAAGAGAGACTTAATTCTTTCCAGCTCCACTGCTTGGACTGTTCTGTCTCCTTCCCCACTTCGGAGCAACGTGCTGGCCTTCAGCCAGTGGATTCACGGCTCTTAACAGTCCTGCCAGAGAAATCGCAGCTGCCTGCCAAAATTCAAACAAATGACTCACAGAGTAAGACTTTCAGCTTTCTTTGAAACGGTTCAGCTAATTTTTGCTTCCTGTGGAATGAGAGCAGTCCCAAAGCTCCTTATATATCCTGTGATGACGCCGCCTCTTTAATCTTCTGAAGCACGGGTCGATCTAAGC
Source organism: Ahaetulla prasina (assembly GCF_028640845.1). Classification (NCBI taxonomy): domain Eukaryota; kingdom Metazoa; phylum Chordata; class Lepidosauria; order Squamata; family Colubridae; genus Ahaetulla; species Ahaetulla prasina. Next base: position 50,365,904 of record NC_080542.1, on the reverse strand, counting down.
TTGATTATTATTATTATCAGCTGGGTCTGAAGACGTAGCCTGGGGAAGGGAGGAATCAGGGGATGATGGCCTCATTACTGGTCTGGTTCTGGCTCCTGGAGCCGGGCCAAAGGAATCAGTGCTCCCGAGGTAAGCCTTACCGGCCATTCCCTCTCACTCTCGGAGTCACTTTTGGGCATGGGGCCAGGTTCAGGGGTTGGAGTCACAACATGGACTTTCTAATAGTTTCTTCACCGGTTATTTATGTAATTTAACCAAAATTTGTGAATCTGAGGCTTCGTGGTGCTCTCTGGAATTGCGCCACCCAGCTGAGTGGCGCTAATTAAAGCGGCAGCTCTTCATGCTCAGAGAGCCTGCAGATAGTTGGATCTGCTGAAGACAGCTGTTTCAGTGAGTTTTGCGGATGGCTCGGCACATTCAGAGCTGTGGTGCCGGCTCCACGCAGTTTATTACATTTCTGAATACGCAGAGAACCGTGGTGTCAGTTCGGCGCTTCTACCATACACCCGCAATTAATTTGGGGAAATTTCAGGCGCGCTCAACCAGCGCCTTCCCCTCTGCGATCTGCATTAATCCTATAGGTGATTTTTACTTTGTAGTAAACTTTAGTTTGTAGTACTTTAGTTTGACTTTGGCGCGCGACTCAGCACCTCTCAAATTTAGCCTCATTTAAATTGGCTGACAGTTTGGCGCATGAGAAGTCGCAAATCTCCTGGACCGTGGTGTCGGCCCAGCGAAATTTAACGCCTGCAGGTTTGACAGCAGGCTTGAAGCAACAGGGCTGTGGTGAAAGCTCTCAGGCTCTCACTTCTAACGCGTGAAGGACCATGGTGTCGGTCCAGCGTAATTTGATGCCTGCAAGGTTTGACAGCAGGCTTGAGGCAACAGAGCCGTGGTGAAGGGTCTCAGACCCTTACTTATAATTGATTTCTGCTACTGCAGCTTTGGTGCCATCAGAACCTAAGTGCCCGGTTCAGCGCCATTTTAAATTCTCCTCAAGGAATGCCCTTTCTGTCACCGTACTGATTTAGTGCGCAATGAACTGTGGTGTCAATTCGGCATTCATTTTCTCCAACTAGGAGTGATAAGCGCATTAAGAACATTGTGGTAGTTTCCGCACATATCAACATCTGGGTAAAGGGCCGTGGTGTCGGATCCCTAACTCCCTAATTCACTGGAGGTGACAGACACTTGTGCAGCTGTGGTGTCAGCTGCAAGCCATATAATTTATTTCATTCTTCGCATACCCAGCGTTTGTTCTTTATTGTACTCCTTGATTGTGGAATCAGTTCTTGCATATTTTTTGACACCCTTAGCATCTGTTTCTATATAAGGCACATTAAGCATGGCTGACCGCAGTCATTCTCCCTCTCGTGACTCATCCACCAGTAAGGCTGCAAGAAGGTCTCATTCAAGATCCAGGAAATCTAGGCCTGAACTATTTAATCAGTCACTACTTCAGCTGCATTAGAAAAGGATGCTCAAAGATGTCAACGTGCCCTGGACACCTTCTATGGCTAAGACACTGGCAGGCGAACGTAAAGTCCAAATGGCAACTGGCAGCTGTACCATTCAAAGGAGGATCTCTCTTCGGAGTGGCTTTGGACCCCATTCTGGTAGAACGAAGGGACAAAAAGAAAATGCTTCTGCAAGTCTACCGACGGATGGATAGACAGGCCTACTTTCCTTCTCGCAGGCAGTCCTTTCGAGCTCCTGCACCTGGATTCCAGAATCTGGGCTACCAAAGATCCTTTCCTCAGCCCGTGGATAGATCTCTGGACAGGCAGCCATTCAGGGCCAATTTTATCAATTGCAAACCAGATGTCCCTTTCGAGGTACTGGACACCGTCCTTACCGCTGAACCAAGTGACTGTTCCGAAGGTTCCTTCGCCTCAGATCTACATCAGCAACAAACAGCATCACAGGCTCAATAAGAATCAGTTGATACAATTTTAACATCAGGATTCAAAATAAATTTGAAATAATATTAGGATTTTCAACATTCATGAATGTTCTATTGAAGATTTTAAAATGATCATTTTGGAAAAACGAAATTTTAACTGCACAATTCAGTAAGAATTACATGACTTTAGAATCCTTGCAAGCTTTTATTCTCACCCTAGGTTATCTGACAGAATAGTATAAACTATTTGTAAAATTAATTCTAAGCACATATATTTAGATATGTAATTCAATCTTCATGTACCAAATATATAGAATAGAATAGAATAGAATAGAATAGAATAGAATAGAATAGAATAGAATAGAATAGAATAGAATAGAATAGAATAGAATAGAATGTTTTATTGGCCAAGTGGGATTGGACACACAAGGAATTTGTCTTGGTGCATATGCTCTCAGTGTACATAAAAGAAAAGATACGTTCATCAAGAATCATAAAGTACAACACTTAATGATAGTTATAGGGTACAAATAAGCAATCAGGAAACTATATCAATATAAATCGTAAGGATACAAGCAACAAAGTTACAGTCATACAGTCGTAAGTGGAAGGAGATGGGTGGTGGGAATGATGTGAAGATTAGTAGTAGTGCAGACTTAGTATTGAGGAAATTATTTGTTTAGCAGAGTTGATGGCTTTTGGGAAAAAACTGTTCTTGTGTCTAGTTGTTCTGGTATGCAGTGCTCTGTAGCGTAGTTTTGAGGGTAGGAGCTGAAACAATTTATATCCAGGATGTGAGGGGTCTGTAAATATTTTCACAGCCCTCTTTTTGATTCGTGCAATATACAGGTCCTCAATGGAAGGCAGGTTGGTAGCCATTGTTTTTTCTGCAGTTCTAATTATCCTCTGAAGTCTGTATCTGTCTTGTTGGTTCTGGCTGTTGCCTTGTTTTCTTTTTGTCTACGTGATTTTATAAATACGAGGTGACTATTTAGAGAAAGTCAGTTAAAATTCAGTAATGGCTTAGGATGTCTTCTGATGCAAGTAGATAGAAAAGCATTCATGTGTTACCCTGTTTATGATTTGACTTTTGCTTCTTTCTATCCAAAGTAGGCAGCTACTAGAGAATGCATTTCAATTCACAAGACAAGGTTTTAAAAAAGATATTTTTCTCGGACACTGCAATTTTAATTTACTACAGAGCAAAAATCTTGGATAGAAAGAAGCAAAATAGTGTATGTGTGTGTAATCAAATGGAGTCAGGGTCATCCTTTCTTGAGTATTGATCGGAGGCAATCTGACATATACATCCATTCATTCGTTATCAATAACATGGAATGGAAAGATTAAAATAAATGAAAATCATATCCCTGGGTGACTTTTAGATATTTAATTCTAGTTTAAATTAAAGGGGAAAATATTTAGGTTTTTAAATAAAATTGCCAACATAAAATCGTTTTTCTTTTGTGATCATCCTTCCCATACCTGTCAGTGCTGTTACCACATTTCTTTTCCTCTCCAATATTTCTATACCACCATAGAATATACTACTTTAACAATTAGGGGTACGTGCACACACACACACACACTATAGTATAAGCCAAGAGGATGGTTTACAGCTGGGCCAGTTAAATTTGGACCTGTTGGCAACCTTTGAATTAAATGTGTTTCTTTTCTAAGCTTCCTTTATAGAAGAATTTGCCTCAGTTCAGAATATTGTATAATAAAATAATCTGTCCTTTCACTGTCCTTTCACTGTCCTTGCTGTTTGTCCTGTACAGGAAAGGAGGGACACCAAATGTGCACACAATGGCATTTCCTACTCCAGGAAATTGGCTGCCCTTAACACTGAATTGAAAAATCTCTTAAAAATTCAAGTACAAACGTATGTTTTAGGACATTAGTAAAAGTGGCATGCCTCCATGATAGAAAAATTCAGCAGAATTCCAAATTCTAAAGCAATATGTAATACAAAACTTTTTGGGTATATGCACAACTTTGCTTTTGGTAAGATTCTGGTAAAGTTTTTGATAGAAACTCTTTATCATACACTTGATGTATGATAAAATGATAATTATTTGCGTTCTATTAAAGCAGAAGGAGGCTTAACTAACCATTTCTCTTTTTAGTAAGACAAGCAGAATCCTAAAATGACATGGGGAACTTGTGTTAAGAGAAGTATTTGACAAAGGCAGAAAATTAAAGAAAATCGGAAAGGAAGGTAGAAGAGAATAGCTGGTATATCTAAAAGGAAAGAGAAATACTTTTGACAGTTCTGGTTACACATTAATGTTAAGTTAAACAAAATTTTAACTGCTGATAGTACTTTATTTAATTTAGCAACATACAAACACAGCTGAGATATTGTTTTGCCAGATTTAATATTTATCTCCAGAATAAACCTAAAAGAAATTATGCTACTTCAGACCAAATAGACCCAATTTCTCACCATGGTGGAACAGGAATTTGTTGTAATTTTGCCTGTCCCATTACATATTTTTTTCAGTGCCATATTTAATGACAATGCATTTAAGTACAATTGCCATCTTTCTTGCGAGGATCCAATAATTCTTAAACAAATCTGGCTGAGATTTTTTAAAAAAACAAAAGCAATCCAGAATTTTATATAGATATTATAGGTATTGTCTTTGGAATTACTGAATTAGTTTATAACTTTTGTGGAGCTGAATAGTGAGTAAATAACTATTTTAACCATCTACATACAATGCAGATTGGAACCATTTGTTTAGCAGCCATTCAAAGTTACAGTGACACTGAAAAAGTTACAGTGACACATACAGCTGGTCCTCCTCGTTGCAGCATCTTGCAATCACATGATCAAAATTCAGATGCTTAGCAATCAGCATATACAAGCAGTCCTCGACTTATAACAGACCATTTTTCACACTTATGACCATTGCAGCATCTCCATGATCTTGTGATCAGAATTCAGATGCTTGGCCATTGATTCATATTTATGACAGTTGCAGTGTGTCTGGCTCATGGGATCTTTTTTTGTGACTTTCTAACAAGCAAAATCAATGGGGAAACCAGATTCACTCAACAGCCATGTTCCTAACTTAACAACTACAGTGATTCACTTAACAACTGTGGCTAAAAAAGTCATAAAATGATGGGGAATTCACTTAACAACTGTTTCGCTTAGCAACAGAAATTTTGGGCTCAATTGTGGTCGTAAATTGAGGACTACTTGTACTTACGATGGTTTCACCTTCCTGGGGCCATGTGACTGCCATTTGTGACCTTCCTAGCTGGCTTCTGGAAGCAAAGTCAATGAGAGAAGTTTAATTCTTTAATAAGTGTGTGATTCAGTTAACAACTGCAGTGATACACTGAACAACTGTTGCAAAAAGTCATAAAATCGGTCATGACTCACTTAATAACTTCCTTTCCTAGCAGAAGAAATTTTGGTCCCTATTGCAGTCATAAGTTGAAGACCACTTATAACAATTGAGGCCGAAATTACTAAACAAGACGGTTGTTAAATGAGTTGCATCTCATTTTATGTCCTTTTTCCCAGAGTTGCTAAGCAAATCACTGCAGATGTTAAATTATCCAATTGTTAAGTGAATTTGGCTTCCTCCATTGACTTCGTTTGTTGGAAATGGCTGGGAAGCTTACAAATAGTGATCACATGATCCCAGGACAATGCAACTGTCGCAAATATATGCCAGTTGCCAAGTGGCCAATTTTGATCACATGACCATTGGAATGCTGCCACGGTGAAAATTAGTCATGAGTCACCATTTTTCAGTGCTGTGGTAACTTTGAATGGTCACTAAAAAAAATAATTAAAAGTCGGGGTTTTACGTGGTTTTATGTTCCTTTGTCCGATGGAGCTGTCAAATAATATTTGTTATATCTTGCCTTGTGATTGATAAAGAACAGCGTGTAATGTTTGAGAACAAAAAGGACTGAGATTCTATCAGCCATCAGATCCTGTAGAGTTGAAAACGCTGATCAGATCTAGAGGTTAAAAAAAAATTAACAGGTTGTTGTGATGCAAAAACAAAGTTGCTCTAAATAAAACAGGAGGAGAAAATATTGCCCCAGACTCAGTATACTTTATCTTTTATCATGAACCAAATTTAAAAAGAACTAGTTTGATCTAATAGTTAAGGAACCAAGTTAGAAAGCGGGAGACCATGAGTTCAAGTCCTACCTTAGCTTTAAAAACTAATTGGGTGCCTTTTGCCAGTCAGTCTCTCTCACCACAACCCGCCTCACAGGGTTGTTGTGGTAGAGGAATAAGGCAGGGGAAGATTTTTTGGATATTTTTGGGTAAAACTAATAAAGCTAGGATACAAATAAATAAATAATCTGCAGTGCTACTTTTCTGTAGTGACTTGGATTCATGGTATACTGGTGGAAAAACTAAATTCCCAATAGAAAACTAAAGGTTTGACATGGCATTTTGTATATTATATATTAAAATCTTGGTTTTTTCTGGGATTTTTAGAGGTTTGAATTGTGATATATCATATATTTATGTATTACTATTAATGGAGATACAATTTTAAGGATATGTCTGCGCACACATTCATGAATACCTTGAATTTTTAAATGCCTAATCCTGTTTCTACATTTACATAAAGAATTTAAAAGGCATACATAGTGTATATAATTCTGCCTGTACTTAACATAAAAGTTACTGATGTACTCTTCAAATATATAGTTAGTAAATTCTTTGGTCATGAGGAAAAAGTATGATGAAATGAACTTCTCATTAAGGTACAAAGTTCGTGTTAGTTATATGATATTAATTGTCTGCTTTTTAACCCTTTCTAATTTTTCTGTCACCTTTGTCTTATACTGTTTAGGTTTGAAAAGGGTCGGATCTACACATTTATTGGGGAAGTAGTTGTTTCTGTAAATCCTTACAAGAATTTGAACATCTATGGCCGTGATACAGTTGAGCAATACAAAGGGCGTGAGTTGTATGAGAGGCCACCTCATCTCTTTGCCATCGCAGATGCGGCATATAAAGCCATGAAGAGGCGATCAAAGGACACATGTATTGTAATATCAGGTGTGTAAGAGGTATCTGCTACCTCCCATCATGATGATACTTTAAACATTAAAGCTAGGTTTAATTAAAGCTAGGTTCTTATACTACATTGCATTACAAACTGACCATTTGGTGGTTTTGTGTAAAATGTGAGTCCAGCCTGGCTATAATTAAATAAGTTCTATGATTTAGTGAGTGATGATATTCATTCAGTCAATCAATCAATCAATCAATCAATCAATCATGTTAAATGGCTACCCATCTAGTAGATGTAACCCCAAGCAGCTAACAACACATTAAAACAATAAAAACAATTATTAGTGAAATAAATAGCCAAGAGTGGTCATAGAAGTTGAACCCAATAAGACAATACAAAAAGTGGGACCTACCTACCCTCTTGTCCTGGAACACATAGAGTGCTTAATGGAAGGCCAGCTGAGTCAAGACCAATCTGATCTTGGGGAGGATGGTGTTCCAAAAGACGGGAGCTGCAAAAACAACAACAAAAGCAGATTTCCAAGGTCCCATAAAAGGTTATTCTTTAATTAAAGGGATCCAGAGCATGCCACTCCTGCCAGACCTAGTGGGATGGATAGAAACAATCAGTGAGAAATGATCCATAAAAAACCCAGCCCTGTGATGTGGAAGGCTTTAAAGGTGTAACAACCAGCATCTTCAATTCCACCTGGAAACACACTTGGAGCTAGTACAGTTCCCATAGTAGAAATGTAACATGTACTGAGGTTACCCAGAACTGCCAGTGTTTTCAAATTCTGGATCAGCTGCTGCTTCCACTCCACAATGGCCACTCCATGTAATTGTATTGCTCTAACACACTTGAGAGGTGACTAAGGCATGTGTGTTGAACAGTGTCTCTTGATCCAGGAAGGGATGCAACTATCAAAAAACAAAGTTGTGGAGAAGCCTTCCTCATTATAGCTGCCACCTGTTCTTTAAAAAGAAGTTGTGAGCCCATGAGGACCCCAAATTGCATATTGGATCAATTTGGATCCAAAGATCCTAAGATGGAAAAACCCTAGATCCAGTGGACCCTAAAATCCATAGCCACTCAGTTTACCAAGGTTAAGCTGATATCTGTTCTTCCCCATCCAGAGGCTTGCAACCTCTAGACACTGAGAAATATTATATATCTGATGTGATTTGTAGGTGGTTTTTTTTTGTAAATATAGTCTGTAAAATTTATTTGCCAGATGCTCTCCTGTTCCACTTTATTTTTTTATTTTTTAAATCCAGCACTTGCTAGTCCAATACTGTATACTTTTCTTTCCAACTTTTATAAAGAGTTTCAAGGTTTTGTCTAGTTTTCCTCTTGAACAAGAAACTTAGCATGAAGGCATAGAGAAGACATATTATTAATATTAATACTAATTTCTTAAATGATAAATGAGTTCAAGAAGCTCAAAGCGCACTTGTTCTCTTTAGCTAGCGAAATAGATGAAATTGTGTTTTGATGCCTGTCTTTTATTTGTGCTTTCAGGGGAAAGCGGAGCAGGTAAAACAGAAGCAAGTAAATACATTATGCAGTACATAGCTGCCATTACCAATCCGAGTCAGCGAGCTGAGGTTGAAAGGTAAGGCATTTTGCTCTGGAGGGAAAACTATCTGATTTAATTGAATGCAAAATATAATTGCTCCATAGGAAAAAGTGGAAATGAAGATGCCACAATAGCGTGCAAACATTTAGCTTCTCAAGAGGTCTGTCAAAAAAAAAAAGACAAAAAAAAAAAAAGGAACACAGAATACATTTAATCAAATGTTCAAGGTATGTTATGGGGCTCTAATATCAAATAATGGCCTAAATCCTTTAACATAAACTTTCTGTTGCATAAGATAATGCCAACATCTCAAAAAGTAATTGCCCTCATTTGGTTTATTATCTTCTGAGAATTTTAATGTGTCAGGTTTAAAGTGGATTAAATTTCAGGCAATCTGGATACAACTGTTTTCACTTTCTTCTTGCTATTTCTGCTAATAGTCAGGACCCTAATCTCAACAATATTATTTATATATTTTGACAGGATGATCTATTCTCTGAAGTCTCTAAGGCCTTGAACATAATTTTGGAATTTATAGTTGGCTTCACAGAGAGAGAAGGAGTTTTTAATACCTACAATGATGGGAGTGACTAGACCACTGTATTTCTTCTTTCCTAAGCATAGAACAAGCTTGCTATAGATGAAAATTGAGAATTAAGGATCTATTATTTGCTTGGGATGGCTTTCTGCTGACCACATTTTGAAAGACAGCCTCCTTTAGCCTATAATAGAACAAAGATGGCCTTAGGTTTCTTACCTATAAAAAAACATTGTGTCTGACATAGGTTCCTTTACTATTAGTTTTTGGGCATGTGTGTTCTTTAAAGGGTGAAGAACATGCTGCTGAAATCCAACTGTGTTCTGGAAGCCTTTGGCAATGCGAAAACTAACCGTAATGACAACTCCAGCCGCTTTGGAAAATATATGGATATCAATTTTGATTTCAAAGGAGACCCCATAGGTGGACATATCAATAATTACTTGCTGGAAAAGGTAACTAGGGTTTTCATGCTCCTCCACAGATATCGTTCAGAAATTAGTAACATTTACTATATTATAAGCATCTGGATTCATAATAGAAAACTGAAGTGTGTTCTTGGGATAATGCTAAGTATATGAGAAAGTTGGCTTTAACTTGCAAAACTTTTAGTAAATATAATTGTAACAGAGACCATAGTTTTAAATAGATGATCATGTGGTTGTAAGGAAATTTACTGTTACATGTTTCGTGGCCTGATGGAAACCTCAGTTAAAAATGGAATAGATGATAGGGCAGTTTTTAAGTGCTGTCTAGCTTTTTGTTTTGTGACTATATGCAGAATTATTTTTTTAAAGCAACAGCATTTGTTGCCCTTAAACCTCTGTACAGAACATACACTGTACATTATCTTCCCTTTTCCCTTCCCCTCAGTCTACTTTGTTACTCTGTCAGAGGATAATCTTGGAATAAGCACTGAAAGTTTGATGATTTAAGAGTTACTTTTCAGGTACTCCCCTCACCTCCCAAATTTAAACCATGCAACAGTTTCTGTTTCAGAATGTTACTATTAATAATAAACTCCCATTTCAGCTGTGTCTTGCCCTCTGATATCTGTCTGATTTCTGAATAAAAATCAGTCTTAGATAACCCTATTAAGCTTTCTATCCTATTGTAATGGAACAATTACTGATTAAACAATTATTCAAAAAAGTTACTTATAACCCCTCCTTGAAGTTAAATTCCAGCATAATACCGCCCCCCCAAGTAATGTGACCACATCTCCAGCATTTGACACTTGGTTTGCATTTGCATACTGAAGTCATGTGACCACATTTTTTTTTACATTTTCCTGAAATAAATCTGTACTGAATGAATGGGCTCATATTTACAACAACCAAATGGTTCACTTAACAGATTAAGATTAATGAAACCTTAACTGTAACATTATTGAAGTCCTGCTATTACTTATTGATCTGATTGATGCCAGAAGGTATTCTACCCTTGGTTATACTGAATAAAGTATCTTTTCCTCTGGATTATGGCAGCAGCCTCATAGGGGCTTCCATAGTTGTTTAAAAGGCTAGTTGCCCTTTGGAGGGATTGCCACCACAGTTCCACTAAAATTGGTTCATTACAAATCGTTGTTATGCCACTGTTGTACTGCAAGTCTCTTATTATTTGTTTAATTTATTTAAAGGACTTGGTATATGGCTTCCTATCTCTCACATGACTCTGGATGGCTAGTAGCCATAGCCATAGCAATAGCACTTAGACTTAAATACCGCTTCATAGTGCTTTTACAGCCCTCTCTAAGCGGTTTACAGAGTTAGCATATTGCTTCCAACAATCTGGTCCTCATTTTACCCACCTTGGAAGGCTGAGTCAACCTTGAAACCGTGAGATTTGAACTGCTGAATTGCAGCTAGCAGTCAGCTGAAGTAGCCTGCAGTACTGCACTGTAACCACTGCACCATCTCGGCTCTAGCACTTCAACAGATAAATGAAATATCATTATCATCATTATCTATTATATTGTGTTACATTGTAATAACACAAATTGTATAACTAGTTCCCATCCCCCTTTAAGCCTTCTGCCTCTCAAGAAGTTTATTATTTAAATAGGGCAAGATTAGGTTTAAAAATAGCCTGTTTTCAATATTTCACTTAATGTAAACTGTTTGCTTAGAATAGTATAAATTAAAAAATAAATTAGCAAGTTTATTTGTAATGCTCTTTCCCTGTTCTTCTAGTCCCGGGTGATTGTGCAACAGCTAGGAGAGAGAAACTTTCACTCCTTCTACCAGGTGAGTTGCAACTATGAAATTAGGCACTGTGTGGGTGACCCCTTCTAAATTCAGAGGAATGCACCCTACTCTTATTTGTAATGTTCTTCATTGTTTTATTCTATCAGTTTGTTACATCCTTCTTTCTGCCGTAGTTAATTCATAGTGCAAAGGACAAATCTTTGTATAGCCAATTTGCTGTAGAAGATAATTTATTCCGCTCTGAGGCTCAGACTGGCTCTTCAGATTTCCTTTATCCAAATGTAATGTTTTTATTTTCCTTGGAAGAGAAGATCATACTGGTTCTAGCCTGCAGATGGAAATAATTTCCATATATACTTCATGGTTTTGCCTTCTGTGCATGCTAGCAATTATGGTAACTGGATGCCCGTCTTGGATACCTCTGAAACAGCTAACAGTGCCTTAGGGTAGCCTTTTACAAAAGACAATGTCTGTTTCTTTTGGAAAGTATGATTCCGTATTACTGTATTTTATGCCAGGCTACCATGTTTGTAAAGCATCACTGTTTATTGTTTTACTGGAGAAGTGTGAAGACTGTGCCACTGATTTTATTTATTTGAAAAATGTATATGATCACTTATATCATACAAAACAACCTAGATGGCTAGTAAACCCACAAATAATAAAAACACAAGATTAAAATTCCATGCATATGCACCAAAGACAAATTCCTTGTGTATCCAATCACACTTGGCCAATAAAGGATTCTGTTCTGTTCTATTCTGTTCTGTTCTATTCTATTCTATTCTATTCTATTCTATTCTATTCTATTCTATTCTATTCTATTCTATTCTATTCTATTCTATTCTATCTTTTTAAAATAATAATAATAAAGCTGGGTTCCTTTCCCGTTATGCTCCAGTGAAAGAAGAGCCAAGTTTCAATGTCCCTTCAGGGTAGACACATGCACACCCCAACATATCTTGGTTTAGATGAAACAATGAACGTGTTTAAATATTTTGGGATGCTAGCTATTCTGACTTCAGGAGAAAGTTTCCTAATCCTGAAAAAACCACGAGTTCTTGAATATGTAATAGTTTAAGATAGTTCCATTAAAAGTTGCATCTCTTATAACAGGATGAAAAAAAGAGGAAAGGAGAAACATAAAGTCTTTAAATAAAGGATGCCCCTTAGCTGAGATTCCAGAAGGAAGATCCTAAAGACAGATCAAGTATCCATAACATTGCTGAGTGGTAATGAGTAGCACATAGTTGGGGTTGAATGCCACTCGAAGCATATACTTTTTCCTCCCCAAAATAGCCTTATGTAAGAGAGAACCTAACTTGTCAGGAGTGAATAGTAAAAAAGCAGCTGTTGCAATGCTTGCCCTCTTGTTGTGTCTTGTCCGTTCTCACCACAGCCAGGGTCTGCTTATCTGCTCCCGAACACGGAGGAATGTATGCCTCCCGGCCCCAGTTCTGGCTCCATGCCCAGACAAGCTGCAGAGGAGGGGGCACCTCCCGGTCCCAGCCCTGGCTCCATGCCCAAGCAGGCTGCAGAAGAGGGAGCATCCCCCGGCCCCAGCTGGCTCCATGCCCAGGCAAACGGAGCAGCTAGACCCCTCCCCCTCCTCCACAGCATGTGAGCCTGAGGAAAGTTTACTTCCAACAACAGCTGATTGGAGTGACCCTTGCATCAGAAGACTGGATAGGCGGAGGCAACAGAAGGAAGGGAGGGGCAGGCCTTAATGAGTGCTGAGTCATGGAGCCACACCCCATGGCCTATATAAAGGATCTGCTTTCTGGCAGTCTCTGAGTCAGGCAAAGTCGAACTTATCTTGCTGAAGTCACTTACTGGTCTCCTGCCTGCTCTGAGGACTTTGCTAGGACTTTGGGCAGAGCTGCAGAGGCAAGCCTGATTCAGATTTCCCTGACCCGGCCATCAGCGGAGGAGTGGGACACGACACCTCTTTACTGTTGAATATTATATTTGTTCAATGTCATTTATACTGCATGCTTTAGACATGGACTATCCCCTCAAGGCAGAGTGTTTTAAATGGTAATAATATTAATAATAACATAGCACCAAAAAGGCAATTGATGTAAGGGGTCTTTGCTGCTCTCTGGGTTTGGTAGTTTCCTTGCGGACATTTTAATACTCAAACTAGGTAACATCATCACTGCTAGTGACTAGGATTCATGATGTTACTTAGTTTGGATAATGAAATGTTTGCAAGGGGAAAAAAATCAAGCTTAGAGAGCACCAAGGACCTTCATTTCAACCCTGAGCTACCAATACTCTCCTTTATCTACACAATTGGTTTAAGTAATTGATTCTTATCTTTTTAGCTTCTTCAAGGAGGCTCTGAGCAGCTTCTGCGATCTTTGTATCTACATAAAGATTTATCTGCATATAGCTATATTAGTGCTGGAACACAACCAAAGGTGAGGAGGAATCATCTTTCCCTTTGAAACAATTGCATGGTAAACTATTCTATTTCTTATCCATCTGTACATTTGGAGATCTGATTGCATTTATTTCCTAATATCAGTTTAACCTATCCATTGCTTACAAGTAATTTCAATTGGCCAGCTTAAAAACTGCTAAAAATGAATGATCCAGTATATTTCCAATATTAATTGATCAGCTACCACATCAAATCTTTTATTAAAGTCCCAGACCAGGATTCAAAGGGTGAAACATAATAATTTTAAGAACTAAAAAAATATAAAATATACAAAGTCAATTACATGTTTAGCAAACTTTCCAGGGCATTCTGAGGAATCTTTGACAGTATCTGATTTCTTTTAGATGAAGATAAAAATAATACCTAAAAATATATAATCTCATTCAGCAATTCCAAGGCCACATTTTAACAGCAAAATGTATGGCTAATTTAATAGCAAAATGGCTGAAAGGTTTTATTGTGTAATTTATTTTTATTATTATTAAAACTCTGATTCCTGTAATCTTTAAATAGTGCATCGTAGGACAGGTTTTGAACCAGGAGACCTCAAATGGGTTAACATACACAACATGTCCAAAATAATGACTCCTGACTTCTGTGTAATTGAAATTTGACAAATTTTATAAAACAACTTATACCATAGAACAGTTTATGACATAATGCAAAATTTCACAAAACATTTCCTGCGCTAATGTTTGACAGTGCTATACAGTTCAACATTGGCTAATTTCAAGACACATAAAATTCAGCTTTTCGAGTTAAGGCATTGCATTAGAAGCTCTGTCACTTTGCAGTCGTTGAGGAATCTGGTAAGGAAATATCTCTGAAAAGATGACCCAAAAGATCATGCATTATGAATGTGGAATTGAATTAGATATGTAACTGCTCTGGATATTACAGGTAGTCCTTCACTTAACAACAGATAATTTAGTGATTGTTCAAAGTTACAATATTGCTGAAAATAGTGTCTTATGACCCTTTTTCACACTTATGACCGTTGCAGCATCCCCATGGTCATGTAATAAAAAAATCAGACATTTGACAATTGGCTCAAATTTATGACAGCTGCTGTCCCAGGGTTATGTGATCAACTTTTGCAACCTTCTTACAAGCAAAATTCAACAGGGAAGCCAGATTCACTTAACAACTGTGTAACTAACTGAACAACTGCAGTGATTCACTTAACAACTGTGGCAAGAAAGGTCGTAAAACAGGGCAAAAGTCACATAAATGTCTCACTTAGCAACAGAAATTTTGGACTCAATTCTGGTCGTAAGTCAAGGACTACCTGTATTGCATCATACATTCCCTTACCTATATTATATTGTATAAAGTTACCTATTTTTATTTGGAATTCTGTACTATGTTCTTTTTTGTTCCTTGACAACAATAACAAAAAAAGTTTCCAAATTTAGCCAAATTGGTTTAAAATTCTCCTTGCCATTTTTTTTATTGGGGAAAAAAATTCAAATGTTCAGCTGAAATCTTTTGTAAACTATATTATTGCGGGCCAGCTGTCAACTTTATGTTGCCAACTATTTCTCTTCAATTCCTAATTAACATTATCTTGTTTTGCATATTTGACCTTGGCTAGCAGGAAAGGATAATTTATATTCTCTTTTGCAGCTGTGATTTACTCTTTTTCTCCTTGTTTTCTTCCAAGCCCTCCCCTCCCCCCCATCACCCCCTACATTTTTTAAATTATTTGGATTCATTATGAATATTTTAATAGATTAAACAGACTTTTTCTCATGCTTTTTTTCCCTAGCAGCTAGTTCATGTAATATTTTTTTACCACTATTACTAATACTTTATTCTTTGTCTTGACTGAAATATTCCTTCAGCTTTCCCATGTAGAGATGAGTGTCTTATTTTCCCTTGCTTAACATTGTATTCTTAGTGTTGAAGCAAGACAGTGATTTCATGTTTTTATTTGTTTTTTTTTTAGTGTGCCATTAATGATAGTGCAGATTTCAAAGCTGTTGCTGATGCAATGAAAGTGATTGGGTTTGGACCAGAAGAGATTCAAACGGTGTACAAAATCCTTGCTACCATTCTGCATTTGGTAAGTGGATCTCTCTGCTGTTAGACTTATGGAAAGAAAGGTGTGTTGTAAAGTTTATTTATTTTATTTATTTATTTAATTTTGTCATAACAATATACACAAGCATCACACAAAAAGATTATATAATATGAAAACATATATATGATGAGAAACAAGGAAGTATAAGCATATATATATATTATATAACTTCTTCCCTGGTCCAACACTTTAAAGTCACAGGACATGATATTGACTTTAAAAAGACCAGAACTATCGCCAAAACTGAACACTTTAACAACAGAATAATCAGAGAAGCCATTGAGATAGAAAAACGCCCACACAGCATGAACAAACGAGATGATACCTCCCGCCTACCAGCCATTTGGAAACCCGCCCTTATTGACAAATGAGTCCCTAACACGAGGAATGACACTAGACCCACACTCACGAGGTCCACACAGGATGTCACCACCGCACATCCACCCAGAAAGCAGACCCAAACCCACACTGATCATGAAGCACGACCAAGGACCAGAAGCCAGACTGCAGCTGCAACATTAGCCATTTCAAACCCCTCCAATCCAGACATGCAGCAGACTGACACCCACTATGAAGATGTGGCACGACCACAAAGCCGAACAGCAGCTATGCAGCTCACCAGCTCAAATCCCCCTGCAACACAGACTAAACTGAGCACAACCAAGCCCCCACCCAAACAGGACACACCCCCATCCAATCAGAGCACAGCCAAGCTTCCACCCAATCAGTTCAAACCCCCACTAGCAGTTAAAAGGAAGAAACAGCTGCGATCACACATTGCTCCCAGAAGCACGAAGCTGAAGCCTGAAGATGACGAATGAGACTTCGTCGAAACGTCGCCAAGACACTTCCAATTTTACACGGGAGAAAACCCGAACAACCAAAGACCTACATACAAACACCCGTGAAAACCTCAGAAAACAAATATATAGGGAAAGAAACAATAGGACAGGAACGGTAGGCACGTTTCTTATGCATGCCCCTTAAAGTCCTCTTAGAAATGTGGTGAGGTCAACAGTGGACAGATTTTGGTTAAAGCTTTTGGGGTTATGAGAAGAGACCACGGAGTCGGGTAATGCATTCCAAGCACAGACAATTCTGTTACAGAAATCATATTTTCTGCAATCCAAATTGGAGCGGTTGACATTAAGTTTAAATCTATTGGTAGCTCTTGTATTATTGCAGTTGAAACTGAAGTAATTATTAACAGGAAGGACATTACAATGGATGATTCTATGAACTAAACCCAGGTCCTGTCGAAGGCAACGGAGTTTTCTAAACCCAGGATTTCAAGTCTGGTGGGATAAGGTATTTTGTTGGTTACAGAGGAGTGGAGAACTCTTCTCGTAAAATACCTCTGGACACGCTCAACTGTATTGATGTCAGAAATGTGGTATGGGTTCCAGATAGGCGAGCTGTAATCAAGAATTGGCCTAGCAAATGTTTTATATGCTCTGGTCAGTAGTGTGGTGTTTTTAGAAAAGAAGCTACGTAAGATTAGGTTAACAACTCTTAGAGCCTTTTTTGCTATGTAGTTGCAGTGGGCTTTGGCACTGTTATATCAAGTTATATGAGGAACATCAGGAAAAAGAGAGTAATAGTTACATTTTGAATGTATACATCCATATTTATTTGGGTGAGAGACTTTAATTCTATTTAAATATATTAAAGATCATAGACTTTCAGATTCCAGGTTTATTTCTAAAAATAGGAAAGTTAATAGAATGAATCAGGTTTCCATAGTTATAAAAAAATATACTCCTTGACTTACAAGTATTCATTTAGCCACTTTTCGAAGTTATGATGTTGCTGACAACTTACGCTTACAACCATCCACAAAGTCACATGATCACAATCTGGGCATTTGGTGATCAACTCACATTTGATGGGGAGAAACAGGCTCCAGCTCAACCCGTCCAAGACCGGCGTCCCGGTATAATCAGCTGATTCCATCGCTGACTGTGGGAGGCGAGTCATTGGCCCCCACGGTGAAGGTTCGCAATCTGGGCGTCCTTCTGGATGCACGGCTGTCGTTGGAAGATCAAACGACGGCCGTCGTCAGAGGAGCTTTCAGGTTCATCTGATTCGCCAGTTCTTAGACTGGGATGCCCTATGCACGGTCACTCATGCCCTTGTTACCTCCCATCTGGACTACTGTAATGCTCTCTACATGGGGCTCCCCTTGAAGAGCACCCGGAGGCTTCAACTGGTCCAGAATGCAGCCGCGCGGGTGATAGAGGGAGCAAGTCGAAGCTCCCATATAACACCACTCCTGTGTAGGCTGCACTGGCTTCCGGTGATCTTCCGGGTGCAATTCAAGGTATTGGTTACCACCTTTAAAGCGCTTCATGGCATGGGGCCTGGGTATTTACGGGACCGCCTACTGCGACCGACGGCCTCCCAGAGACCACTGCGCTCCCACAGTGCCGTCGGCTAGACAATGTCGACTGGTGACCCCCAGGGGGAGGGCCTTCTCTGTGGGGGCTCCAACCCTCTGGAACGAACTACCACCAGGTATCCGTCAACTCCCTGATCTCCGGACTTTTCGACGCGAGCTGAAAACATGGCTATTTCATCGCACAGGACTGGCCTGATAGTTTTAATTGGGAATTTTAAATGGGTTTTGAATGGACTTAGCCTAAATTTAAATATTTCATTTTAAATCATCTTAATATTCGTAATATTGTTTTTTATATGGCTGTAAACCACCCTGAGTCCTTCGGTAGAAGGGCGGTCTAGAAATTTAAATAAATAAAATAAAATAAAATAAATAAATTTATAACAGTTGCAGTTTCTTTAAATCACATGATCAACATTTGCAACCTTCCCAGCCGGCTTTCAACAAGCAAAGTCAATGGGGAAGCCAGCAGAGAACGTTACTAGTTGCAATCATGTGTTATCTCAGTTAACCCCCTTAGTGATTCACTTAAATGATCACATGTGTGGTCAAGTGACACCGTACTTAACCACTATACCACTTAATTATAACTGTGGTTGTAAATCGGTGATGACTTGTAGAAACTTCCAATGTTCTTTAGTGCATATGTTAGTTTTAATAATTAAGGTGTAACTTTCCCAATATTATCAGTAAAACAATGTATAGCAAGAAATGCTTTATTTTAAGAGGAAGATGGACTAGCTATTATCCTAGTTTGGGATGAATCAAGAAAATAGCCAGAGTTTTCAAGCAGATATAATGTCTAAATTGTGCTTGATACTGAAATTGTTGAGGAAATGAACAAGCTTCTTCCATATTTTCTCCAGGGCAACTTGAAATTTTCCGTGGATGGTGAAACACCAGTGATTGAAAATGGCAAGCTAGTATCTGTCATTGCAGATCTGCTCTCAACTAAAGCTGATATGGTAGAGAAGGCCCTGCTTTTTCGAACTGTAGCTACTGGCCGTGATATTATTGATAAGCAACACACAGAGCAAGAAGCCACTTATGGCAAAAATGCATTTGCAAAGGTGAATATAGATTCCATCCTATCAGTGTGACATCTTATCTTTTTGGTTTGATATCTTCATTTTTAAGTGAAAGTTAATATGATTGATTCAAAAAGTTCAAAATAAATCCATACATAAATTAACACTTGCAATTCATGAACAATTTATGTAAGAAAGGAAAAAGGTGACTTTCTCTCCAGTTATCAAAAATATTTTGCCTGTGATCAGCAAGTGCCTTATTTCTTGTGATCAGAAATCAAAGTATTGTTTGAAGTTTGTCTGAATTGCCAGTTATTCAGTTGGGAGGCTAATTATTGGAATTCTCTGGAGATTTATGAAGTCTTTGGAATGCCCAAAGTTTATGGAAAATGATGAGAAAGTGTGAGATAGGGTATGAGAAGACAAGTATATTTTTTGGTGTACAGGGAGATTGGAATGCACACACTTACAACTACATGTTGTATTTCATCAGTGAAGTTAAGATATTGGTGGTGGAAGAATCTGGAACTGGCTGACTTGTTTAATGAACTAAATGTCCTGAAAATAATCCCATTTCAATTTTAATAATGTTACAACAAAAGAACAGCTTTATTTGCAGCTTACTTGTTTAAGTCTCATAAGATTTTTACTGCTGAATAAGTTAGAACTGGATGATTCCCAGTTTTTTTTTATAAGGCTACAGTGACCTGATACAAAAATACAGGCTTACTAAATCTGGGTTCTAAACCAGGAAATAAAATTGATGATGTACTTTGGTTTGTAGGCAATATATGAGCGCCTTTTCTGCTGGATTGTGACGCATATCAATGATGGGATTGCAGTGAAAGATTACAACAGCACTGTTCATGGCAAAAATACAGTGATTGGAGTTCTTGATATCTATGGCTTTGAGATCTTTGACAATAACAGGTGAAATATCTTGAGACAGTCAAGCATATATTGGTTCATAGGAGGATTTAAGACATTATTTACTGATTTTTCCTTTTATAGTTTTGAACAATTCTGCATTAACTACTGCAATGAGAAGTTGCAACAGCTCTTCATTCAACTTGTTTTGAAGCAAGAACAGGAAGAATATCAGCGAGAAGGGATTCCTTGGAAGCATGTGAGTACATTTACATGGTCTGCTCAGAAGCGCTCAGTTACCCGACCCCCAAATTAAAATTTAAAATGCAGTATGGGGAGGGGGATTCAGTATGCTTATTTAAAACATCAAATCTAAAGGAAACAACCACTAGAAAACCAGTCAATAAAGCCTGTAAAAGCCGTGAAGGAAAAGACTGAAAATTGAAAGCAGACAAATTTACCCAGTTAAGAAGGTAGAGAAAATGGGGATGGTTTTCAAGAAAAACTATTTCTGTTATAACTGGATTTGAGGAAAGGGATAGAAATGTAGAACTTCAAGGAAGACTTTTTCAGCTGTTAAATAGGCTAAATGAGACCATAGAGAAATAATCTTTTAAATACTTTGATCCCAAAGCAAGGTTATAAAGATTATAATCAGCACTCTGATTTATGCCTGGAAGCAGACTGATAAGCAAGGCAGCTGCAGTATCAATGGTATAATAGACTATGATCTTTGAGAACACTCTCTGCTCCTGCAGCCATGTATTTATGGATATAAATTCATGAATACAGAGTAGCAATAGTACTTAGAATTATATACCGCTTCGCAGTGCTTTACAGCCTTCTTGAAGCGGTTTACAGAGTCAGCATATTGCCCCCAATAATCTGGGTCCTCATTTTACCGACCTCAGATGGAAGGCTGAGTCAACCTTGAGCCGGTCAGAATTGAACTGCTGGTAGCTGGCAGTCAGCAGAAATAGCCTGCAGTACTACATTCTAACCATTGTGCCACCGCGGCTCAGAATATTTCTGGATTAATCTCCCTGTCCACCAAACTAAATATGATCAACTCCTTCCAGATCCCATCCCTATTGGATTGTTATCTAATGGGGCCTTGAAAGTGGGCATTTTTAATAGTTGCCTATTTCCTTTGAACTGCTTCCTGGCAGAGGTGCAATCAGCTTCATCTCTCTTAGGCTTTAGGAAAATTGTAAAGATTTATCTGTTTCCACTTGCACACCTAATAACTGAAGGTGAGGTTCCTGTATGCATGTCATTTGTATTTTTTTAATCTTCCTTGAGCTTTCATTGTGTCTGGAATTGCATGTGTTTGGAAACATTATATATTGAAATTGTTAGCTATGTAGAATCTTGAGAATGAATAGAATACAAGCAAAGTGAATATTTTGTGCCAAATTTAACTTTTAATGGGTTTTCAAGGAATGTCCCATGTAGAAGTTATTACAATAGTCTAATAAAAAAAGAATAGAATAAAAAAAAAGAATATCACAGTTTGGTGTACTCCAGTAATGGTTATCATTAAATCATGATTGAGTGAGGAATATTCCTATATAAGGTAATTGCTTCTTCAAAGAGATTGCAAGTGCATCTAGCTTTGTTTAAACAGCAACATCTGGCTGATCCTGATTCTCATGCTGGTTCATGATACCCATATTTAAACACAAGATGGAAAAAAATGTATCTGCATACTAATGATATCTTCCCCTAAATATCTGGGATATAGTGCATTTCTCAATAGTTTTAGTACATAGAAAATTGATATCCTTGTATGGTGCCATGGTATAATGCAGATGATTTCAAGCCAAAATTCCCAGCATTGCCTTTGGAGACTGACTTATCAGGAAATTTTGAATTATTATAAAATGGTACTTTATACCCACCAGTCAGCTCAGGTTGGTCAATGGCATACTAAAGAGAATCCAAAACCACAGAACCAGCAGCAGCTTGTTCACACTGTCTAGTTCTCCATTCCCCAATCCCCAAAATAATCAAGGCCTGAACCTAATCAAAATAAATCCACACCATCTATTTTGTTTAGATAACCTTTGCAATGCCAAACAATGCTCTATAATAAAATTAATAAATATCTGCTTCTTAGAATCAGTGCAGAAGAGGGAAATATTACTTACTTCAGGCAGGACAAAAATATAATCACTGCCCAAGTATTTAATGAAACTGAAATTAGCAATGCCCCCTATAATCAGCAACAACTAGTGGAGTAAAATCCACAGGGACCCCGTATATTTAATAATTTTTCCCAAGATTCTGAGACTGCACTCTAACTTCGATAGAATAGAGGGTTTCTACCTTTAGTATTATTGGTATAAAGTACATAAAGGAGATAAAACTTGGAATATACATTTACCATGTCAACCACCTAGAATACCATATCAATACTTTTTTATTCTTCAGATTTCTCTAGATTTAGAAAACAGTTTCAAAATGTTGCTGAATAGTTTGGTTTAAATCTGCCTGAAATATTGTGTATGAATTTAGAATAAATCTCACCGCGTTTCAAAATAGGAACGGCATCTGAAGGAAATTTAAATTTATACCTCCTCATTTCTTTTCATATTACTAATTCTAGTAGTGCAGTGTACTTTTCCTCACTGAGTTCTCTTTAGTATTTGTTCTCAAATATTCTGTAGATTGACTACTTCAACAACCAGATTATTGTTGATCTTGTGGAGCTGCAACACAAGGGAATCATCGCCAATTTGGATGATGCATGCATGAATGTTGGAAAAGTCACAGATGAAATGTTCTTGGAGGCTCTTAATAAGAAGTTGGGCAAGCATGCTCACTTTTCCAGCAGAAAGGTATTTTTGTCTAATCTGGCATTAACTATAATTCTGACATTAGACTCGGCTTTTTTTTTACTTAATATTGAAATGTTTTATCTTGTCCTTTCTTAATTGAATCAGATCAGTTTACACAAAATAGTCATTTAGCTTCATATTATACCACTGCTTCTAAACATATGCCAAGAAATTTTGAAAAGCATAGTTTTCAGGGTTTATGACATTGATTTTTTTTCTTAAAGCATTTTATCTTCCTGGAGAGGATCAAAGAAAAGTGTACAATTGAAATTGCGGTCTCTAAAAACACCGTACAAAAACAAAAAATAGAACAAAAGATCATAAAAAACAAAATCCACACAATATTTTCTTTATTATCAAGTTGACCAAGGCATATTATCAAGTTCAGCAAGTGCCATTTCATCAGAGTGGAAGGCTACTTTCTCTCTGATGGCCTCAGCGTGTAGATATGGAAGAAAGCTCATAACTAGCCCAATGCTGCCTCATCCATCTTCCCTTCTTCATGGTGTCTCATTCAGTATATATTTAATCCTATTGGGATTTTAAGAACTAGAACATACTTTTTAATCCACGCCAAGCCATAAACTTGTAGGTGTTATGGCTAAGTTGAAAATACATGAATTTTCACATATTCACATCCATATGTGGATCACAATATTTTCACATATTCCATCCATATGTGGATCTGACTTCAATGATTTGGGACTCAAACTGAACTATAGCATTTGTTGGCTGATATTGTTATGGTGACATTAGTTAAAGGAAGGAACCAATTGGCACATACAGAATGCATAGCTAAGATTCACAGATTGAGAGAGAAAAATCTCAAGCCTATGGTTTGAAGTACTCCTCTGCTATAAATAATCTTTAGTTATTTCCAAAGGGGAGAAAATTAATATCCAGCAGAGGGAGCCATAGACTTTTCAATGTTAAAGAGAAAAACAGAAGCATGAAGCTGGCTAGACAGTGATGTCATTTATAACCAATAGGAGACCAGTTTAAATTCATGTAATGTTTCCTAAGCAAGTAAGAGCAGAAAATATGGAGTATAGGTTTTTATTTCAGAAAGGTGAAGAGATTCTTTTTGAAACTGTAGTCGAACAATATTTTCATTAGAAGCAAATAGAATGCAACAAAAGCAAATTGTTAGAGCTGTTCAAAAGGCTGCTTGTTACACAAAACACTGGGAAAGGGGAGTGTTAAAGGGAAATGGTAGCTTTGCTGAAGCCACAAAGTCTTCATTTGGTCATATCCATAAAATAGAGTAAGATTTAATTGCTGGTTTAAACAGATACTATTTAATACTATACAGATTTCAGGTTGCCCTTAGGGTTGTTAGGGCTGCCTCTAGGATTGTTAACAACTAAGAATAGTACACCATTTTTGAAAGTACACCAATTAGCAGTTAATAGATTCTATCTTCTAAGTGAAATGTAGAGATCAAGCACTTTTGCATTATTAACAAATTTAAAGTGGTGTCATTTTTACATTCAGAAATAGTAAAGTTCTTTGTGAATTGGTATAGCTTAGGGAGTACATAGCAAAGTTACAGTTTTACCCATTGTTTGCTTGTTTTATAAACACAGAAAGCCACTGGAAATAATAATAATCATCATCATCATCTAGAACTTCATAACTTGAATCAAAAGACAAGAAAACTAATGACAGTGCACATGCTCTGCACCCAAAATGTGATATTGATCTATTGTACTTGCCAAGAACTCAGGGCAGCAGAGACTCTTACAGGTGAAACAAACTGTGGAAGAGGAAAATCTCCACTTAAATGACTACATAAGAAAAGCAAAAGAGCCTCTGCTGAACTAGATAAACAAGGGAAACCTCTTGAAAATAAGATTGAAAACAGAATATTGAAAGGAAACAATAGAGCGTCAAGTTTCTAACTGGAAAAAGAAGTCTATGCACAGTCAATACATGAAGGACATTGAAGGAAAGGTAGATACAAAGCTAACATGGAGGTGGTTGAGATCAAGAGTGCTGAAGAAAGAAAGTGAAGGCGTCATTTTGGTTGTCCAAGAATAAGCCTTGCAGACCAATTCCATGAAAGCAAAAATTAAACATGTCAACAACAACAAATATCATTTATGCAACAAGAAAGATGAAACAGTGGATCACCTTATCAGTGGCTACAGCAAAATCTCACAGACTGATTTTCTACAACATGATCAAGTTGCCAAAATCATACATTGGAAGCTTTGCCAGAAGTTTGAGTTGAAATGCAGCAAAAATTACTGGGAATACCAAATTGACAAAGTTCTTTAAAATGAACAAGTCAAGATTCTGTGACACTTTTGGATACAGGCAAACATCTGTCCCACAACATGCCTGACATCACTATTGTGGAAAAGAAAAAGGTCTGGTTCATTGATATTACAATACCAGGTGATTTACGAATTGAAGAGAAACAGCTAGAAAAAATAATAAAATATCATGGTTTGCAAATTGAACTTGAGTGACCATGGAGGAAGAAATCAATGATTGTACCAATAGTAATAGGAGCCCTTGGAGCATTACCCAAAGGGTTGCCTAAATACATGGAAATTTTGAGCTTATTAGACCTGAATATCCTAACTGCAAAAAAATCATCCTACTTGGAACTGCCTATATACTCAATATGCTACCTTAACAGCTCTTAGATCTTTGTTCAGAGCTTGAAATGTTAAGTTTTTACCAGTCCCAGACTGTGAATTGAATTGAAAATTAACAACAATAACAACAACAATAAATTAATAATAATATTGTTATTATATAATTATATATAAAATATAAAAATTTATTATTATTATTAAATAATAATACTAAAAATAAAAAAACAAAAACAAAAACAGTGATACCCATTGTCATCCGGGCACTTGGTACCATGTCCAATAATTTTATAAGATACATCAACAAATTGCAGCTTCCTGCAATAACACCAGCAAAAAATTGCAAAAAACTGCGTTACTTGGAATATCGTACATCTTAAGAAGGTACTTGGTTGATACTTAGGACTTGGCAGCAACCCGTATCAACCATTAGCACCAGCCAATAGTATTTGTGATGCATTTTTTAATGTTCAGTTGACTGAGTTTCATGTTTAATGAATAAAGTAAACAATAACAACAACAACAACAATAATAGGAGGAGGAGCTCTATTGGAAGATCTTCAAGAAATATCATTTTCCTGCAAGCAAGAACTGGCAGAACCATAAAATAGAGAATTATAAAAAATGAAGAAGCTAAATTGCTTGGGGACTTAAGAATTCAAACAGACAGGCACCTAATACCCCAGACTTAACAATTGTTGATAAGAAAAATTTAAAAAAATTGGATAGTGTATGTGGCAGTATCTGGAGACAGCAGAATAGAAGAAAAAGAACTAGAAAAGATCACTAAATACAAAGATCTACAAATAGAAATAGAATGACTGTGGCAAAAGTAAGCAAAGATAGTTCCAATAGTAATAATGCCTTGAGTGCAATCTCAAAACAACTGGAGCACCACTTGAACACCACTGGCATTGACAAATTCACCATCAGTCAATTACAAGGGGCAGCTTTACTTGGAACAGCTTCCATCCTGTGATGATATCTCTAACACCATCAGACATTTACATCTGCCTATCCCAGGTCTTTGGAAAGGACTTGATAGGTAGACAGAAATGCCAAATCCAGTCTGAACATCTGGCTGACTGTGCGATAGACTATTAAATAATAGTCAATTGGAAAAGGTGATTTCACTTGGAACAGTTTACATCCTGCAACAATATTTTTAACATCATTAAAAAACATTATCTCCCTATCCCTGGTCCTTGAGAAGGACTTTATGGATGGATAAAAAAGTCAAATCCACTCTAAACATCTGGTGATTGTGCGATGAACCATGATAATTAACTTCAGTAGCACTTTTAAACTAATGAAACTGATTAAATTCTTCATAATAAGATCTAAATGTAAAACATTTTTTAACACATATTTGCTAAGATTGTCTTCAAGTTTAACACAATAGAACTACAATATTAAGCTTCTCATAGAACAAAAAAGCCCAAGCAAATGTAAATTAAGGAGTTTCATGGTAAGCTGTTTCGGTCCACTCCTATGAAACATGCATGAAACTTACCTTTTGAAAGACACTGTATATTTAATTAGTTTGGAGATCATCATCATAATTATTATCAAAATCATACTGGAATGATCTTCTAACATACCTGAAATGTGAGCCTTTTATTTCCATTTTTCATTGATGCTTTATCTAAAACTGATAGACTGATTAAATAGGTTCAAACTATACAGTATTTTATAAAATTAGATTCTTTCAACAATCATTGTAAAAATTCATCACAATTTTAAATAAGATAGCAGACTAAGTTTGGTGAAAGTGGACCTGAAAGCATCTGATATTTTTTTTTGTGCCTATGCTGGAGGAAATGGGAGGGAGGTACTGTTCATTCGTGCTACAATGAAGAACGGTTTGCCATGCTATACAAAACTGATCAGCATACAACTCAACTGCTCTCATTGTTAAAATCAAACTAAATGAAGGCAATATTGTTCAAACTGGAGTACAGTTGAAGATGATTTAAAAAGCATTATCACACAGTTAAAATACACGTGTTGATTGATCATTGAATTAAATAGACAAATGCGTAACATTATGCAGAAAATCATCTTCTGAATTAATACTTATGCATTGAGAAGTATGTTCTGTTGTTAATGAAAACTGCATGATTATGGTTTGGCAGCACAATTTATTTAGAATTACAGATCAAGCTTGTCTCCTTACTTTTCCAATAATTAAAATTGATGATTTAATAATTTCCATTTTTCATCCATCTTCATCTCAGTCTTTGAATTAAAGTGTGGCTTATATCTTTTTTTTCCATTTCTGTGGATATATAAATCCTACTTCTTCCATGTATTTCATATTATGTTTACTGTACAGATTTGTATTTTTAAATGCACATTTCTTACCTCTATCATTGCCAGGTCAATATTTCAAACAGTGAAATAGAATGAAGGGTTAGACAGGGTCAATCAAACAGGTTGTATTTCAATACCTTACTAAAAACAATAAGGGAAATATTGAAAAGGCTATATCCATCATCACAGTTCTATATTAATTGATATATTTACTGATGTGTGCATATAAAATGTTTGATACTCTTTTGTATTTAGTTCACCAGGTGTTTTTTTTTTTAATGAAAAAAGCCCTTTGTAAATGTCATGTTTTGTGAAAAAGGCCCTTCATAAATATCATGTGCATTTGTTTCCCATGTGTTCTATCACTAAATTGTATCAAATCACTAAGAAAGATACTGCCTTGTCTTACAGACAGCTTGTGTAGCACCTGCATTAAGGAAGGAGCATTTCGGGACTAGATGTAGCAATAATTAGACTTCATTCAGAACTGTAACTGAAAACCTGCTGAAAGTTACCAGCAACTGCATTTCAATAATTACTTTTTAATCCATTTGTTTTTAAGCTTTGTGCTACAGATAAAAACCTGGAATTTGACAGAGACTTTCGGATTAAGCATTATGCTGGAGATGTTATGTAAGTTTGTTTCTCATATTTCTTGTCCTGATTCCTATTAAAACAGTTTAATGCATAGTTGCCCTTTGTTTTTCCTTCTGTACTTCCTTTTGCTTTATTGCAATGTAGGAAAATGTCTAAAATTATTTCATTATGATATCCAAGTGATTGGTATAGCGTATATACTATATTGTACTATAAAAATCTGGACATTTTATTGAGGACATGTGCTCCATTTTCTGCCTTATTGTTCCACGCATGATAGTATATTATCCTCCTCCTCCATCTTTTCTCCAAAAGATTAAGATAAATTAAACCTGATTTCCTTTTCAGCTCTGTGAGATATATTGGGCTGAAAATGAGAGTAACTGATCTAAAACAGTTAGTTCCCAGGATTTAGGTTTCCTTAGTCATAGAAATATAATGTAATTACTATGGTATAATTCTGAAACAGTAATTTATGAGTTTTGACAGGGTTGTAGAAAACTGGGACATTAATTACTGAGAGAATATGCAGGTTGAAAGTCCAACCCAAATGCTTCCTAGTACTTCCAGTTTAAGAATTGGAAAAAGCCTTTGCTGAGAGTAGGACACAACTCATAGAGTTGATAATACTAAACAACAAAAAAGTACTTAATAGCACAGAAGATAGTTTTAGTAGTATAGCCTTTATACTAGGTAAAGGTAAAGGTTCCCATCGCACATACGTGCTAGTCGTTCCAAACTCTAGGGGGCGGTGTTCATCTCCGTTTCAAAGCCGAAGAGCCAGCGCTGTCCGAAGACATCTCCGTGGTCATGTGGCCGGCATGACTCAATGCCAAAGGGGCATGGAATGCTGTTACCTTCCCACCAAAGGTGGTCCCTATTTTTTCTATTTGCATTTTTACATGCTTTAGAAACTGCTAGGTTGGTAGAAGCTGGGACAAGTAACGGGAGCTCATCCCGTTACACGGCAGCACTAGGGATTCGAACTGCCGAGCTGCCGACCTTTCGATCGACAAGCTCAACGTCCTAGCCCCTGAGCCACCGCATCTAGTAGTTTTAGTAGTATAGCCTTTATACTACGGAAATATAAATATGCCTCTCCCCCACCCCCAATTTAAATGTATGCTATGAAGTTAAGGTAAATAAAAGACAAGATGAAATATGGAAAAAGGAGAAGAACAGAAATACAGCTTTGCCATCTTCCAAAGCAGGATAAACAGTCATTTCAGCTGAAACAGCAGCTTTATGGCGAAGCACAATTTAAGGAATTGTTTGTTAGTTAGTTTGTTTGTTTGTTTTGCTGCACCAGTTTTTCAATGATAACAAACGTTTCTAACTTTCCTTAAAACCTGATACCATTAACTGGGTAATTCTCCATCAAAATTCCTTCTATATTGCACAAATTTAGTTTTGCATTTAAAAAATAATAATTTGGTAATAACGCATTGTCAGTTTAGTTGCAGCAAAGACTTTTTGTGAAGTCAATTAGAAAACTGTGACCTCTATAATATGCCTCTTTTTTGGTGTTAGGCTGACAGCTTGATTTTATATTTAGGTCTAATTCTATTGTATTTCCTGCATTAAGATGTACAAAACATATTAGGAAAATGTTACGGCAGAGGTATAATTTTGACACTTATTCCCATGATAAACTAAAGACTTTCTGCATGTCATACATGGCAGAGGTGGCATTCAGCCACTTTGCACAGGTTTGGGTGAACCGGTAGTGAAAATTTGGAGCAGTTCAGAGAACCGGCAAATCCCACCCTGCCTGATCCTGCCCCAGCTGCCCGCTCACTCCACCGCCCCGCTCTGTCTAGTCACTTCTCATCTCGCCTCCCCAGCATAGCAGTTGCTTCAGTTTGGCTCCTTGTGTGCATTGACCACATGGTCTCTGCAGGCTAGCCAGCTTGCCTGGCTTCCAATGCGGTGCCCGCGGCCCAGCTGAGTGGCCCTGATCGGCCTGGGTAAACTGTGTCGTGGCCCAACTATCTGCCTCCCACTGTCCCACGGGGTGTCACCAGCTTGCCTGTCTCCATTGTGATCTACCATGCTGGTCATGCCGCCCAGCTGATATTCATGCCTTGCCCGTTCTGCTCACTGTGGCTGCCTGGGAAGATAAGGCGCTTGTCCGAAGGGCCGCCTCAGGGTGGACATGATAAGGCTCAGCCGCCTTTCAGGCTTAGCTCTTGCCAATCACCATCTTTCTGCCTGCATGCCACCCAGTCTCCCTTTGCCTTGGGTCAGGGGATGCACCATTCTCCGGCTTTGGCCTGGAGCTCCACTCGCTCACCATTCACCTTAACCGGGTCGAGGAACGTGCTATTCCCCCTCTCCGGCCTTGTCCCAGGCCTCTGGCCACATGCCCCCCTGGCCTCAAACTATGGCTTCCCGAGCCAAAGCAATTTATTCAGCCTGTGGCCTGCTGCGCTAGGCCAAAGGGATGCAAGGGGGGCAGCGGGGATGCAGGAGGGCCAAAGCGGTTTGGGAATGAACCAGACGGTTCTTCTTACCTATAAGAAGTCCCATTCAGAAAGCGCTGCAGCAGAGATACTGCAGCCACTTCTTCTGTCCCTTGCCAAGCCTTGCTCGTGGAGATGCTCCATGTGCTCAGGTCGACAGCTGCTTCTCTCTGCTGCTGCTCTTGCTGGGAGAGCGAGAGCATCTTGTGCAGTTTAGCAGCTGTGAGCCACCACTTTCCTCTAAGTCTCACCAAGAAAGCACTGTGGCACAGAGAAGCAGCAGCCATGTTGCATGCTATTTCTTTCAGCCGCAGCGCTTTCCGAATGGGACTTAGAAGAAAGTGGCAGCTCACAGCTGCTAAATTGCACAAGATGCTCTCCCAGCAGTGCAGAGAGAAGCAGCCGCTGCCCTGGGTAGCAGAGATGGAGGGGAGCAGGCCCCAAAAGGCAGCTCAGTTGAGCCTCGCTGCGTGGTGAAAGCCATACATGCATGCATGCATGGAAGCCATACACGCATGCTTGCACGGAAGCCGTGCTCATGTACATGCTCACATTTTTGGTGGATTGGTGGTGAAATTATTTGAAACCCACCACTGATTTAAGAGATACAAATATTTAAAATCAGTTTATGGCTTAATTATTGCAAGGGAAAATTAGATTACCTGAGATTGCAAAATGGCATTGTAAACAACTAAAAGTATCTCTTGATTATTCATTTTGGTCCAGTTGCATTATAAGTATTTAAAATTTCTAAAGATGACACTGATGATGAAGAGAAGAAGGAATATTTACTGTAGTATTGGAAAACTGAATGTTGTTTCTTGAACACTTTTTTTCTTACCATTATGTTTTGAATATTATCCATTTTCATTAGACTTTTTAGATATTTTTTTTTGTTGATTTCTATTTATTGTGGGGGGGGTGTCTTATTTTCTGAGTCCAAGTAGTAGTTCTACCCAAGTAGTTCAGTGCAGCTAACTACCACTTTTTTATATTTATCAGTTATTCGGTCACAGGATTCATTGATAAAAATAAGGATTCCTTATTTCAAGACTTCAAGCGTTTGATGTATAACAGGTAGGAATAACTTTAACTATCCATTTGTTTCTTTACCTAGAATAGGCCAAATATGACTATATTGTTGCCTTTTCTAATTCATTCTTGTATTTTGTAGTTCCAACCCTGTGCTTAAAAAGATGTGGCCAGAAGGCAAACTGAGTATAACAGAAGTGACCAAGCGGCCACTGACTGCTGCTACACTTTTTAAGAACTCAATGATTTCCTTAGTGGACAACTTGGCATCCAAGGTAAGACATTCCTAATTCAGGAAAGGTGAGCTTTGACAACTACCTGTTTATTTCATTACTAAGTCATTCTTACCTTGATTGTATCAACAACAAAAATCAGCGTAAGATTTCAATAGGACATTTTGGGATCAGAATATCAAAGAGTACCTCCAGCATTAATCTTCCTTCTAGCATTGAGAAAACTCCAAGAGTGTGATCTGTTTATGAGAAGGAAGTAAAAGCTATGTTCCCCAAGCCCAGATCATGTAAGAACTCAAAAGATGATAGAAACATTTGGAATAGATAATAATAATGCTGGCTTAGATTTCCGGTATTTTCTGCAAAAGAACACAGAGAGCAAACAGGAACAAATCTGTTAATGTAAATGGTTCACATTTCTTGATGCAACATGTTTAAAATTTTTCCATACAATTTTTGCTTACTTCCACATGTAAAATAATCTAATTGAAAAAAAAATCATCTGTAGCTATAAATCACAGGTGTCAAACTCAATCACATCATGTGACATATTGCAATGTATCATGACTGAGTCCTTCGGGAGAAGGGCGGTATATAAATTAAATAAATAAATAAATAAATGACTTTTTTTGCCTTTGCGGAGCTGGAGTAAACGTAGCCTGTGTGTGACGCATCTGGCTTGCAGGCCGCCAGTTCGACACCTCTGCTATAAACAGTTCAATTGTACTGTTGTGAACTTGTAAATACTGAGGAGAATAAAGATATTCTTAACATCTATCTAAATTGTAGCTAAGTCAATGCATGATTTATTTGTGTGCGGAGGGGGGAGCATTTGTAAGAATAGGTACTATTTCAGCAAAAAGCTATTTATAGATGTCGCACAATTAAGTATCTTACTATGATTTCAGTAGTTTCCATATTGCTACCATACCAGTAGGTACCATATTGTTCTCAGAGTTTTATCCAAGAGTTGATATTTCAAAGATAGGAAAATAACTTTCCTGTTATAGTGGCAATCTCTACTGAAGATAATTTGAAGCAGCCCTTTTCTGTTTCCATAGTGTGGTTGGCCAACTCAAGCAAACCCAAATATTACTTACTAATGGGAACTTGTGCTAAGACTTTGATATTCCAGGTATGAGAAGGGGATAAATAAAATATAGTAAAATAAACACACAAAAGGAATGACACTGAGCAAAGAACAAAAGCCTGAAATAAAAAGAGAATAACATTCCTCAAGACTTTCCTCAAGGTTTTAAATATAAAGCAATTTTTATATACATATACATATACATACATACATACATATACATATACATATACATACATACATACATACATACATACATGTATACTTTAAAAAGACCAGAACTATCGCCATGCCAAACAAACCTCAGAAAACATATATATATATATGTGTGTTTTCTGAGGTTTTCGCGGGTGTTTGTATGTAGGTCTTTGGTTATTCAGGTTTTCTCCCGCGTAAAATTGGAAGTGTCTTGGCGACGTTTCGACGAAGTCTCATTCGTCATCTTCAGGCTTCAGCTTTGTGCTTCTGGGAGCAATGTGTGATTGTAGCTGTTTCTTCCTTTTTAACTGCTAGTGGGGGTTTGAACTGATTGGGTGGGAGCTTGGCTGTGCTCTGATTGGATGGGGGTTTTTTCGTGCTCTGATTGGCTGGGGGTGTGTCCTGTTTGGGTGGGGGCTTGGTTGTGCTCAGATTAATGTGAGTTGCAGGGGGATTTGAGCTGGTGAGTTGCATTGCTGTTGTTTGGCTTTGTGTTTGTGGTCGTGCTACATCTTCATAGTGGGTGTCTGTCTGCTGTATGTATGGATTGGAGGGGTTTGAAATGGCTAATGTTGCAGCTGCGGTCTGGCTTCTGGTCCTTGGTCGTGCTTCCTGATCAGTGTGGGTTTGGGTCTGCTTTCTGGGTGGATGTGTGGTGGTGACATCCTGTGTGGACCTCGTGAGTGTGGGTCTGGTGTCATTCCTCGTGTTAGGGACTCGTTTGTCAATAAGGGCGGGTTTCCAAATGGCTGGTAGGCGGGAGGTATCATCTCGTTTGTTCATGCTGTGTGGGCGTTTTTCTATCTCGATGGCTTCTCTGATTACAACAACCAACTTTCCTTCCTAGATGTCTTAGTCTACAAGAAACCCAATGGCTCCCTAGGACACACCATCTACCAGAAGAAAACACACACAAACCGCTATCTGCACGCACTCTCACACCACCACCCAGCAGAGATCAACTCCGTAGCCAAGACACTCATCTCTAGAACAAAACGCTTAGCTGACGAACAACACCTAAAAACCGAACTACACACTCTCACAAATGTACTAACATCCAATGGATTCCAGAGAAATAAGATTACCAAACTAATCCATAAAGAACCCCCCACTAAAATCCAAGACAGAGAACAAGAAAACGGCACAGCCCTCCTCCCATATATAAAAGGCACCACAGACAGAATCAGCAAGATCCTCCACAAACATAAGATCAAGACAGCATTCTGCACAAACCAAAAAATATCCACCATCCTAAGAAACCCCAAAGACAAAATTGAGTTAGAAAATCAAGGAGTATATGAAATCCCATGCACCGCCTGCCCCACCACATACATCGGACAAATCAACAGAAGAATAAGTGCACGCATTGAAGAACACAAGAACTCAGTCAAAAAAAAAAGAGGAACCAACTTCTTCCCTGGTCCAACACCTTAAAGCCACAGGACACGATATTGACTTTAAAAAGACCATAACTATCGCCAAAATTGAATACTTTAACAACAGAATAATCAGAGAAGCCATCGAGATAGAAAAACGCCCACACAGCATGAACAAACAAGATGATACCTCCCGCCTACCAGCCATTTGGAAACCCGCCCTTATTGACAAACGAGTCCCTAACACGAGGAATGACACCAGACCCACACTCACGAGGTCCACACAGGATGTCACCACCACACATCCACCCAGAAAGCAGACCCAAACCCACACTGATCAGGAAGCACGACCAAGGACCAGAAGCCAGACCGCAGCTGCAACATTAGCCATTTCAAACCCCTCCAATCCATACATACAGCAGACAGACACCCACTATGAAGATGTAGCACGACCACAAACACGAAGCCAAACAACAGCAATGCAACTCACCAGCTCAAATCCCCCTGCAACTCACATTAATCTGAGCACAACCAAGCCCCCACCCAAACAGGACACCCCCCCAGCCAATCAGAGCACAAAAAACCCCCAGCCAATCAGAGCACAGCCAAGCTCCCACCCAATCAGTTCAAACCCCCACTAGCAGTTAAAAAGGAAGAAACAACTACAATCACACATTGCTCCCAGAAGCACGAAGCTGAAGCCTGAAGATGACGAATGAGACTTCGTCGAAACGTCGCCAAGACACTTCCAATTTTACGCGGGAGAAAACCCGAATAACCAAAGACCTACATACATATATATAAATTCCAATTTTACATATATGTAAAATTGGAAGTGTCTTGGCGACGTTTCGACGAAGTCTCATTCATCATCTTCAAGCTTCAGCTTCGTCGAAACATCGCCAAGACACTTCCAATTTTATGTGGGAGAAAACCCGAATAACCAAAGACCTACATACATACATACATACATACATACATACATACATACATACATACATATATATAGTTTTTGTAGGTTTTCACAGGTATAGGTATGTAGGTCTTGGCATATTCGGGTCTTTTCTTATTTAATATGAACATTCCGTCTTCCATTAAATAGTGTGTTGTCTGGGTACAAATATCTCCGTGAAATAACAATCAAAATTTACAACAGTATTCATTACATTGATACATTTCTACATTTCACTGATCTCCTTTTATTTCTAACTTCCATTTTTATTCTCTAACCATCCATAAAATAATTCCCATGTCATATAATACTCAGTTTGTTCTTTCTCCTTAATTGCAAATGTTAATCTATTCATTTCTGCACATTCTAATATTTTCCTAATCACATTCTTATCAGTAAGGATTGCTTCACTTTTCCACTTTTGCGCAAATACAATTCTAGTTGCAGTTAATACATGGATAATTAAATATGCATTCCCTTTACTATAAGTTTCAGGAAAAATCCCCAACAAAAATATTTTAATTTTTTTAAAATATTTTAAATCAGTGTGCTGCTTTGTCATTTTTTCCAGCCATGTATGTATTTTTTTGCTTCTACACATGTCCACCATATATGATAATAAGATCCAGGTATCTGATGGCCCTTCCAACATTTAGCTGACTTATCTTTAAACATCTTCGCCAACCTCGCTGGTGCAAAGTACCATCTATAAAACATCTTATACAGATTTTCTTTATTTGCAGTTGACATTGTTAATTTATAGTTCCTGTCCCACAGTTTCTGCCATTTATCTAATTCTATTGTGTAACCAATTTTTTTTGCCCATGCTATCATTATCTCCTTCACTTGTTCATCTTCTAGTTTAATGCCCAATAAGTAACTGTACAGTTACTTTATCAATCTTTCTTCTGTCCCTGTTAGTATCTTACCTAATTCTGTTAATTCTTTATAGAAACCATATAATTTAACATCTTTCTCATATCTAGAGCATATCTGCACTTGTGAATACCATGCCATATCAATTTCTTCATCACTCAGTTTTTGTTTAGTTTTGAGCTTCCCCTTTTCATTCAGTATCTTTATATCTAACGATATTTCCCATGTTAATAACACTTGGGTGAATCGGTGCTTTCATTGAGAACTGGTATCCTCAAATAATGTTGCTCTCTAATTTTCTCCCGTACTAACAATAGTGCATTCCTTATGTAATGTCTTTGAAAGTAACCATGTATCTTACTTTTCCCATACCACAAGAAATCATGCCAACCCAGTCGCAAGTCGTGTCCCTCCAAAATCAATAATCCAATCCATTCTTTCATCCATGTTAATATTGCGGCCTGGTAATACAATTCCCAATTTGGTAATCCAAAACCTCCTCTATTTCTTGAATCATTATTTCTTGAATCATTGAATCATTTAAAGCTAATTCTTGCTTTTTTCTCTTGCCAGATATATTTTAATATTGTTTTATTAAGTTCCTCAAAATATTTTTTTCCAATTTTATCAGAATTGTTTGAAATAAGTACAATTATCTTGGCAATATATTCATTTTAATTGTGGTTTATTTTATTTATTTATTTATTTTATTTGATTTTTATACCGCCCTTCTCCCGAAGGACTCAGGGCGGTGTACTGGCATAATAAAACCGACAATACAATATACAAGTTTAAAATACGATTTAAAAAACTTAATTAATTAGCCCAGTGATTAAAATTTACCATGCTAAGACCCCGTTTAAAATTAATAAATTTAACATTAAAATCCCAATTTAAGCCAGCCCCGCGCGGATAAAAAGATGGGTCTTGAGTTCGCGACGAAATGTCCGAAGGTCAGGTATTTGGCGTAAACCCGGGGGAAGCTCGTTCCAGAGTGTGGGAGCCCCCACAGAGAAGGCCCTTCCCCTGGGGGCCGCCAGCCGACATTGTTTGGCGGACGGCACCCTGAGAAGTCCCTCTCTATGGGAGCGTACGGGTCTGTGGGAGGCGTGTGGTAACAGCAGGCGGTCCCGTAAGTACCCAGGTCCTAAGCCATGGAGCGCTTTAAAGGTCATAACCAACACCTTAAAGTGCACCCGGAAGGCCACAGGCAGCCAGTGCAGGCTGCGCAGGAGCGGTGTTACATGGGAGCTACGCGTAGCTCCCTCTATAACCCGCGCAGCTGCATTCTGGACTAACTGAAGTCTCCGAGCGCACTTCAAGGGGAGCCCCATGTAGAGAGCATTACAGTAATCCAAGCGAGAGGTAACGAGCGCATGAGTGACTGTGCATAAGGCATCCGATCAAGGAAGGGGCGCAACTGCCGAACCAGGCGAACCTGGTGGAAGGCCCTCCTGGAGACGGCCGTCAAATGATCTTCAAACGACAGCCGATCGTCCAGGAGGACACCCAAGTTGCGCACCCTATCCTTTGGGGCCAGTAACTCGCCTCCAACAGCCAGCCGCGGCTGCAGCTGACTGAATCGGGGTGCCGGCATCCACAGCCACTCCGTCTTGGAGGGATTAAGCTTGAGCCTGTTTCTCCCCATCCAGACCCGTACAGCCTCCAAACACCGGGACAGCACTTCAACAACTTCATTGGGGTGGTCCGGGGTGGAAAAGTACAGCTGGGTGTCGTCAGCGTACTGCTGGTATCTCACCCCGAAACCACTGATGATCTCACCCAACGGCTTCATATAGATGTTGAACAACAGGGGCGAGAGAAGTGACCCCTGCGGGACCCCACAAGTGAGGCCCCTCGCGGTCGACCTCTGCCCCCCTGTCAACACCGTCTGCGACCGATCGGAGAGATAGGAGGAGAACCACCGATATACGGTGCCTCCCACTCCCAATCCCCCCAACCGGCGCAGCAGGATACCATGGTCGATGGTATCGAACGCCGCTGAGAGGTCTAATAGGACCAGGGCAGAGGAACATCCCCTGTCCCTGTCCCTCCAGAGATCATCCACCAATGCGACCAAAGCTGTCTCCGTGCTGTATCCGGGTTGGAAGCCGGACTGGAACGGGTCTAGATAGACATCTTCATCCAGGTGTTGGGGCAGCTGTCGCGCCACGGCACTCTCTACAACCTTCGCAACAAAACGAAGGTTGGAGACTGGACGATAATTACTCAAAATAGCTGGGTCCAAAGAGGGCTTCTTAAGGAGGGGTCTCACCATCGCCTCTTTCAAGGCGGCAGGGAAAACCCCGTCCAACAAGGAAGCGTTGATAATCCTCTGGAGCCAGCCTCGTGTCACTGCCTGAGTGGCCAGTACCAGCCAGGAAGGGCACGGGTCCAGTAAACATGTCGTGCCGTGAAACCTCCCCAACAACCTGTCCACGTCCTCGGGAGCCACAGGGTCAAACTCATCCCAAATGTGCTCAACAAGACGTGCCTCCTCTCCCTCGCTTGGATCATCCCAAATTCGGTCCAGACCGTCCCTCAGCTGAACGATTTTATCGTTATTCTACCTATCAACGATAATTGCAGATTTTTCCATTTTTCCAGATCTATTTTAATTTGTTGCATCAGTTTGTAATAATTATCTTCCTTAATCGTTACACATCTTGCTGTCAGCTGAATCCCTAAGTATTTTACTTTCTTAGTAATCTGAATATCTATTCTTTTCATTAACTTTTTTCTTTTATCTTTTTTGGTTTTTTTTTCTTTTTTAAAAAACATAAACAGTACCTTTTTTCTGAACAGAGTATTGACCAAGTCAAAATTTACAGCTTATAAATACTTCCCAAATATAATTTATATATTTCAGTTTCTGCCATATTATTCATTTTTTTATTTTTCATCTCTACTTAATATTTAATTTATAATCAATATTACCATTTGCCCTAATCTCCAATCTTAATCTTATTTCATTTCATTATCCATTTATCACATATATTTCTCAAAATCACCACATTTGTAAATTATCAATTTGTTTCCTCTTATTTCCTTTTTTCTATTGAAACCCAATAATTTAAACAATAGTAATTTCCATCCTTAGTTTCTATTTTTTATATAAATAGCTTGATATTTCACATTTATCTCTTAATGTCAATTATTTTCTATGGTGGACCAATTTATCATTTCTTATTTTCCCTGTTAATCGTTCTACCATTTTACTGAAAACAATATATTTCTTCAGTTTGTTTTTCACATCATCTTTTTCAAATACAAACATTATCTTAATCCCTTAATCATCTTCTTTTTCTTAATTTCTATTAATATTCAGTTTCAATTTCATTTGAAGTTCTATATCTTAACCCATTCTAAATATATAATAAAATCATATTAACCCTTCTACCATTCTTTTTGTATTTCACTATTTATATCATAATTCAATTTTTACAATACTGATATTAATACAGTTCATTTGAACTGAAGTATATAACATATTTCCTTTCACCCTTTGCCTTCTTTTTCTCCATTCTACCATTAGTATTACACAATATATTTTGTATTACACTCACAAATATTAATAATAATACAGTTCACTTATAACTATAGGTATATATCATATTACCCTTCCTCCTTTCCATTAATTACTCCTTTAACCATTTTCTCTTGGTCCATCCAGCAATCCAACCTCTTAAAATTTTCCTCCCTTTATCCCATTCTCTCATTTTCTTTTTTTTTCTTTTTATAATTATTATGTCTTTTCTTCTGTATCCTTCCTTTGACTTTTAAATCCTTTACTCATCTAGTTTGCCCTAAGTTCCCATCTGATCTATTCCCCTTTTCTCCTCTCACTTTTATTTCCCCACCATTGATCTCAGTGTAATAATTAAACTTTTTTGTGCCTAATCCTTTCCCCTTTTCTTTTCTCTTTACCTTAATCCTATCCTCTCTATTTTTGCCATTGTTAATCCCAGAGTAATCATTAAAAATATTTTCCTCTAGCCTTTTTCCCTTTCATTTTCTTCCCTTAGTTTGCTTCTTTTTTGTAGGTTGTTTCCTCCTATCCCTTCTTTTTTTTTTTTCATTGTTACTCCCAATGTAATTGTTTAATTTTTCATCATCAATGTCTTTATCTTCAGTGCTGTTTTCTTGCTTTTTGTTTTTAGCCTCTTTATCCAATTGAATATGTTCTGATGCAATTTCTCTTTTTCTATCAAGATTACACGCATGATTACATACACGCATTATTTTAACCATCTCAATTAGTTCTTGCGCCATTTGATGTTCTGGTTTGTTTTTAACTCCAATTTACAGTTTTATTATTTTCCACCTCCTTTGGTTGTCGAGATCAAACAGCTTAAAAGAAAACAAATTCTCCTTTAAACTTCTCACAGCTCTTGTAGCTCAAGGTCACTGTAATTTTTTCTAGATTTCAAATTGTTCGTTGTAGTGCTTTTTTTCCAGCAGCAGATGTCTGTCTCCAATCCACAAGTTTCAAATCAACAAAATCGCAAAATATCCAATTTGCCTATCAATTCCGCTTATTAAATGCTTTTCACATTTCTTCTTTCTCTTCTTAATTTTATATATCCCAAATTCCAGTTTAAAATCCAATTTGAAATCCAATTGAAAAATTTCCTTTACAAGGCTTTTGAATTTTTTGAATTTTGAATTTTTCTTTGTTCTTCCTTCAAAGTTCAAAACTTTTAAGATGATGTCCAATCTTGTTCAGAAACTATTTTCTTTCGGGTTTCTTTTTCTTATAATAATTTTAATATCTCCAAATCCAATTTCCAATCCAAATATCAAGCTCCATTCTGGGCTTTAGTGCTTTAACTTCCATTTTGTTCTTCTTCCCTTCATTAACATTTCCCAAAGGCAATTAGCTGCTATTTCCTCACCGGGACTTTTTAAATTTTTTTTAAAAATACTTCTTTTTTATCTGTGAGTTGGCCAATCATTCACTCTGTCCAAAACACCGCATCTGCACAAATCTTATTCCGGTTGCCCCAGCTTCATGACAGTCCCCCACCGCCGGATCAAAGAGCTTCCTCCGATTTCCGAGGAACTTTCCTGTTCCTCTTGGTCACTTCTTTAAAAAAAAAATATATAGCCTCTATCAGAGGTGTATCTTTTTGACATTTAGAAGACAGCCTTCTTCTATATTGTTCTATTCAACACAGTCACTGGCGCTTGCAGTTGCATTTAGAAAAATCTGTAAACATCTCTGTAAACAATCAGAAAATCTGTAAAAGACATAATTGTATTGAACTTTTAATTATTAATTGTATTAATTTCATTATTCTAATTTATTTATTTTATATTTCTATATTCTTTTTATTTTTAAATTTGGGCAGCAACTTTGGGTATTAACCTAAAAGAAAGGCTTAATCTATTCATATGCATAATTTAAAAAAAACAGAGCAGGCCTTCCTTATAAAGTGAAAGGACAGAAATGTTTGAGGAAATTATTTCACAACTGAGTAGGAACTAGCTTTTTTTAATTTGGCCTCAGTTCTTTATTTAAATGACAGTTGAGAATTTTGCAAGTAGGAACATTTCTGTACCATCTTTCTATTTTTATTTTATTATTTATTATTTTTTTTAATTTGTCACAACATTATATATAAGCATAACCATGAAATAACTATACAATATATAAGCATATATATATAACCATAAGTATGTAATAACTATATGAAATTGTATACAATCAAAGGGAACATTAGGACAGGTAGGCATGTTGGTGCTCTTATGCACGCCCCTTACAGACCTCTTAGGAATGGGGTGAGGTCAATAATAGATAGTTTTTGGTTAAAGCTTTGGGGATTTTGGGACTTTCAACCCTGTATCCAGCAGAGATCTGTGCTCTCAGTATAGATCAGGGGTGTCAAATTCGATTTCATTGAGGGCCGTATCAGGGTTGTGTTTGACGTTGGGGAGGCCTGGGGGACCATGGGCAGGCTGGGGTGGGCATGGCCCTCTGCCAGCAAAAATGGAGCCTGGGGGGTGGTGTGCATGGCCCCCAGGATCCCATTTTTGGTCGGGATGGCCTCCAGCCCTCTGCCAGCAAAAACAGAGCTCAGCGGGTGCCCATCCGAGCTCCGTTTTCATTGGCAGTGGCACCACAGGCCGGTCCGTTGCTGTTTCCAGGGCAGCCCTGCAGGCCAGATCTAAGCACCCTATGGCCCGGATCAGTCCTGCAGGCTTTGAGTTTGACACCCCTGGTGTAGATACTTACCAGACTTTTTTAAAGAGAGTTAATAACTAGCAAGCCAACAGAACTAGCAAGCAGTAACTATAAACTAGCAAGCAGTCTCTTTAATTAGGCAGGATGGTTAAAATCTAGAACAGTCATGGCAAAGAAAAAAATATATTGGTCAAATTTTCCCTTCATGTTTCCTCTCTTCTGTTTTCTTACTGGCTGGCAACTGTTTTCTGAGAAGATCTCTTAATAAAGATATTGTCTTTGAGAATGTTGGATTATCTCATGGCTAACACTCCTGCTATTACATAGGATGTTCAGTACTTCTCTTTATTTCTAAGAGCTGCATGGCAGGGAAAATTCTGCCAGCTATAGTTTTTATAATTGCAGGCTGGCAATCTTAAGATGATAGTGAATGTCTATGGAGATTCTCAGTCATCCAGCTCATGGTTGTCCCAAAGGTGCTTTTTCAAGAGGCAACTGGACTTTCTGTTTTTTCTTTGAAGACATTTCACTTCTCATCCAAGAAGCTTCTTCAGCTCAGAGCTGAAGAAACTTCGTGGATGAGAAGTGAAATGTCGTCAAGGAAAAAACAGAAAGTCTAGTTGCCTCTTGAAAAAGCACCTTTGGGAATGACGGTGAAAGGTAAGAAGTTGTAACAATTGATTAGGATATTAAATTTCATATTGCCTAAGCTAGAAAAGAAATGACTTTTTTGCTGGATGCCTGTCTCAAGAAGTTGTTTAATCTTTTTATTCTTAATGAGGGAAGCAGTATTGGCTGTTTTCTAGTTGGTGTGGAAATGGATTATAGAAATGTGTAGTCAAGAATGAAGACATATAGAATAGAACTACAATACTAGAACTTCTGTTTGCATTGTGGAAATTCATTTAATGAATTTGTTGTATCTTTCATGATCTTATTTCAGGGGTTTCTAGGAGTCTTGTTTTTCTAATGGAATTTGATAGGAGAAGAAGGTTGGGGGATCCTTCTTTAACGATGGTTAAAGAATTGGAACGTTAATTTGCTCATTGTCATTTTCCCCTTACTCTTTTATTTTATCTGTTAATTCAAATACTGTTGTTTCTGGTTGCTTTCTTTTAGGAGCCATACTATGTCCGCTGCATTAAACCCAATGACAGGAAGTCA
Organism: Ahaetulla prasina; assembly: GCF_028640845.1. Classification (NCBI taxonomy): domain Eukaryota; kingdom Metazoa; phylum Chordata; class Lepidosauria; order Squamata; family Colubridae; genus Ahaetulla; species Ahaetulla prasina. The sequence continues at coordinate 50,321,929 of NC_080542.1, read as the reverse complement.
CCACAGCTGTTTGATGAAGAACGATGCAAGCATCAAGTTGAATATCTTGGACTTCTGGAAAATGTAAGAGTACGGCGGGCAGGATATGCCTATCGCCAAACATATGAAAAATTTCTTCACAGGTAACAATTGATTAAAACTTTGCAAATTTCTTACAAATAACAATAAAAATATATTTGTGGTTTGATATTAAATTAGCATTCTTACACAAATCACAGTTATGTCTTAAAGTAACTTTAAAATAAATTATCAAGATTAGTGAGACCAGCTAAGGAAAAACCCATTTTATACCACTTTTAAATATTCTATATAAATGTGTGTGTTTTTTATGGAAGAGCAGAAGTTTCATGGGATATCTAAAGAATTTTACACAAATCTTTTATTCAAATGCATTACACATGGAACAGTTTTTATAAATCCTTTTTCTTGCTCAAGGCTCAGTTCTCTTTATCAGCTAAAGCAAGACCTCTCTTACTTACTTAGAACTATTTGGCAAAAGCTAGAACATGCTAAAATTTTATTTGTAAACATGATTAAATTATTCACCCAAATCCACTTGAATCTTAGCTTAATTTAATATTATTAATTACTTTTAGCTTTGTTAGATATACAGTCTACTAGTAGGTATTATATATATTTGCAAATAAGCTGAGAATTTTTGTTGCCAAAATATACAAAAAAAATAAGTTATTGAAAATTAGCATTTTATAATACATATTTAAGATTTCCTAATTCTATATCAAGGCTGTATATTTATTTTCTTTCTATGGGAAATCTACTTTGGCAAGATAATATGGGTTGATGTGGACCTTTCTGCGATATTTAATATTGGCAAACAATGTTTTTTTATAAAATAATACTTGTATCAATGAAGGTACAAAATAATTCCTGAATTTACTTGGCCAAATCACAAACTACCATCTGACAAGGAGGCTGTGAAGAAATTGATTGAGCACTGTGGGTTTCAAGACGACGTGGCATATGGAAAGACAAAGATTTTTATTCGCACACCACGAACACTCTTCACTTTGGAAGAAATGCATGCCAAGATGCTTGAATGGGTGGTTCTCTTTCTACAAAAGGTGAGAAGCAATATTGAAACTTCTTAGAAAAATAATCTACATCTGATATCCATAGATTCACATAATGGAAAAACGTAACTTGTAAAATAAGTTGCCTTCAATCATGTGCTAGTCCTGGTGAATTACATGTACACATACATATAGTTTTTTGGCAGTGATAAGGGAGTGGTTTGCATTGACTTCTTACAGAATAATGTTGTTTTCCCTTATCTAGCATATTTCCAATGTGGCTTTAATTCTAAGGGGTTAAAATAGATGAAAAACCAAACTGGATTTGAAAGACCTGTCCAGTCTTGTTCTGTTCACATGTTGGCCATCCAGATGCCTGTAGGAATCTTACAAACTGAATAATAGCACTTTCCTTCTCATATTTCCCAAGAAATAATCTCAGAAAAACAACATTTTGCTCAGAAGAGGGGTTGCTACTTAAATAATATCCATTATTGTCTTCTCCTCCATTAATTGGTGATAATAATAATAATCTTGGTGAAGACAATTACATAGTTAAGCATATGTTGCATAAAAAAAGTCTCTCTTTCCATGTAGGATCTTTGGATGATCTCAGTTCAAATATTATTGAAAAAAGAAAGGAAAACAATTTCATCCCATTGCCTCATATAATGTGTAATAGCTTATTTCTGTGGCATGTTCTCTTTTATTCGGTCTTCTTTTTTTTCCATGCTAAAAACTCCCTAATGTTCCTACAGCTCTTGGATAACAGTTCTTGCCAGTGACACACTTCTGCATCAGTTGTTGCTGTGAATCCCCCAACAGTAGTTTTAGCAATTTCTTATTATTAGCAAAGAGCTAACTGTGTTGTTAAAAAATATTTGTGGAGTCATTAGTGCTTTCTGAGCTTGGTTGTTTGCTTGCAGAGGTTTTATTACCCAACTCGGTAACATCTTTAGTGCAGTGAAAAAATGTTTTATTATTGCTATCAAAACCTAATTTCTTCTTAAGGAAACTGGTCATTCAAAGTAAATAAGTTGAAATATAACAACCAAATTTGCTTTGCAGAAATAAGCAATTTATTATTCTCTCTTGTCTTTTTAACTCATTAATTATTTAAACATTGATTGATTGATTGATTTTCATAATCTAAGTAGTAAGCTGATGGTTGTATGAAAAATGAGTAAGACATATTTGAACAAGATAGAAATCCATGGAAAGAATAGAGGTTAGAATTCTTAATAACACAGGCTCTAATTTGAAGCATTGTATTATTAACTGATGCTTCAAATTAGAGCCTGTGTGATTAAAAATTCCAGAAATGAGGGCTATTTTCATTAGATGACAACCAAAAATAATTTCTGATAAATATTCATTCTCTGTTTCTTAAACACATACATACAAACACAGTTGTAATATGTTGCTCATTGAATAATGCCATTATTTAATTTTATGAAATTAGCTTTAAGACTTTAGTCTACGTTTGGCTTGTTTATTTTATTCTTATTGATACTTCTTTACCATGAAAAAAGATGGTATCCGCTATTACTGATTAAAAGCTTGTTATAGAAACTAGGCAAAAAATACTTTAGGTCCGTGATGGCGAACCTATGGCATGCATGCCAGAGACGGCATGCAGAGCCCTCTCTGCTGGCACGGGTGCTGTTGCCCCAGGTCTGATCTCCATAGTGTTTCTTTCATGAACTTGTTTCCCTGCAAACGACAAAACAGCAGCTCATAAAAGAAAACATATCTCTTGCCGTGCTGCCAGTGTTGGGATGCCCCACTCCCTCCGGCCAGCTGGTCTTTGGGTCTCTGTTGCACATGCGCGCATGTCCGTGTGCATATCCATGCATGTGCATCGTTGTGCATGTCCATGCATGCACAGATTTGTGCATGTCCATGGATGCATGCCTTTCAAACCTTTCAGTTTGGGCATGTGTGCACGTTCAGTTTGGGCACTTGGTGCCTAAAAGGTTCGCCATCATTGCTTTAGATGAAGATGATTTTTTTTTTCAGTATGACACTTTTTTGAATGTTTTCAGTGCACTTTGTCAATTATTTATCCAAATTAAAATACTCTTTTCATGTTTTTTTACTGCAACCCGAATCTTGTATCTTTTTCTTAATTTGCACAAAAATGCAAACTTTTAACTCCCTTGATAGTAAAACTGTCAGTGTGAAAGGTTTTCTTTTATACTTGCAATAGTGATAGGGAACATTGGCAGCCTTGTTTTTTTTTTAAAAAAATCTTTACCTTTACATATCACATACCACTCAAAGCTATTTATATTTGTTCATAACTGAATTATGGTTTTAGTACAGCATACTTTTCTATATCAGCTTTTGAGACAAATAGCAATAGATATAAATACTGCATATACTAAAAATAATTTTTAAAGGTAAATCTAATGAGAAACTAATGCAAAATAAATCAGTCCTAACAGCAATAACAAAGTTTGTATTGAAAAGTGAAGAAAGAAGCATAATAGTCTGTTGGTAAGGATATTGGAAAGCCTATATTTTTAGCTAAAATTTGGACAGATTAATAAACAAGAATATGGATCACATCTTTTAGCTCTGCCTGGAAACTATTAATACATAATAGAGTTATTGAACTTGTATGACTTTAATAACCAACCAAGTCAGAAATTTGATTACAGTCCACTAACAGTTTTTTTTTAATTAAAAAAGTTTTACAAACATTTTTACCCAAGTTTTCTCCCTCTACCCCTCACCCTCCCCTCCACCCTCCCTCCCTCACCCCCCCTCACCCACCCACCCCCGACTTCCTAGAGCAAAATACAAGATATAAAGCTTAACAATCATAAACTAACATAATCAAACAACCCTAAAAACTTTTATCCCTCCCCTCTTACTTTAACTTCCCCTTTTCCATTAAAAAATAGAAAAAAGGAAAAACAAGCTAATACAATTAAACCCTATCCAATCATAAGCTATCTTCAGTCCTTCTTCTCCGGTATATATCTTTCATGAATAATCTTTCGAGTACGTTGAAACTTCCACTGCTTCTCATAAGTTCCTTAATTTAATATCCAATCTTCAATAAACAATAGTCCATCTTCCAGTATTGTTATAACCAAAGTCCTTCATCCAATAATATATTTGTCTGTCATACATAATAACGTGATCGATTTATCTATTAACATTTATCTTATTCTTACCTACTTAACAAATTTTTATCCAAAATATTTTAATTTTTTAATAAATCCCCCATATAAAATCATATAAAGTTACCACTATCATATCTCTACATTTAAATTTTCTACTACTTCTCATAAATTTTAATTTAATATCCAATCTTCAACAATAATCTTCAACAATAACAACAATAGTCCATCTTCTAATTTTGCTATTACAAAAGTCCTTCACCCAATAATATATTTATCTGTCATACATAGTATTAAGTAATCAATATTTCTATTAACATTTATCTAGTTCTTACCTACTTTAACAATTTTTATCCTAAATAGTTTAATTTTTAGCAAAGTCACCATATAAAATCAGATAAAATTATCAAAATCATATCTCAAAACTATGCCATCTTATCAATATTTCTCCATATTTACAGGCCCAGCTTTATCTCGTGATTGTTTTACTTCCATCCCCCATTTTTCCCCCTCCACCCCTGCACTTATCTTAGCTTCTAACAACCCAAAATTTCCAGCCTTTAATATCTTAGTGTAGAAATCTCTTGCTTTGGAAACTGTATTAAAACTATACTTTCTTCCTTTATGTTAAATCAGCTGGAACATTCCATCTAAACAATATCTGGTGTTTCTTAAGCTCATCCACTAACAAGGCAAACTGCTTTCTACTTTTAACATTTTAGGAGGGATTTCCTTCATCACTAATACATCTTGGTCTAGTATTTGAATTTTGTTTTTATAAAATGCTTGTAAAATTCCATTCCTCACCTTCTTAGTTGTAAAATATACCACAATATCTCTTGGTAGCTGCTTCTGTCAATCCAGGAGTTAACACGATAGATATTTTCAATGTGAACTTCAAAATCTTCTGCTTTCTCTCCAATTACTTGTGCAAAGGCCTGTGTAAAAATCTTTTTTAAAATTCTCCTGTTTACATTCTTTCAGTCCTCTAACCCTCAAGGCATACTCCATTGTTCTATATTGTAATATAACCACCTGTTCTTCTGCCTGATCCACCTTAGACTGTACTTCCTCTATTTTGTATTTCAAATTCAAATTGTTTTGTTTCCTCTGAGCCTCTTCTATTTTCTTTTGCAAATCCAAATTAATTTGATTAGTTTCTTCCATCCTCTCTTTCATTTGAACCGCATGTTCTGCCAATTTTTGAAGTGTTGCCCACACTTCTTCTTCCAATTCATTATTCCGAGCTTCCACCATATTTTTAAATTCAATTATTAGTCCACTAACAGTTTTCAAAGACAAACCCAAGTGAGATGTCACAAGGGCATGGTTTATGGGTCTAGGACAGCGGTGTCAAACACAAGGCCCATGGGCCACATCCGGCCCGTGATCCAGCCCATGGGGTCATCCTGGAAAACGTCAGGGGCTGGCCCGTGTCACTTCGTCTCAGTCTATCCAATGTGAAGAGGAAACATCAGGCTAGCGTGGCTTCAGCCTGGTCTACCCAATGAGAAGAGGAAATATCAGGCCAGTGTGGCTTCAGCCCGGTCTACCCAGTGCAAAGAGGAAACGTGCCAGCAGTTTGGGGAGTAGCATTAACGTGTCCACCCCCACCCAGTCAGCCATGCCCAGTAAGTGGTATCAAGCTGGCCACACCCAACTGACCCCCTGAGGTCTGATGCGGCCCTCAATGAAATTGAGTTTGATACCCCTGGTCTAGGACAACTCGTCATGGCCAATTCGCTGTGACCAACTCACCATGATCAACTCAGCACTGCGGGAAAAATTGGGACAGTTCAAGACAGGTTTAGTTTCTTTTATTATTCAACAAAGCATTACAGAAGCTGGTAGTCATAGGAATGATTTTCTTTGATACAATAGATAAAATAACATGGTCAACAAAAATAAAAGGAACTAAGTGAATCCCACGGCGAGTTGTCCCACCACAAGTTGGTCATGGTGATGTCAAGTGCTGAGAAAATCAGGAGATTCAGGCAGTTCAACTGAGTATAAAGATTTATTGCAAGCTTAAGCTTTCTACAAGAATCTGAACTACTAACAGTCAAAGTGAATTGGTGGTAGATAAAAATAAAAGGAATTTAAACTTCTGGCTGATGTTGCGGCAAGATCAGACACGAAGAGTGGGTCTCCGTGCTCCCACACCAAGTTCTCCCCATTGGAGGGCTCCAAAAGGAGCTAAAGTCACCCTTGTAGGGGTGGTGAAGAAAAGAGGGGTGCCCTGAAGGTTGCAGTGAGTCGCAATTCTCCTGCTTGATCCAGGGCTTTCTTCCCCCTCATCCATGACAAGGAAAAGAGGCAGCCATTATGGCTGTGAGAAGCTGGGACAGCTGAGGCAAAAAACTTGTAAAACATAGAAAATTGGATTTTTAATTGGATTTGGAAAGTCATTTAAAATGCTGGAACTATCTACTTAAATAACTGACTTTGCTTCCAAAAATCAAATTAAAATTGGATTAAATACCTGTCAGATTTGAGACAACACTGAAATTTAAGTTGAGGGCACCACCTACTGATAAATGGAAAATATACCATACTCCTACAAGTCTGGGAAAAATTCTGATAAGAGAAATAAATAACATTTATCTGGAGAACTGGGATGATACCTACTGTTTTATATTTATCTACTTTATGACTACTGGAGGTTCAATTGTGAGAACAAGGAAGATATCTAAGCAAAGGGACTCTTGAATGTTAAGATATATGATTAAATCTATAGAATGGACATAAGGAGATATTTAGAAAGCTTCCTGGACTACCGAACTGGAACGGATTGAATAATCCTGGGATATAAAAACTATGATTATTGTATTTTCTGAGGAGCAACATTAGGCCTGAATATATCGAAGGGAGATAGGGGCTTGGGCAGACACTTTGGAGGCCTGGCAGCATAAGATGGTAGAGATGGGAGAAATATTTAGACTGAATAGAAAAGACCTAGATAGAGATAAAGATCCAAGAGAGAAGTATGGGAGGCAAGCCAAAAAATGAATAAGAATTGTAGTATTAAAACGGGCAAGAGATGATGGATAGAAAGGAATTGCCTTTTAATATAATGGAGGCCTGACTAAAAGCAAGAATAGAATAGCAATAAGACTACACATGTTTATATAATAGAATAGAATAAAAACAATAGCTAGACTAGATTAGAGGTTGAAAGATGGCATTATTATGTTTGTTTAAATAAGGTGATTGACTTTAGAATGGTGCATTGAAACATTGAACAATTAAACAATGAACGATTATATTCCAATACAAATGTGTATCAACACTAGGACTAGTAATGGTGGCCTGACTAACAGCTAGAATAGAAGTAGAAATAAAAATTAGAGGGGAATATTAGTATACACATTTTTATATAATAGAATAAAAGCAATAACCATATGGAAAGATTAGAGGTTGAAAAATGGTATTACTATATATGCTCAAATAATATTATGATTGGCATTAGAATGGCACATGGAAACACTGAACAACTAAATAATGAAGGATTGTCTCTTAATATAAACATGTATACTATAAGATTACAAAAGTTTGACTAATGTAACAAATATTATTAACATCATTATTGTTATTTGTATCAAAATGAATGATACACAGATGCTACACTGTTCGTGTATTGATGTTGATGTATATTTTAAAATAAATATATATATACAAAAAAAAAGAGTCAAATGAATTTAAAGTGGATTGGACTTGGATGTCTTGTGTGTATGAAGGGATTCAATGACTAATTATGTGTTTGAACCCACTCTCAGGATTAGCCTGGTCATCTCCTACAGGTGAGTTGGCCATGGCAAATTGGTTGTGGCAAGCCTGCAATGGCAAGTTGGCCATGGTGAGTTGTCCCATTCCATGGTTTTCCGTGGCAGATACAGCAATTTAAGTAAGGGGCATAGTTGCTCCATCAGCCTCTGTGATTTGAAAATACATGGGTTGTTTGTGATTCTTTTAGTAATAGTTTATTAAATAATTGGAGGGAGGGAAGTAAGAAGCACACCTCATGTGGTATTTTTCCAACTGCTTCATATATTATCAGTTACATAGTTAGTCCGATTTATATAAGGCATTTTAGTATAACAACTATAAAAATAAAACCAAGTTTGTTTTGGAAATACTCTTTCATTGTAGACATCTATTTATGTTAGAACAAATAGGACACAGTGTTTAATGCATGGCTATATTTAAGTCATATTTCTAATATCTATTTCCCACACATCCTTGGGTTCACAATTTTTATAACACAAACAGATACTTTAGGAAGCTGCCAGCTTAACTTCTCAGAAACCCTTTTGTTCAGTTCCCCAAGCCACTTTCTCTGCTTGGAAAGGCATTTGTTTGATTCCCTCAAAGTGTCTTCGTGGAGAAAAATATGTCATCTTAAGTTTCCTGGTCCACATAGAGTAATAACCTTTCCCAAATGTAAATGTGTCTGCCATCCTTCCCAGCCTTCTGAGTAGTGCTGCTCTGCCCCGCCCCCTCACCTTGAGGCATTCTAGTTTCCCCAGACGCTCCTCTTAGGAGACTTGTCAATCAAATCCCCAGCAGCTGTGGTTGCCATAGCAATATTTCTGGGCTAAGTGGTGGGTGGTGAGGGGGTGGATGGGAATGAATAGATGAGAGGAGAAAGGAAAACAAAAGCTGGGCCAACTTCTTATAATTTAATATTTTGGTTCCTAATATGTTCTTAAAATGGTATATGTTAGGAATTGATAGTGGCAAACAAACAAAAGCTTCGATGATAGAAGACGACTATGTCATATTTAGTTACAGACCAGCACCTTAACTGGAGATGGACTTCAGCTTAATGACCTTATCAAAGGTTTTTCATTCATCACCTTTTGAGATCAGATTTCAGTCAGTTGGTAAAAACAAATACTGTTTTTCTATCAGCATAATACATTTATTAACAGAAAATTTGCAACATATGCTTCAGATCGTAGGGAATCGGTTCCATGTAATTGAAAAGATCATTAAGGCTAATCCTTAAGCTTCAGAAATCAGTTTCCGTTTGGCAAATAGTTTTTAACACTCAGAATTAAAGAATTCTAAATTATTCTAAACCAAGTTATTTCATTTTTCATTTCATTGTTTTACCAAGCTTATATATCCTCCTCCAATCAGCAAGCAACTTTGAGAACCTCATGTTCCTTTCATATATAAACAAAATAATCACAATAAACAATATAGATAGTCATTTTTGTGAGAGTAAAAGCACTTCCGATCCCCCTCTCAGATTATGCCAATTGCATCTGGACAAAAGTCTTCTACTACTAAACTATTACTAAAAGAAAGTATAAACATCAGAAATATGAAGTATGGTGTGCCAGTCCACAGAGTAAATATTTTAATTTTAATGCTTACTAAAAAAGAGGAAAAATTAGGTTTTCCAAGATAATGATTCATTGTTTGTGACAAAAGAATGTTAACAATTTCATCAATCAATCTTGTTTTAATTTGTCCCTCAGGGGGCAACCTTTTGAAGGCAGTTATTTTTTAGCCTCTTGATAACCATAAAACAGAAAACTTTTCTGCTGCAATTTTGACCACAGCCTCTGAAAGAACAGATCTCAGATGTTTTATTGAAAACAATATAAGAAAGCTAAGTCTCTGGGTGAAAATTATCTGACTCACTTCAGATTGGGTGCGGGGAAAATCAACTTTTCTTTGACAGTGTGAAATATTGTTTGCCAATTAGCTCAAGCAAGTATGAACAAGGTTTAGTGTGAACTGAGAGTATATGTCTACATATAGTTCAATCAGAATAAAGCTGGAAGGGACTTTGAAGATCTTCCAATCCAACCCCCTGTACAAGCAGGAGCCGTGATGGCAAACCTAGGGCACCTGTGCCAGACATGCAGAGAGGCTCTGTGGCATGCAGAGCCTCTCTGTGGGCATGCGTGCTGTCACCCCAGCCCAGCTCCAATTGCATTTCTCCATCACGTTTCACTCAATCAATTCCAACTTCTCACAAAAAAAAAAAAAAAAGATCTCACGAAGTTGGAATTGATTGAGTGAACTTTTTCACTCATGCGCTTCACAATGGGGGAGACAATGTCCTGTCCTCCTCTTGAAGCCCATTACAACGCGGAGCCTCAACACGACCCTGCGTTGCCTTGGCAAAAAAAAAAAAAGCAGTTTTTTTTCCTGCAGAGCTGCCTGTGTTGGGATGCTCCACCTCCCCACCAGTCAGCTGAACTGGGTGCTCTGCTCCTGGGCTCGTCGGCCTTCAGACATCGTTCCCACCACCCAGCACCAGTTCAGGGGTTCCTTCCCCCCCCCAATGGGGGAGAAGAAAGAGAGAAGCAGAGGGAGGCAGAGAGAGAGAAATAGAGAGGGAGGGAAAGAGAGAGAGAGAAACAGAGGGGGCAGGAAAAACGGGGGGCAGGAAAAAAAAGAGAGGGAGGGAAAGAAATGATATTACTAAAGTTTTTCTTTTTTAGTTTTTTTTTTTGTTGCTAAACATAATGTTTCAAAAGCAGAAAAAGTCGCTTCAAAGGAGTCTTTGAGGGCTAAATGCCAAGAGGCATGGATTTCTTCTGCCTTCTGCATTCTTACCCCGCACTGAAGCGAACCAAATGGGCCAGGGTCTCCCCGCTAAGTGGCCCCACTGATCCCGCTTGCAAACTCTATTTAGCATGGCTCCAAACATTCAGCTCGCGTGTCTTTCCCGGCCAGTGCCAGTGCCACAGAAAGAGTTTGAGAGGGAGGGAGGGAGGGAGGGAAAGACAGAGAGAAAGACAGAGAGAGGGGAAGGGAAAGATAAAAAGAGAGACAGAGAGAGGTGGGGAGGAAGGGAGAGAAAGAAAGAGGGGGAAAGAGAGCAATGGTATTACAAAAGTTTTTCTTTTTTATTGTTACTAAATGTAATATTTCAAAAGCAGAAAAAATGAGAGGGCATAAAAATGCATTTATCATATTTTTCTTAGAATAATTAGCTGAACTCTGCATTGTTTATCATTATTTTAGGTAGTAAAACCTCATTATTCAGGTTAAGTTGCCGTGTTGGGACTTTGCGATAAATAAGTGGGTTTTGGGTTGCAATTTGGGCACTCGATCTCTAAAAGGTTCGCCATCATGCCCTATAGCATTTCAGCATGTCTCTTCTTAAAAATCACCAGTGATGAAGCACCCATAATTTCTGAAAGCAAGCTGTTTCATTGGTTAATTGTTCTCATTGTTAGGAAGTTTCTCTTTAATTCCAGATTGCTTCTTTCTTTGATTAGTTTCTATCCATTGTTTCTTGTCTTGCCTTCTGGTGCTTTGGAAAATAAGTTGACCCCCTCTTCTTTGTGGCAGCCTCTCAAATACTCGAATAATGCTATCATGTTAGCCCTAGTCCTTCTTTTGTCTAGAGTTGCTCTTCTCTGCACTTTTTTCAAAGTCACCACATCTGTTTTGTAAACTGGATGCAGTATTCCAGGTGTGGTCTTACTAAAGTTTTATAAAACAGTACTAATACATCATGTGATTTTGATTCTATGTATATTGTATTAGCTTTTTTGGCTACTGCTGCACACTGCTGACTCATGTTTAAGTGATTGTCTACTAGGACGCCAAAGTACCTCTCACAGTTCCTGTTTTTGAGCCAGAATTACAGATTAGGTTTTGCCTAATCTGTACTTCTGCTTTTGGTTTTATGTGGTAAGCCTGAAAATAATTCTCTAAGGATCTGAGATAGTTCATTTACTTTCCATCATAACTCATGATGGTCATAAAGCAGTCACTAGATAACCAAACCTGATTTTGACATTCTTGCTGTGGTCATTAAGTGGATGCTGTTTTTATTGAAAGTAGATTTCCAGCAAAATCATCATAAATTGCTATCATGTGACACAGGAAATAGGTGGACAGATGTGAGAACTTCAAATCCAAGTCAGAAATCTCATTTTCAGGGACCATTATAAGTTCAGTCCCTAAGTGATTGGTTGTAAATTGAGGATTACCTGTATAAAGTTGTATTAAGTCCCAGTGACATAAAAACATTTAAAAGATTGTTCATCTTTGTGTGCTGCTATTAAATTACCTTGTAGGCTAGTGTAGGAGCTATTTGGAAGCTAATATGGATATTGTTTGCAATGGAACTAGAAATGTGAATTCTTTCTTTATGAAAGATAGACTTAACATAATAACAGAGTTGGAAGGGACCTTGGAGGTCTTCTAGTCCAACCTCCTGCCCAGGCAGGAAACCCCACACCATTTCAGACAAATGGCTATCCAACATTTTCTTAAAAATTTCCAGTGTTGGAGCATTCACAAGTTCTGCAGGCAAGTTGTTCCACTTATTGATTGTTCTAAGGAAATTTCTCCTTGGTTCTAAGTTGCTTCTCTCCTTGATTAGTTTCCACCCATTGCTTCTTAACATAACATAACATAACATCAGAGTTGGAAGGGACCTTGGAGGCCTTCTAGTCCAACCCCCTGCCCAGGCAGGAAACCCTACACCATCTCAGTCAGATGGTTATCCAACATTTTCTTAAAAATTTCCAGTGTTGGAGCATTCACAACTTCTGAAGGCAAGTCTTCAGAAGCCTTCAGGTGCTTTGCAGAATAGCTTGACTCCCTCTTTTTTTTTGGCAGCCCCTGAGATATTGGAACACTGCTATCATGTCTCCCCTAGTCCTTCTTTTCATTAAACTAGACATACCCAGTTTCTGCAACCGTTCTTCATATGTTTTAGCCTCCAGTCCCCTAATCATCTTTGTTGCTCTTCTTTGAACTCTTTCTAGAGTCTCAATATCTTTTTTACATCGTGGCGACCAAAACTGAATGCAGTATTCCAAGTGTGGCCTTACCAAGGCATTATAAAGTGGTATTAACACTTCACGTGATCTTGATTCTTTCCCTCTGTTTATGCAGCCCAGAACTGTGTTGGCTTTTTTGGCAGCTGCTGCACACTGCTGGCTCATATCTAAATGGTTGTCCACTAGGACTCCAAGATCCCTCTCACAGTTACTACTATTGAGCAAGGTACCACATATACGGTACCTGTACATTTTGGGTTTTTTGCCTAAATGTAGAACCTTACTTTTTTCATCATTGAATTTCATTTTGTTAGATAGCACCCAATGTTCAAGTCTGTCAAGATCCTTGTGTATCTTGAGCCTACCTGTTCTGTCCCCCCTTCCACTTCACGGAGAAACGCGAGTTTCACAGTCCTTTTATTGACACTGACCTGATTCTTCTGTAGGAAGCACAAGACTTGGCAGCGACCGTGCAGAGGTCTGCCAAGTTCTGAAGTCTTAATCTCGGACAGAGATAAAAGCACTCGTGTCCCAGTCTTGTTGCCAAGCTTACAGGAAAGAAAGGCCTTTAACTCCCAATCGACCGAGCTGCAACACACGCTGGGTAGTTTTTTGTCCGTCATGAAGCCCATGGCAGCTCCACCCGCTTTTATCCTCTATGGGGTATGGCTCCGTGACTCAGCACTCTCTGAGCCTGCCATACCTTTTCCTCTGTTGTGCACACTTATCTTTACGTCACTGCCTCAGGTCGATCCAAGATTGATCGTCAGCAGCTGGGACTTGGGGTGTTGCCAGGGAGGAGGAGGAGGGTCTGGGAGAGGGAGGCCTTGTCAGCTCCTCCTCCTGGCCTGCAGCTGGAACTTGGGGCGGTGCCAGCGAGGAGGGTTCTGGTGAGGGAGGCCTTGCTGTCTCCTCTCCCTCACTCTCTGAGTCACTCTCCTCCATGAGGACAGGCTCAGGGGCCGGCTCGGGGGCTGGCTCGGGGGCCAGAGCCACAATACTATCTTTGGAGTGTTGGCTATTCCTGCCAGCTTGGTGTCATCTGCAAATTTGATGAGTTCCCCATCTATCCCCTTGTCCAAGTCATTGATGAAGATGTTGAAGAGTACTGGGCCTAAAACAGAGCCTTGGGGTACTCCACTGCATACTTCCCTCCATATGGATGTAGTTCCATTGAGGACTACACGTTGAGTGCAGTTGGTCAGCCAGTTATGAATCCATTTGGTGGTGATGCTGTCTAACCCACATTTTTCTATTTTATCTAGTAGTAGGTTATAGTCTACTTTATCAAATGCTTTACTGAAGTCCAAGTAAATTATATCGACAGCATTCTTCTGGTCCACTAATTTTGTCATTTTTATCGAAGAATGCAATGAGATTAGTCTGGCATGATCTGTTTTTGACAAACCCATGTTGGCTTTTGGTTATTACTTTGTTTGCTTCTAGGTGCTCAGTGATTTGTTGCTTGATTATCTTTTCCAGAATCTTCCCGGGTATTGAGGTCAGGCTGATAGGTCTGTAGTTTCCTGGATCTGTTTTTTTTTTCCTTTTTTGAAGATGGAACTACATCAGCTCTTTTCCAGTCCTCTGGCAGTTCCCCTGTGCTCCAGGATCTTTGAAAGATATAGTTCAGTGGTTCTGAGATCTCGTCTGCCAGTTCCTTCAGAACCTTGGGGTGTAATCCATCCGGTCCTGGTGATTTGAACTCGTCTAGGATAGATAGGTGTTCACTTACCATTTTTTCCCCTATTTTAACTTGTGTTCCTAATCTGTGTTTTGTGATGCTGTTTTTGATAGGTTGAATTGTTTTTTTCCTTTTGTGTAAAGACAGATGCAAAAAATGAGAAGTAGATCTGCTTTCTCCCTGTTGCTTTTCGCCTTCTTGCCACTTTCTCCCAGCAATGGGCAATTGTTTCCTTGACTTTTTTCTTGTTTTTAATATGTTGGAAGAAGCTTTTTTTTTTGTTATTTTTTACTTTTGTTGCTAGCCTTTGTTCGTTGTGAGCCTTAGCTTTCCTCATTTCATCTTTACAGACTTGGGCTATTTGCTGATATTCTGCCTTAGTTATTTGCCCCTCTTTCCACTTTTTATACTTGTCCTTTCAATTTGTCAGATAGTTCTTTATGCATCCATGCTGGTTTCTTTTGAGATTTATTATTTTTCTTCTTCATTGGTATTGTGCTAGACTGGCCTTTTATAATCTCACTTTTCAAAATTTCCCAAGCTTCTTGAGTTGTTTTCCCCTTGAGGATTCTCATTCATGGAATCCTTCTCAAGCTGTCTCTAAGTTTATTGAAATTAGCTCTCTTAAAGTTCAAGACTCTAGTTTGACTTTGTTCTACTACTTGTGTTTGCATAATGTTGAATTCCAGTGTTGTGTGATCACTTGCCCCCAAGGTTCCTGTAGCGTCAACACTTTCTATCGTTTCATCTCTGTTAGTGAGAATTAAGTCCAATATGGCTGATCCCCTTGTTCCCTTCTCTACTTCTTGGGAAATGAAGTTGTCTGCTAGGTTTGTTAGAAACCTATTGGATCTTCCACTTGGTGCAGAGTTTGTCTCTCAGTTGATGTCAGGGTAGTTAAAAACCCCATTACTACTGTGATGTGCTTCCTACATACCTTAGTTAGCTGACTAGCAAAAAGTTCATCTACTTCCTCTGTTTGGTTGGGTGGCCTACAGTATAGACCTATGGCAATATCATTTCCCCCCCCTTTAATATTGACCCAAATGCACTTGAAGATAGACTTGAAGTTTCTTTTTGGACAAGGTTTCTGGCTTGTGATGGCCAATATTTAGTGCTAAATAATTTGTTTTGAGCTACGTTTCCATTTTCCTATCTAGTATTGTGTTTCTCATTATTGCCTTATTACTTCAAATATTTGAAATTAATCTCTTTTATCTCTAGTTAAGATGAAAATGCATGGGGCAAGTCTAAACCCCTTTCTTAAAATGATGTTGACATCTCATTTCTCAAAAGGGGAAGTGAAATGTAAAAAAAGCTTTACTGTGTGTCAAACACATGAATCTAAAACATAAGTAACAACATTGATCTGTAAGGAAAGGTAAGGGAAAGTCCAACATATGCAAAATAATGGTTAGGCCAATCTAAAGAAGTTCTTCAGCTTTCTTTAAAAAAGACTATATTGGACAGGCAAATGCACTTAACAGCTACATATATCTCCTTTATATACCATCCTGCAGCATCCTGAAATCATGCCAACCAGATTCAGGTATTTTGCCAGGGCTTTTTTAAAGAGGGCAGAGACTTTATGAAGATACATTCTGCTCATATACCTCCCAAGACCTGAGCAGAAATGAGCCTGTTGCAGCTCTCTGGCAAAATGAGATATTTTTTAGAATAACATTTTTGCACTAATCTTCAGCTGAAAAGACTCCCAGGATAGTTAACAGCTTATTGAAAAAACTTAGATGATTCCTCCCCTTAGGTTTGTAGAATAAAATATGGAACATAAAGAGAAAATGAGGAAGAGGAATTAAAAAAAAACAGAGATGGAAACAGTTCAAGAACTTGATGAAATGGTTAAAGCCCAGAGACAGTTAAAAAGAAATAGGAGCCAAAGACAATTGTTCTCTACCCTGCAGTTGTATATTGTTTTCTCTCTCTCTCTCTCTCTCTCTCTCTGTGTGTGTGTGTGTGTGTCTCTCTCTCTCTCTCTCTGCCCCAATCTCTCTCTCATACACACACAAACAAATAAGGAATTATAACATAATGATATACCAGTGAGTTACAAAAAAGAAGGAAATCAGACTTCTGAAGAATGGGGAAGTATATTACCACTCTACAGCAATAGTACTGGCATTAACCAGGGTACTTGGGTGATAAATATATTTTATGCGTGTGTCAGTGAGGGGGAATTTTAAAAAGGTGACATTTTAGCAGTAGTTAAATTTCTATAAGAGAGAGCGTATGACAATATAGTGAATTATTTGCTCTCTCCATTATCATTATGGCTGTATAGGTGCTCATATTTACCCCCATCCTTTAAATAGTATGGTGGGTGGGAACTGCGCACCAAAAAATTGAAGGTAGCAGATCAAATTAAACTTGATGTATAATTATATCACATAAATAACATTATTTATAATAATTTAGTTTACTTGATATATTCCAAGTCTAAACATAGGACTCTAAGGGGCGTGCATAAGAGCACAAACGTGTCTACCATTCCTGTCCTATTGTCTCTTTCCCTATGTATATATATGTTTATAGTACCTTGTTTCTCCTCATATATACGTTCATATATTATATAACCCTTTATGCTACGCTTGTATATATTGTTACGACAAATAAATAAATAAATAAATAAAATAAATAGCTTTGTTCTCATGCATGTATATGTGTTTGTGTGTATGTGTTTGTAGCCAAATTAATAAAAATAATTGAATTAAAAATTACTGATTAAAATTAATTGCTTGTAAACTAAGGTACACTGTTTATAAAATTGATTGATCCCCATCAATTATTCTGTCTTACAAACACATTCTCACACATAGACACACTATACAAACATACACTCCTGCCACCCACCCCCCAAAAAGAATCAGCTAAAAAAAGGAGAAAAACAGATTGGAAGGAAAGGGATGTTTATTCTAGTAAAGGATAGAAAGAAAAAAGCAAAAGGAGATGAAACAATACAAAGCGATAATAGTACAACTAAGGAAAAAAGGGAAAGAATATGGAGAGAAAAGTAGAGCTTCTAAGAATTAAAGCATTCACTAGATAAGCAAAGAGGGGTCCTATCCTTGAACACTTTTGTGTTACTCTTTGCATATGCCTTACCACCACATTGTATGAATACAATTGAGCTGTTCTTTTAGTTTACAGAACCTTCTTCTCCTGAAAATCCATAATTGCATATCTCATCAATTTATTTATTTTGGTGCAGTTTCCCTCTTCATTAAAACTTTTCTATTTTTCATATACACAATTCTCATTTTCATTATTCCAACAATTCCTAATATGTCCCATTCAACTTATAGTGGTGAACCTTATGATAGGGGTGTGTTGTATTGGTATATATTACAATCAGGCTTCCTCTTTCCTTTTTCTTTCCCTCTTTCTTTCTCTTGAGGAAGGTTGTTTATTTGGTCTTTAGTTGTTATAAATATTGTTTTTCGTTACTTCCTTGGCTGAATTTTACATCTTCTCCTAACTTGATGTAACCCACATTTATAGAGGTATATACAAGAAAGGCTGGTTTTTGACATCATGTACTGTATATAAAATATTGATAGTTGTGTTTCTAATTATACTGGGTAATTAATTAATCTAGTGTAAGTGGAGAATTTATGCATCTCTAGGGATCTGTAGAATGCCAGCGCAAAAAACGGAATCAAAGTTCTTCAGCATTTGTGAGGGAAATAGGAGTCATTTGCATACCAGTAGGAGGAACAAAGGCTCCTTTTAAGCTGAGCTGCAGAAGAAACAAATATTATCCCAAGGAAGCAATAGGCATTTTGAATTGAATGTAGCCATTGTGATTGCTTCTTAGAGAATATTACTTTCTAACTGAAATTCAGTATGAGCTTCCTGGGGGTTTAGAATTCATATTTGTAGAGAGTGAAGGGAACACTATTTGCAGAAATCCTACTGATAAGTTTGTCTTCTTATAAAATGAATAAATACCTTTCAGCAAAAAAAAAAGAACTATCAGGTCTGTATCCAGCATATCCTATGGGACTTTACCTATATTTTTAAAAACTTCAACCACAAAAAACAACAACATGGCCGCAGTTATAGAACAGTGCATCATCAAAATGGAAAATTAGGCTGGAAAATAAGATCAGCATGCTAACATTAGATGCAAACAAGCTAGAAAATGAATAAAGAAGAGAAACTGAAGAACAAGACCAAAGAATATCTGGTCAAGAAAGATAACCTAGAAACAAGGAAAATTAAGGAGCACTGGAAACACAAAGCATCATAATACAGTCAAGAAGATCAGATGATTCAAAGCTTGAATTTGCTCACTATAGGCAGAATCTCCAATTTCAATTGAATCTGAAATGTTTCTGTCAATCCATCAATGGAAAGGCTACAGTGAACCAGCCAACATCTGATGAAGAAACAGTATCATTCTGAGCACAAGAACAATACAACAAAAATGCAGCTTGGATAGAGGAGTTTGTTAAGAATAAAAAAGAAGTTGAAATGTAAGAACCAGTAATAATAGCACCAATGGTGGAGAAAAGGGCAAGGAAGATCAAGATCAAGATCAAGTGAAGATAAACTTTATGGGTTTTGATTTATTAACTGCCAATTAACTGCCAAGCAGTTTAACAACATACTGCAAGGAGGTAAAGATTACCGTATATACTCGAATATAAGCCGATCCGAGTATAAGCCGAGGTCCCCAATTTTACCCCAAAAACTGGGGTAAACTGGGGACTCGAGTATAAGCCGAGGGTGGGAAATGAGGCACCTACCGGTTGGGGAAACCCTCCCTCCCTCAGCTGAGAAGGCTGGCGGCTCCCCCGCCCCGCCCTCTCACTGCACCGGCAGGGCTTCCCACATTTACCGTCCGGTAAAATGTGAAAAAAAGAAAAAAAAACAAAACTCGAGTATAAGCCGTATATACTCGTATATAAGCCGTATAGACCCGAGTATAAGCCGAGGGGACGTTTTTCAGCACAAAAAACGTGCTGAAAAACTCGGCTTATACTCGAGTATATACGGTAGTTAACATTTGGCAAAACCTATCTGATAATGAAAAATTCAACAAAAGAGCAGCACCAGGCAACTACAGGTCAATTATATTTTTACCAATTTAAGTTTTTTACAACAACTTTCAAATTGCTAACTAATGTGGAAGCTGATGCAGGTCAACACCATCTAGTTGAAAACAATGTCTTCCTATCTGAACAGAAACAGAACACCCAAATAGCAGAGGAACAAAGTAACAGTTCCTAATTGACACAATGATTTTGGAAAGCTGCAGGAGAAGGAAGACCAATTTGAATGTAGCTTGGATTGATTATGAGAAGGCATTGACTTCCTGTGTATGATTATATAATCAGTAACAGGAGTCAGTAGAAACACCAAAAGTTTGTGCAAAGATCAATGACATAATGGAAGAGGCGATTGTTGATTAATGGCGATTAATATCAAATGATGAATCTTTCAAGGAGACTCACTACTGTTGCATTGATTCCTCTGTCAACAATGCAGAATAAATCAGGCCATAGCTATTAAACATCAAAAACATTTGTCAGGCTATCCCACCTCATTTACATGGACAATCCGCATAGACAAGCTATATGGAAAAACAGCATCTGAAGTAGAATCACTACTCAATGTTGTTCATATTTACAGCCAAATATTGCAGTGGAATTTGGACTGGATAATGGGGAAAAATAGTAAAGGAATCAAGATAGCCTACAAAAATAACTTCAATGTCTGGATGAAGACAATTCTACAAATACCTGGACATCCTTCATGCTGATAACATCAAGCATACTGAAGTCAAGAAGGTGGTTAGAAATAAGTTAAGAACAAGGCTAGAAAGAAATACTCAGTGGATGAAATACCATCAAGGCAATAAACACCTGGGCAATTCCAGTGTTTATTAAGTAAATCCTGTGATCATGACTTGCATGTCACATGAGAATGACTTGCGACTTCCTTTTGGCTTCCCCATTAACTTTTCTTGTCAGAAGCCAGTTCAGAAGGTTGCAAATGGCAATCACACGAGTGCAGGACATTGCAACCATTGTAAATGGATTATATTGGATGCAATAAATGTGTCCATTATATTGAGGTATCAAAAGTCTGCTATAAGAGAGCCCATTAAATTCTAATGATATTCCACACTAATAATATTATAAAAAAATGCTTTTTGAAGAAATCTTAACAATAATACATAACAATTGGAAAAAGAAACCATGGATTTCACCATCTGTAATGGGCAGTATGGAATAACCTAAACAGGAGGAACAACTTCAACCCAGGCAATGATCTGATAAAAGGCATCTGAATCCAGGACAGAAATTTTGAGTGTTTCAGATATGATCTCCTAGTTCTCATGAAACTAAAGAGAGGGAGGGGTGAAACACATTCAGAGGCACAAGATTCTGATGTAACCTCATAATAAATATTAGCATTCATATTGTAAATCTGATCTACCTTAAAGATCTGATACCATCCTTTAGGGTAGAGAAAGTGGTCATATAAATAGCTAATTATGACAAGTTTTAATTTAATTTGCTTAATAATAATTGCTGAAAATGTAACAAATTAGCATTTCTGAATAATGGCTGCCAACATTCACGTTGTGATGTCAAATTGTAAAATTTATGTCAGAATACAGATGCTAATAGCATGCAATTTATTCAGAAGGGCTTTTATATGTAGTTTTCTGAGAAAATGTCTTTTGTGGAAAATTTGTAAAAGGATCAAATGGATTTCTGTCTATATTTTCATGAAATATAACAAATCAATATGTATCTGCTCCTTGGCTTTAACTGCGTTAACCATACAGATTCTCAGACAATTTTCAAATTTGTTCTCTTGATTTGCTATTAAAACATTTGACTTAAGTGATTTGTTTTTCTCTTGATGTAGAGAAAATTATCCCATTTAAGAATGCTACCTTTTTTACAGCACAAGGGAGGAAATTAAATTAATTTTTTATGTAGTAATTATTATTCTTGTAATAGGAAGTCAATCCTATTTCTAGCTTAGGAAAGTTAAACCCCATTAAACTCATTATTTAAAAGTGTTTTATGGTACTTTTAACTGATACTCCAATTAACAATTGTATAATTTTTATGGAAGTCGGTTGCTTATAAAGATAAGTTATGGTTTGCTTAACTATGCCACAAGGTAATGTTTTCTGAATGGCTACCTACAGGTTTGGAGAGGTACATTAGCTCGACTCCAATACAAGAGGACCCGAGCTGCCCTCAAGATTTTAAAATGTTACCGTCGATACAAGGTAAAGTCTTACATCTGTGAGGTTGCCCGGCGATTCCAAAATGTGAAGTCTATGAAAGATTATGGGAAGCATGTGAAGTGGCCTAATCCTCCAAAAGTTTTGCGACGGTTTGAAGAAGCTCTACATGCAATCTATTACAGGTAAGAAATGGAAACAATCCCTGTCTTGAGTTTTGGAGCTTGGTCAGTACCACGCAGCATCTTCAGCGTCTCTCTGTGGAGTTATCTTTGTAGATTGAATAGTACAGATCAGGGGTCTCCAACCTTGGCAACTTTAAGCCTGGCGGACTTCAGCTCCCAGAATTGGAGACCCCTGGTACAGATGCTACTTCAGGATGTATCAACCACAGAAAGAGTACCATTGCATATTTCTAATGATACGAGTCAGCTGAACATCTTTTCTGAATAAAGATACTAATATTAATGAATAATTTTGAACTTTTGTTTCAAAATCCTTTCCTTATATCAAAGTCCTGTATGACTTCTTAATTTTTTTTCTCAGATGGAGAGCACATGAACTAATCAAAAATATCCCACCCAAAGATTTGCCACAAATCAAGGCAAAAGTGGCAGCATTGGAGTTGCTTAAGGGCCATCGAGGGGATATTGGATTGCAAAGGGTCTGGCAGGGTAACTACCTTGCATTGGTAAGTATAGTAGTCAAAATTCAGTCATTGCTTTTTGCAATACTATAAAAAATGAAAACATAGTACAAGATGAATAGTGAAGTATGTGCCAGTTCTTGTCTAGATAAATTAATAATTTATTAAATTAATTAATGTATGTGACAAACAACCTGAAATTCCTTCCAGACAAAATAGTGGTAATATTGTTCAGTAAGCAAGCTAATTTGGGTGTATTCTAGTCTAAACCAGACTCCTGAAAATTAAAATTTGATCTCCATATTCCAACTGTATTAGAACATTTCTGGAATCGTCTCCAAAAGTCCTCGACCAGTGGATATGCTTGGAAATTTAAAATTATATTATAGACACTCTTGTAATTTGAATGTCAGGAGTAGGTTTAGCCAATCAAAAAACAGCTATATCAAGATGGAAGCCTCTGTTGGAATTTTTCAGTATGCCCCTGTGCCTCCTTAATTTTTTTAATCAGACAGTTGTGAGGGAAATGAGAATAATTGGAATAACAGCAACAACAGCAGTCCCAGATATGGTTACCACCTTGATAATGTTCAGAAATTCACTGAACATTTAACTATTTTCCTGGCTTTGGGACACTGGTGATTGAACCCTATTGGATGCTGTGCTTGTGTAGAGAGTTTGACTTTTGGACAACTATGTTCTGTCTCCTTATTTTCATTCCTGATTTTTTTAAGCTAAAGCTACTGGAGGACAATAGCTAGTCTTTTATTATGAATATATATTTGGAATGGTAAAGATGCTTTGGACTTGTTTTAATAATAGATACATTTCTTGTTTCTTTAAGAATCCTGGTAATTCTCAGGCTACAGGTTCATTCCCCTCTGTTACTTCTGAGTTGCAACGCAAGGACAAGTTCATGAGAATTCTTTTCTCTTCTCAAGTTCGTAAGGTAAGCTGGAGAAGATTGGAAAAAATCCTCTCAAACACCATGTTTTGGACAAAAAGTAGGCCTCAGGGGAAAATAAAGTTTTTATGGTTGACAGAAATGATGGGTATTTGTTAGCACGATAGTAAGTTAATTCAGTGGTTATGACCTTCTGGATAATTAGGCCCTGGTTTAATTATTTGGTATCCCGACATTTCACCAGCCAACATGGCTGGCATCTTCAGAGTTGAAAGTGGTCTGCTCTGTAGTGCACTTAACTCTCTCCAAGTTCTCTTTGTTCTTTGCATAACCATGATTTCCCTCAGCCCTATTGTTTGCTTTTCTCAATTCATGTCTTTTAGAGTGCTGGGTCTCAGAATGTATTCTGCCATGTAACTTGTTTGATGAAAACAGCCTCCTTTCGTTCTTTTCATGAATTCCAAAGCCTGTCTGTATTATTTTTTGCTGTCATAAAATCCTTTCTATAATTTTAGCTTTCTCAGATATTTATTTTTCTATTTATTTTTGCTCGCAGTCAGTATCAGAAACAAGTTCATGTTTGTTGCAATGTAATGTGCAAAACATAGGTGCAGAGTCCCTAAATTCATAATGGATACCCATTGTGTTACTGCTGGTCAGCGGTTTCTAGGGTATATCCTTGTGTATTTGTCACAAGCTTTTCTGCACCTTTATTAGTCTTGGATAAATTGCTGGTGTTTCATTTGGAACCCATTGATGGGATAAAGCACTTGTATAACAGCAGCGATATTTGCAGCTACTCTGTTCTGAACATAAAATATGCTAATAGCAATTATTAGAAGACTGGAAAAGACTTAGTTGCCAAGGTAGTGGAATAATGAAATAAAAAGCCTAATATGGAAGCCTAACTATTTTGATGCACCTGGGTGCTGAAGCAATGAGGAGAAATTATGGCTCTGAGGCAAATTGGCAAGAATGTGTTTAGCCTGTTGATGTAGTGACTGCTCTGGTACTAATATATCATGATTTCTGGCAAGCCTAAACAATATCTCAATTTAAAAGCTCTCAGATAATATAATTTGTTTACCCATTTACTAAAAACCTTCAGAAAGACTTTTAAATAAGAGTATAGTGTAGTAAACTAAAAGGATTCTTTGAATAAGACAGCTGTAGGACTCTTCATTTTATTGAGACATTGGTCTATTAATGTACTGAGACCATTTTGAAGTAATTCCATCAGTAATCTACTTGTGTAGCTTCATTTGTCCTCTAACATTTTATAATTTCTCAAATGATGTTTAGAATCTTTCTATTCTCCCCTTGCTACTACTGAACCTTTCCACGAGGCCCTGCAAAACAATGATCAGTATTAATATTCTTTATCTTTTGAAGTCATATTCAGCATGCTCCCTCTGCATGAGCATATTATATTACCAAGCAAAACGCATGTTGTCATTCATATGATTGCAATGACAATAAATCAGGCAAATACAGATAAAATTAGTATTTGTACAAGCATTATTACTGTATAGCTCAAGACACATTTATTCATCTGTGCAGGACTGGCTTAGATTTTTAAATTTAGAGGGGTTTTAAATTGATTTTAATATTTATATTTGATATTTATATTTCTATTTTTAATAATTCGGGCGCTAGAATAAGTTTTTTAAGGATTATTTTACCGTATATACTCGAGTATAAGCCGAGTTTTTCAGCACGTTTTTTGTGCTGAAAAGCGCCCCCTCGGCTTATACTCGAGCCAAGCCGTTCAGCCCTTCCTCTTGCAGCGAGTCCTTTCTACCGCAGGCAGCTAGCTCTCGTTAGTGCGCGCGCATGCGTACTTATTCCTATGTGGACACACGCGCACACCCCCTCACGCACAATTACCCGCGCGTTAGTTATAATTGTTGACAGCGTTGACAGAGAGGGCACGAGGGAGAGGCGAGGCAAGGCAAGGGACCCCGACCGAAGAGTTATAATTGTTGACAAATACACACGCAGGGAGCGAAGAGTGAAAACCCTCCCGGGTTTCAAGCGAAGGAAGGAGGCGCCTGGCTACACACCCGCCCCTTCAAAGAAATAGCTGGCATTCCTCGCGGGGCGGACGGGCGCGCGCAGACACACACACACACACACACACACACACACACACACGCTCGCCCTCCTAAATTCATTTCCCCCACCCCACCCCACCCCTTTTTTCTTGGCTGCTTCTTCTTTTTCTCCCTCCCCCCCCCCGGCGCCGCAGGCCGTCTAGGGCTCTCCTTACCCAGCCCGTGCAAGTGCGGTCAGCTGCCAAATCGCACGTTTCCTCTCCTCCCACTGAGGAGGTTTCAAGCTCTGGATTTAAATACAACCGAAAGGGGACGCTGGGGCTACAAACAAGACAGGGAGGGAGGGAGGGGAAGGAAAGGACGGAGGGAGGAGGAGGTCGAGGAAGCGCAAGAAACTTGTCAGGTATAACTCAACAGGCAAGGGCGGAAAAAAACAGGAACTGGGAAACGCCCCAACTAGGGAGAAAAGGAAGGTGGTGTTTTTAAAAACAAAAGTCCCGAAACCCAGCGACGGAACCTTTTTCAAAACCGGCTGCCGAGCCGAGAAGTGACGGACGGACGGACGGCCGACTCGCGAGGCCAGAAGGTAGCCCAGCCGCCCCTCGTCAGGCTTTTCTCAGTTACTGCGGCCCCGCTCTCCCTCCCTTCCGTAGCGGTTTAGCAGGGCTGCTTTGGAAGAGCCTTAAACGAGCCCGTCCTCAGCCACCCCTCCCCTTCCCCTTCCTTCGAGCCTCCAGCTCCAGCAGCAGTCTATCCCGGTGGACGAACGCCTCCCGTTTTGCCTTCCTGGAGCCTAGCCGGCCCCGCTCTCCCTCCCCTCCGTAGCGGTTCAGCAGGGCTGCTTTGGAAGAGCCTTAAACGAGCCCGTCCTCAGCCACCCCTCCCCTTCCCCTTCCTTCGAGCCTCCAGCTCCAGCAGCAGTCTATCCCGGTGGACGAACGCCTCCCGTTTTGCCTTCCCGGAGCCTAGCCGGCCCCGCTCTCCCTCCCCTCCGTAGCGGTTCAGCAGGGCTGCTTTGGAAGAGCCTTAAACGAGCCCGTTCTCAGCCGCCCCTCCCCTTCCCCTTCCTTCGAGCCTCCAGCTCCAGCAGCAGTCTATCCCGGTGGACGAACGCCTCCCGTTTTGCCTTCCTGGGGCCTAGCCGGCCCCGCTCTCCCTCCCCTCCCTAGCGGTTCAGCAGGGCTGCTTTGGGAGGGCCTTAAACGAGCCGTTCTCAGCCGCCCTCCCTTCCCCTTCCTTCGAGCCTCCAGCTCCAGCAGCAGTCTATCCCGGTGGACGAACGCCTCCCGTTTTGCCTTCCTGGAGCCTAGCCGGCCCCGCTCTCCCTCCCCTCCGTAGCGGTTCAGCAGGGCTGCTTTGGAAGAGCCTTAAACGAGCCCGTTCTCAGCCGCCCCTCCCCTTCCCCTTCCTTCGAGCCTCCAGCTCCAGCAGCAGTCTATCCCGAAGTAAGAATCCGGCCCGTCTACCTTCCCGGAGACTGGCCGGCCCGATCTCCCTCCCTTCTCTAGCGGGGCAGGTGTCTAGGGCTAAAGAACCTTGAGCTCCACCACCCCCCTCTCCCTTCCCTTTCCTTCGAGCCTCCAGCTCCAGCAGCAGTCTATCCCGGTGGATCCCAGCAGTCTATCCCGGTGGACGAACGCCTCCCGTTTTGCCTTCCCGGAGCCTAGCCGGCCCCGCTCTCCCTCCCCCTCCGTAGCGGCTCAGCTGGGCTGCGAGCCCCGTCCTCGGTCGCCCCTTCGCCCCGGCCCTTTTGCTGGCCTCGCCTGGGCAGGGCTGGGCAGAGCCGGTGACATCACCCTCCACCGCCCACCCGTTGCCGTCCGCGCCGCCGCCGCCGCCGCTGCTCGCCTCCCGTCCCTCCTCCGCCTCCTCCAGCAGCCAGCAGCGTGGCGGGCGCCGGCGCGGCAGGGCCGGGCTGGCGACGGCCTCCTGGCGGCAGCAACGGCGGCGGCAGCAGCATCAACAGCACCAGCAGCACCAGCGGCTCCGCAGCAGCCCCGCAGCCGCCTCCTTCCCGGGCGCCACCTGCATGAGCCACCGCAGGCGACAAGCCGCCCATCAGCATCCAGGAGCACATGGCCATCGGCGTCTGCCCAGGTCCCATCCGCCCCATCAAGCAGATCTCCGACTACTTCCCGCGTTTCCCCGGCCTCCCGCCGCCGCTTTGCTCAGCCGGGCCTCCTCTCTCTCTCTCACACACACACACACACACACACACACAGAGACTTCTAAAGTGGGTTTAATGATATTAGAGACCCTTATTGCCCTGCCAAAAAAAAAAAAAAAAGAGCCACCCCAACGTCTATGAAAATTAACCTTCTCTTCCAAGAGACACTGTGCAGGGTATTTTCACTGTTGGTGTGCATACAGGCTTAGATTTGTGCTGGGTTCTTAGTACTTAGAGCACTGACCTTCAGAGGCACCCTGGTCCCTTGGAAGCTAAAGGAGGACTCATTTTCATGCTTGCAGTGTTCAATTTGGGAAGGGCATCCAAAGAAGTGGTAGATCCTTGTGTGTCCAATCACACTTAGCCAATAAAAATTCTATTCTATTCTATTCTATTCTATTCTATTCTATTCATTTTATTTTGTCAAATACATATTAAATAATTATATAAATATAAGCATGAATTGAATACATAAAAGGAATACAACTAAAGGGAACATTAGGACAGGGACGGTAGGCACGCTGGTGCTCTTATGCACGCCCCTTACAGACCTCTTAGGAATGGGGTGAGGTCAATACTAGATAGTCTTTGGTTAAGGCTTTGGGGATTTTGGGAAGAGACCACAGAGTCAGGTAGCACATTCCAGGCATTAACAACTCTGTTACTGAAGTCACATTTTCTGCAATCTAGATTGGAGAGGTTGACTTTTAAGTTTGAATCTATTGTGTTCTCGTGTATTGTTGTGGTTGAAGCTGAAGTAGTCATTGATAGGAAGTACATTGTAGCAGATAATTTTATGAGCTATGCTCAGGTCATACCAAAGGCGGCGTAGTTCTAAATTTTCTAAAGCTGGGAATCCTCCTTCCCCCTTTTGCACTTTTATTGTTTTTCGTTCAAATAAATATTCATGTTATTTTACTTGGCTCTATCTTTATTTTTTACATTGACCAGTAGCTGCCTCATTTCCCACCCTCGGCTTATACTCGAGTCAATAGTTTTTCCCAGTTTTTGTGGTAAAATTAGGTACCTCGGCTTATATTCGGGTCGGCTTATACTCGAGTATATACGGTAATTTGTATATTGATATTGATGTTTTATATGCCTGTAAACCGCCCTGAGTCCTTTGGGAGATAGGGCGGTATATAAATTCGAATAATAAATAAATAAATAAATAAAATAATAAATAAATATACTGTATATTTTTCTCAGCTTGGTTCTAGGATAGTTGGTTGCATCTTGAAAAACTTCCTTGCTGTGTTTGTCTGTGCGAAATCAAGCAAGGTTTTGCATTGACATGAAAACATAGCATTTAATGGTTTTGGATTCTTCAGGTTCCCCTTATGTCAAATATATTGGGAAATTACTGCTTTGTTCAAAATCTCCAATAAAGATGCAATACGTCATTTGAACGTAAGCTTTCTTCTTTTCTTCAGTACAAAGGACAGCTCCTTGTATGCCAGTCTGGATGCTGGTATTACAAGAAATTGTGAAGTCTTTGTTTTCTTGGAAGCCTGTCTGAGCATTGGTCATTAAATGTGATCAATAACTTGATATGATTCAAGTGATAACAATCCAACGCAAAATAAAAACAATACCAATAATTACCATATTTTTCCATCAATAAGATGCCTTTGTGTATAGGAACCCCTCCACTTTTCTTACCCAAAATTCAGAAATCAATATTTTATACATTAAATAGAAGACATTTATTCTGCAAGTAAGACATTCACTTACCAGTACCGGTATTTATTTTTTTGTTTTCTGACATTTTTATGGCTCAGAACATTCCAGCATTACCACTCCCTGTTGCATCTGTGCACTGGCTACACATTCTCCACAACATCAGCTGACAGCAGTTACATAAGGCTTATGATTGGAGGAAACCTGTTAGCTTGACTCTGCAACCGGAAGTTTTGCTCATGAGGCTAGTTTCCAGAGATAAGGCATTGGCAGTTTTGCAACTGTGGTTCTCCTCTCGGCCCCCTGTGTATAAGACTCTCCTCCATTTTTAATTAAATATTTTAAAGAAAAAGTATCATACATGGAAAAATATGGTATTTAACATGACTTTGCACAAAGTAATAATTCCTATGTCCAACTAACTGGTAACTTAACTTTTCATGTTACTTCTAGCACATTACATTCTGAAATTCTTGATATGAATTGTTTGGAAAAGGGAATCATGTTCAATTAATTAATGTAATATGCAAAAGTTACATTTCTAGTAATTCCTAGTGATTATTTTTAAAATGCATAATAGGTCAATAGCCTCCTTTTGTTTAGCACAGTACATGTGAAAGTTGCTGTTGCAATCTTGATTTTTTTTTAGATCTTTTTAATAGGCATGCTTGTTCTTTAATTAATAAAATATATTAAAATAAAAATAAACTGTCCACTAAGAGCACTTACAGTGAAGTTAAGGTTAGATGTTTTGGACA
Source organism: Ahaetulla prasina (assembly GCF_028640845.1). Taxonomy (NCBI): domain Eukaryota; kingdom Metazoa; phylum Chordata; class Lepidosauria; order Squamata; family Colubridae; genus Ahaetulla; species Ahaetulla prasina. Next base: position 50,291,884 of record NC_080542.1, on the reverse strand, counting down.
AGCAGTGCAAAGGCAGCAGTACTTGGAGGAGACTATGATTTTTGGAAAAAGTTTGGAAGGCAAGTGAAATAGAGTCTAACAGAAAAAAAAGAGTCTGATAAAAGATAAAGTAGCCAGATACCATCATTGATGATCTAAGCATTGACTTACAAGAACTCAAAGAAACAGTTACTAAAAGATAATTCCAGCAAATTTATGTCCTTTGAATCACAAAAAGTTGGAAGTGACTAAGTGACTGAACAACAGTAATTCTCAGGAAAGTGAGTAGCATATAGCAATAATGAGAATGAAAGGCAATAGTGGAGGAGGAATGAGCAAAATCAAGAAAAACAGAACCACATAGATTTGAGTAAGTTATCTTTAATGTTAGGTGAGGATAAACCTTGGAAATCGTAATTGGAAGAGAAAATATCTTCCCTAGCTTCAAAGTAGCAGCAGACTGCAGCAATTTCTCAGAACAGGAACCATAACAGGAACCAGTCACCATAACAGTATCAGACATCCAATAGTGGATCAAAAACATGAAGCACCTGGCCTGAACATGATCCATGCCTGTTGGCTAAAGAAACTGACACCTAGCAGCACAGACAAACCAGCAGCAGGCTTTCAGTCAAACTGGCCAACACAAGAAAAGATAGAATAGAATAGAATAGAATAGAATAGAATAGAATAGAATAGAATAGAATAGAATTTTTATTGGCCAAGTGTGATTGGACACACAAGGAATTTGTCTTGGTGCATATGCTCTCAGTGTACATAAAAGAAAAGATACGTTCATCAAGGTACAACATTTACAACACAATTAATGGTCAATATATCAATATAAATCATAAGGATTGCCAGCAACAAGTTATAGTCATACAGTCATAAATGGAAAGAGATTGGTGATGGGAACTATGAGAAAATTAATAGTAGTGCAGATTCAGTAAATAGTTTGACAGTGTTGATGGAATTACTTGTTTAGCAGAGTGATGGCCTTCGGGAAAAAACTGTTCTTGTGTCTAGTTGTTCTGTGTGCAGTGCTCTATAGCGGCGTTTTGAGGGTAGGAGTTGAAACAGTTTATGTCCAGGATGCGAGGGGTCTGTAAATATTTTCACGGCCCTCTTGATTCGTGCAGTATACAGGTCCTCAATGGAAGGCAGGTTGGTAGCAATTATTTTTTCTGCAGTTCTAATTATCCTCTGAAGTCTGTGTTTTTCTTGTTGGGTTGCAGAACCAAACCAGACAGTTATAGAGGTGCAAATGACAGACTCAATAATTCCTCTATAGAACTGAATCAGTAGCTCCTTGGGCAGTTTGAGCTTACTGAGTTGGTGCAGAAAGAACATTCTTTGTTGTCCTTTTTTAATGATGTTTTTGATGTTAGCTGTCCATTTTAGATCTTGCGATGTGATAGAACCTAGAAATTTGAAGGTTTCTACTGTTGATACTGTGTTGTCTAGTATTGTGAGAGGTGGAAGTATAGTGCTCATTATGAAAGACCCCCACAAGGGAAGAGCACCATCCAACCTGACAAAAACCTGCTTCCCCACAACATAGAAACATAGAAAATCCTATCAGACATCATAACTATCCAGTTTTTGCTGTAATTATTAAGCAAATCACAGCAATATTTAAAGCAAACCATGTGGTCATTAAGTGAACCTGATTTCAAAAGTCCCATGGGAAGGTCACATGATCCTAGGATACTGCAACTATTGTAAATAAACGCTGATTGCCAAGCACCTGGATTTTGATCATATAACCTTGGGGATGCTGCAGCAGTTTTAAGATGAGGTAACTCAACTTTTTCTCACCAATGAATAGGTCGTAAATTGAGACCTATCTATGAGGGAGTATTCTTGTGATGTCCAGCAGAGATAGTACATGCAGCCTGGTCAGATTTAAGACCTAGCAAAATTTCAAAATTATGATGACGGAGAGATAGAAAACAGCAGAACCCATCTGAAAACACCTCACACGCTGTGTAGCTGAGAACCAAACTTGCTCGATTTGAAGGTTGTTCAAATCTCAGATACATTGGTTAAAAATACTTCTGGTGTTTTTGAAATTGAATGGATGGAGGTTCTCCAGCAAGAGCCCCATAGGGAGCAAAGCTTGACAGGGTCCTATCTCTAAGAAACTTTGTCCTGCCTCTTTGCCAAATTGGTCTGCCTTGATTGTGGAGCATAAAGAAGGCTCCTTGTGGGCAGTGTATCAGGTATTCCTGCTTCCAATCTACTTGAGGCTTTATAAATAGGATCTGAACATCCTGAAATGTGTCACAAAAATAATTAGCAGTTAGAGCAGTTCATGAAAAGCTGGTGTATATCAATAGAGCGGGTGCTAGAAAGCAATCTGGCTGCTCTATTTTCCACTTAATTACAATTTTCAACATGGAGTCCTCATTATATCCTGTTTCTAAAATACCAGAAACAAAGGTTGGAGTTATTTCCTGAACATTAACTCTGTATGAGGGCCATAGTGTAAATTTCATTTTCTAGCTTTTTAAGTCAAATAATATAGAATAGAATAGAATAGAATTTTATTGGCCAAGTGTGATTGGACACACAAGGAATTTGTTTTGATGCATATGCTTTCAGTGTACATAAAAGAAAAGAAAAAGAAAGAAAAAAATACCTTCATCAAACGTACAACATTTACAACACAAATGATGGTCATAGGTTGCAATTTAACCCTTAATGATAGCAACAAAAAGTTACAGTCATATAGTCATAAGTGGAAAGAGATTGGTGATGAAAACGATGAGAAGATTAATAGTAGTGTAGATTTAGTAAATAGTTTGACATTGTTCAGGGAATTATTTATTTAGCAGAGTGATGGCCTTTGGGAAAAAACTGTTCTTGTGTCTAGTTGTTCTGGTGTGCAATGCTCTATAGTATTGTTTTGATGGTAGGAGTTGAAACAGTTTATGTCCAGGATGTGAGGGATCTGTAAATATTTTCACAGCCCTCTTCTTGATTCATGCAGTATACAGGTCTTTAATGGAAGGCAGGTTGGTAGCAATTATTTTTTCTGCAGTTCTAATTATCCTCTGAAGTCTGTGTCTTTCTTGTTGGGTTGCAGAACCGAAGCAGACAGTTATAGAGGTGCAAATGACAGACTCAATAATTCCTCTGTAGAACTGGATCAGTAGCTCCTTGGGCAGTTTGAGCTTTCTGAGTTGGCGCAGAAAGAACATTCTTTGTTGTCCTTTTTTGATGATGTTTTTGATGTTAGCTGTCCATTTTAGATCTTGTGATATGATAGAACCTAGAAATTTGAAGGTTTCTATTGTTGATACTATGTTGTCAAGTATTGTGAGAGGTGGAAATATGGAAGAGTTTCTCCTAAAGTCTATCACCATTTCTACAGTTTTGAGTGTGTTCAGTTCCAGATTGTTATGGTCGCATCACAAGGCTAGTTGTTCGACCTCATGTCTATATGCGGATTCATCATTGTCTCGAATGAGACCAATCACTGTTGTGTCATCTGCGAATTTCAGTAGTTTCACAGATGGATCGTTGGAGATGCAGTCATTGGTATAGAGAGAGAAGAGAAATGGGGAGAGCACACAGCCTTGGAGGGCCCCTGTGCTAATTGTACAGGTATCTGAAGTGATCCTGCTTAGCTTTACCTGCTGTTTCCTGTTTGTTAGGAAGCTTGTGATCCACTTACAAGTCTGTTCAGGTACCTGTAGCTAGTTTAGTTTAGTTAGAAGAGTGTCTGGAATGATGGTATTGAATGCTGAACTAAAGTCTACAAAGAGGACCCTTACATAGGTCTTTGGAGATTCAAGATGTTGTAAGATGTAGTGCAGAGCCATATTAACAGCATCATCTGTTGATCTATTTGCTCTATTTATATAGAGTTAGATCCTTTATCTCGGATTAACTCATGGAGATTTCTAATAATGAAATGGGATGTAATTTAAATATGATGCTTTGCTAGCAAGGCAGGTCAGTTTATTGAGATTAGAGAAAGTTTCAGAAAAAAAGACTAAAATGTTCTGTTCTTTCTCTTTCTCATATTTGCTAAACAACCATTATTTCATGATAACAGCACGCAGTGATTAATCAATGGCAAAAATATTTCCTTTACTCATCTAATTGATGGCCAGATCATCAAAAAATCATTGTTTTTGGTTAGTCTTTTAGCGTTCCCTAGACTGAGACCTAGAAGAAGAGTACTCCACAGCTGCGTGGCCAAAATAAAGAAATTTTGTCAGATCCAAAAAGCCAAATTGTTTGGTGAATGGTATTAGTCTGGCTAGGTGGCTCAGTGGCTAAGATGCTGAGCTTGTCGATCAGAAAGGTCTGCAATTTGGAGATTCAAATCCCTAGTATAGGTCTCCTGCTTGAGCAGGGGGTTGGACTAGATGACCTCGAAGGTCCCTTCCAGCTCTGTTACTGTTACTGTTAAATATAAATCTGAAGCAAATCTGAAGTCTGGAGTAGTTCAGTGTTCTGTATGTCAAAAGAATACCTTAAACTGATATTGTTACAAAAGGCTTATATAAATATATGCAAATGTGTACTAATTTTTAATAATACTATTTTCTATATATATAGTTGAAATAAAATTCAATTCTGTAAAACAAAATGTACATGTTTTAAGAAAGCATTTGTCAGATTTCCTTTTGTAGCAACCTGGACTTCAAACAGCTAATCCCTCCCCCCAAAAATGTTTTCAGAATCTAATGTTGTTGAAGTTGAAATATTAAAATTTCAATGTCACCAATTCCAGTGAGCAATCTTATTTTCAAATAAGTTCTATATAATGCAGACCAAGATTCTCTTTTTTACAACAATAATTCTTTCAGTTTGTATGTAATATATTGTTAAGATAATAATTGTAATACTAGTGTGAGTTTTGATTATTTGCAGGTAAATCGCTTCAATAAGGTAGAAGATCGAGCAATTTTTATAACTGACAGACATCTTTATAAGATGGACCCTATAAAGAACTACAAAGTGATGAAAACTATCCCACTGTATAATGTAAGTATTATTCTGTTAGGTTCCTGGATATTTTCTTTGGGATTTATTTTTTATGCATTGTAACTTGCTAAAAAAAATTGTGGTTATACAACAACAAAGTTACCATTTGTTGTACTGTTTCCTTGCTATATATAATTTCCAATGGTTGAAGATTTCAGCATGGTTTAACAGAATGTGATCATCTTAAAATAACGTTGACAATCCCAACCAGAGAAGTAGATCTTGAAACCCTTATCCAAATTTTGCTTTTAGCTATTGTACCTATTCATGCATTATGATATCCATACTTTGCAGTGAAATCATACAGTATCTACTGACCTTCCCCTGCCATCTCCTATTGTCATAGCAATCCTTTGATCTGTATATTGCTCAGTTTTCCTGCTGTATGTTCACACAGTTGCATAGTGCAGGATGGCTTATCCCAAGTTAAAAGGTCAGAATTTATTTTAAAGCAAAAACAGTGATATCATGTGCAAGCTCTGTTCCTTCATCTCACAAACAATTCTTTCAGGAGCTGGGTGGGTGCCCTAGGGTGGGAAATACATTTCTCCAAATATAATTTATTGTTGAAGTTTTGCCTGTTTTGGGAATGACTTGTCTTGAATAGCTTTAATTGCTAAAATCATATGCCAAAATCATTTATTTATTTATTTATTTATTTATTAAATTTTTATACCGCCCTTCTCCCGAAGGACTCAGGGCGGTGTACAGCCAAAATAAAATACAGGATATATACAATTAAAACGAGTTAAAATATAACAATTACTAAACGGCTGAGAATGAAAATGAATTTAAAATTTAAAATATTAATAAAACCCAATTTAAAATCAATCTATTTATGCCAGTCCCGCTTGAATAAATAAATATGTTTTTAGCTCACGACGGAAGGTCCGAAGATCAGGCACTTGACGTAGGCCAGGGGGGAGTTCATTCCAGAGCGTCGATGCTCCCACAGAGAAGGCCCTACTCCTGGGGGCCGCCAGCCGACATTGTTTGGCGGACGGCACCCTGAGGAGACCCTCTCTGTGAGAGCGTACGGGTCGGTGGGAGGCATAGGGTAACAGCAGGCGGTCTCGTAAGTACCCGGGTCCTAAGCCATGGAGCGCTTTAAAGGTGGTAACCAAAATCTTGAAGCGCACCCGAAAGACTACAGGAAGCCAGTGCAGCCTACGGAGCAGTGGTGTTACGTGGGAGCCACGAGCAGCTCCCATTACTACTCGCGCAGCTGCATTCTGGACTAACTGCAGCCTCCGGGTGCACCTCAAGGGCAGCCCCATGTAGAGAGCATTGCAGTAATCCAGCCGAGACGTAACCAGAGCGTGAGTGACTGTGCATAAGGCATCCCGGTCAAGGAAGGGATGCAACTGGCGAACCAAGCGAAACTTGGTAAAAGGCCCTCCTGGAGACGGCTGCCAGATGTTCATCAAAGGACAGCCGTCCATCCAGGAGGACGCCCAAGTTGCGAACCACCTCCTTTGGGGCCACTAACTCGCCCCCAACAGTCAGCTGCGGATGCAGCTGACTGTACCGGGGTGCCGGCATCCACAGCCACTCCGTCTTGGAGGGATTGAGCTTGAGTCTGTTTCTCCCCATCCAGACCTGTACAGCTTCCAGGCACCGGGATAGCACTTCGACCGCTTCGTTGGGGTGGTCTGGGGTGGAAAAGTACAGCTGAGTATCATCAGCGTACAGATGATAACTCACCCCGAAACCACTGATGACCTCACCCAGCGGCTTCATATAGATGTTGAACAGGGTAGGCGAGAGAATCGACCCCTGAGGTACCCCACAAGTGAGGCACCTCGCGGACGACCTCTGCCCCCCTGTCAACACCGTCTGCGACCGGTCGGAGAGATAGGAGGAGAACCACCAATAAACGGTGCCTCCCACTCCCAATCCCTCCAACCGGCGCAGCAGGATACCATAGTCGATGGTATCAAAAGCCGCTGAGAGATCTAATAGGACCAGGCCAGAGGAACAACCCCTGTCCCTGTCCCTCCAGAGGTCATCCACCAACGCGACCAAAGCCGTCTCCGTGCTGTAACCGGGTCAGAAGCCGGACTGGAACGGGTCTAGATAGACAGCTTCCTCCAGGTGCCGGGGAAGCTGCCATGCAACCACACTCTCTACAACCTTCGCTAAAAAGCGAAGGTTGGAGACTGGACGGTAGTTTCCCAAAATAGCTGGGTCCAGGGAAGGCTTCTTCAGGAGAGGTCTCACCACCGCCTCTTTCAAGGTGGCGGGGAAAACCCCTTCAACCAAAGAAGCATTTATAATCCCCTGGAGCCAGCCTCGTGTCACTTCCTGAGCAGCCAGTACTAACCAGGAAGGACACGGGTCCAGTAAACATGTAGTGGCATGCAACCTCCCCATTAACCTGTCCACGTCCTCGAGAGCCACAGAATCAAACTCATCCCAAATAACCTCCACAAGACGTGTCTCTGCCATCTCGGCTGAATCATCGCAATCATGGTCCAAGCCATCACGAAGCTGAACGATTTATAACCGTTAAACTCCTCAGCTCGTCCCTGTAAAAATCTGCCAAAAATCATATTAAAATAGCTTAGTTTTTTGACACTGTTAAGAGTAAAAATGCTAAGTAGCTGTAAGAAAGAGAGAGGGAGGAGAGAGAGAATAAAAAATATTTATTTTTAAGGTAAGTAGGATGGTTCATTTTCGATTCTTAAAATGTGTAGCTCATGATAGGGCCAAAATCTCAGTGTTTATGAGATTTCTCTTGAAGATGCAGATAGGCAAATTACTTTAGTTGTTGTGAGAAACTTCCTAAACAGTTTCTTCCTTCCTAGCAGTTAATTATGGCTTAGAGAGGACCAAGAGAGAAGCAGCTTTCTGTATGCTACATTAACATTCTTACAGTGAAAAGTTTAATTAAATCATCTTACATATTGGCTTTTCAAATTTAGTCAGACTTTTTTTTTTTCTTTTAGCATATGTTCATTCCTTTAAGGCAGATGTGTGGAGTTGATGCTCCATCAAGCTTACTTCCAACCAATTTATAATTAGTTTATCTACTGGTCCTTCTTATCTAACAATATGCTTGACTTCCCCCAAGGAAATCTGGAATTTAAATTTAATGAGAACAAGAAATGAAGGCATTTAAAATATTTAGAATTGGAGACCTCTGGCTGTGTTTCCGGTGGTGTCAGAGGCGAGGACCACAAGCTCTGAAGCCCTGCTCCGAGCTTTCCCCGTCACTGTCAAGCCCCGACCAGAACTTGACCTTCGGTGGGGGGGTGGGGGCGAGGGGGAGATGAAGCTACCAAAGCTACCTGTAGTGATCTCTGGTGGTGGCAGGCAGCATCTGCAATGGATGGGGAAGCAGCTGCAACAAAGGGACAGCAGCTGACTCTGATGATGTCATCCATCACACGCTGGGGAAGACAGAGATGCTCCATAGAGACGGGAATCTTAAAACTGATGAATAGCTGATGGGGAGGTGGTTTTAGCCGCTGGATAGTGGCTTAAGACGAACAACATGTATAAATAGTGCTGAGAGGCAGCTGCTCTCAGCGCTAACTTTGACCTTGTAACTTGACTTGCTCTGCATTCTGGCTGTGGTTATTCATTAAAGAACTCTGCTTCCATCTTTTTGCTGCTGGTCTTTTATGGATCCACAGACTTGGATTGACAAGCCAAGAGTCACTCCAAAAGGAGCCATAGCCACCTTGGAGGGGTGATGAAGTAAAGTGGGGTGTCTTGCAGGTTGAGGAGAGCTGCATCTCTCCTCCCTGACTTGGAAAATCCCTCTCATCCAAAGACAAAGAGCAGCGGCAGTCAACATGGCTGCCATGAAGCTGGGGACATCCGAAGCACCTAAGAAAGTGTAGGAGCGAACAGATTGAACAATGATTGTTTCTGGGTGAGAGTATTCTTCCTTTACTTAAAAATTGACCCCAAAGAAAATAAAAAATCTGTGATAAGAGAGGCCAAAAGGATAATTGGTTAAGCTGCAAAATAAGCACCTCTGAGATCTATGATAAAAAGTAAGTCGAGAGCGTTATCTACTGATGAAAGGAAAAGTGACTCCTAGACTCCTGGAAATTTACAGAGGAGGAAAGGGATATCTGCTATCTGATGAAGGGCTGTGACCTTTAACTGTTTACTGTCTTACATTTACCAGAGGTGGAAATAAGAGAGACATTTTATAAAAGAAACTCTGGGAAACTAGAATAAAAGACCAAAATCATAGAGCAGATTCAAAGAATTCAGTAAATAGCTTGGCTTATTAGAATATGGAGTAAATGTTGGAATTGGCCCATCTAAATAAATGACTTTGCTTGGAAATTAATGGCTTTTGACTGAAATTAACATCTGCTGGAAAAAAGGCACCATGGAAATCTGAGAGGAATTTCCTAATTACTAATAATTGGAAATGTATAATTTTGAACTCTCCTTGAAATAAATTGAGGCTTTTACTGTTTAATGTATTTATATTGCTATCATAACTGGAGTTGAAGGAACAGCTGTGGAAATGAGATGACTTTGTTCTTCCAAAGTATAAAAATATCAATAGATGGTATAGACGAGAAAATGGAAAATATTCTGCAAAGAACAACGAATAAAGACCAAACTGCCCAGGAATTGGTGGAAACAATAGAAAGATTAGATGAAATGAACTACTTAAATCAGAAAATTGACTAACGGGAAAAACAGGGATCAGAAAAACCAGTAAATGAAGTAAGAGCTCAGTGTTGAGGAAGGCCAGACAAATGGCAAGCAAAAGGAGCAGAAAGAACAGATGAAATGGTGATAGCAACAAATAAATCAAAGACTGGAGCAAAAAATAGGACTGACAAACCAACCAATAAAGGAAGAAAGATCGAAGAAAATAAAACAATAAATCAACAATTGGATAGACAGGAAGACATCTTTGATAAGGAGACTGAGAAATGGGCAGGCATTTAAGAGAATTGCCAGCATAAGTTTGTACTGGGAGAAATGCTTAAACTGAACAAGAAAGATATAGATAAAGACAAAGATGAGGAGTATGGGAGGTGAGTAAAAAAATGGATAAAAATTGAAACACTAAAGAGAAGAGATAATTGATAGAAAGAATTGCCTTTTTAACATTAAGGGAGCTGTTGTAAGCTGATAGAGGCAGAAATAAAATTAGATAGGGTAAAATATTAGAACATATATTTTAATAGAATAAACAAAAATGATAGAAAGATTAGAAGTTTATAGATGTTAGGCATTTTTTTCCTGCTGTTTAAATAATATTATGAGGATCGCCTAAGTTTGATAAATGTAATAAAGATTACTAATATTGTTATTGTAATTTGAATTAATATGAATGATGCCCAGAAGCAATACCGTCCACATAAAATATGGATGTATATTTAAAAATATAAATTAAAAAATATAATAAAATATTTAGAATTGCATTTTGGGTGGTTTCGCCTAGCTTCATCTTAAAGCTTAAAATCTCCACTAAACACATAATTTAGCAATTGTTGGGGTCAGTTTTGCTAATTATAAAAATCCATATAATAACAGATCCAGGTATAACTTGAATAAAAAGCAATTGAGAGGAACAAATGAAGTGATTAGTATATTCAAATAAAATCCCTCTTCTTCCTCCCTAGTTGGTTATGGAAATGTTTTCAACAATGGTTGCTATGTACTCTGTGGTATAGCTAGTCTAGTTCCTTAGCATCAGTGGAGTACATTTAGCAATACTTACTCTCAACATGCTGGCCCAATGTGGGTGATTTTGCCCAATACAGTGGTTTTTTTTCCTTATTATTATATTGAAATACTTTTTAAAAAATAATAAACCACCAACTTCAAGGTTTTAAATTGCTATCCAGTTGAAAAACATCAAACCAGTTACATCTATTTTTTTATCACCTTATTTCATAATATAAATGGTTAATATATTGTTCGCAGCTTTTATTTTTCTGGAGAAACCCTGGAAATTAGTTTCCTTAGAAATTTTGTGAAGAGATTAATATTCAATTATTGATGTTTATTTCTTCCTCATGTATATCTCATTTTTAATTTTAAATAATATACGGTGTCTGTACTGAAACCAGCCTTGTTCATTTGTCTATTAACCCAGGTACACTATCATGGTTTCTAAAGCTTCCTGGTCAACATTGCAATATCCCCATGGAACCTGTTGCCATAGCAGGCATCAGCTTGTTTTCTAGCTTAGGAAGCTACACCTGTCACTTCCAACCTTTTAAAAAAGGGATATCACCAAGTAGAATATTTATTGGGGTTTCTTTGACTTCTAGAAGTAGAAACAGTTATTTTTGGATGACGACAATGATTATATTCTTGTTGCAAAATAAACATTCCAAGATGGAGGAAATTTTGAATATGGAAGAGACATGTTCACTTTATATTTAGCAAGGGTGTGCTGTATTTAAAAGTTTTCATTCAGTTAATGTATAATATACTGTTTTTACTAAAAAGAAAAGTTGTACATAGTATTACTATTGCTTCACACAATTTTTATTAAAATGAGCCAGGATTAATTACTGCAGTCAACTTGGTATATTAAGAATGTGGATTAATGTATTGTAAAATATATTACAAAGCAATTGTCCAGTTTCTTCAGTGTATCCTGTTAGGGGAAACCACCATTATTCATGCCATCCCCCAACTATTAGAATAAATTTAAATCAATGATAACATTCCTAGGCTTAGGTTACATTAATTACCTTTCTGTTTCAAAAATTACAAAAACAAATTGCAGACCAAGACTGCATTTACCTGTAACGTTAAGCCAGAATTCTCCAATAGCACTTTCATTTTACTCCTCAATCTCATCTAATTGTGAGATGATGCAGCCTAAATTGAGGATTCCTTTAATTGAATATGAAATATTAGTGAACCTTATAAGTGAGATGCTAATAATGTAGTGTACTTGCTTGAATAAATAGGGTTTAAACTGGATTTACATAGTTGTCATTTCTACCTATAAGTATTGCTATTTTCGGTTCTTTTATAACACCAGTTTTCTGTTCCCCAGAACATGACTCAGTCTTAATTTTCCCATCCAGAGACAGATAATTCTAGAAGATTAAACTGGCATTTTCTTTTTATGCTTCAATAGAATCTAATCATGAAATCTGAGATCTCTTTACATTCCTTAAGAAATTAATGGTTGGGATAATCTAAATATAGTGAAACATTCGTATATATGTATACTTTTGTTATTTTTTAACATTGACGCTTTTGGAGAATGTTGAATAGCAATTGAGCAGGGATATCAAATTGGCGGCCTGCAGGTCGGATGCATCACATGCAGGCCACGCCCACCCCAGCTCTGTGAAGGGAAAAAAGTCACAAAATGTCACGTGACAGCAATCTGATGCGGCAAGTTTGACACCCGTGCAGTAGAGCCAATTATCACTCAAGATCTTCTTATTCGTGGACTCGGGGCAAGATGATAAGAGCAATGACAAAATGACATCGGAAAATTGATATTGTTGAAACACAATTGTTCCATGGTTAATCACATATGGAAATCTGGCCTAAAAGAATCATTGTATAATAGATTGCCTTGAGAGGCAACAAATATTCCATAAACCCTTGCCTTTAGTCTATAAAATGTACTACAGCATAAAATGTTGCTAGCTTTAACATTCTTGTTTCATGCAGCTAACAGGACTGAGTGTCTCTAATGGAAAGGATCAGCTTGTGGTTTTCCATACAAAAGACAACAAAGATCTAATTGTCTGCCTTGTCAGTATGCATTCACTTAATGAGAACAGAATTGGGGAGCTGGTTGGAGTCGTGGCAAATCACTTCAAAAGGTAAATATGAATGTACACCTCTGAATTTGAAACAAATATGAAAGTAATAATTAAGCCAATCAATGGTATAGATAGTCCTTGATTGATAACCATTCATTTAGCAACTGTTACGATGGTGCTGAAATAAATCCATTCCTTGCACTTATGATTCTTGCATCATCCTCATGGTCACATGATTGCAATTTGGGCACTTTGAAACCAGCTCGCATTTATGACCAGTTGCATTGTTCTACAGTCACATGATCAGGATTTGCAATCTTTTTTTTGCCAGTTTATGGCAAAAAAAATGCCACTTGGAAGAATGGTTTGCACTTGTAGCCTCAGTGTTCACTTATTGAACATTGCAGAAATGGTTGTAAAATTGGTCTGACTTGACTTATGACCACAACAATTTACAATGAAAATTCTAGTCTTAAATCTTGTCATAAGTGGAGGAGTTCCTGTAGTCTTTTTTCTATCCTCTATCTACAGTTTGATTCTTGGAATTTCCTGTCTTCTTTTTTTTTCTAATTTGAAATTTTTTTGACTTTGATTCTGCTAATTTGGTTTGCTTTGGCACTGTTTGATACCTTCTTATTTATTTCATTTCGACCATTATCAAAAATTGGATCTAGGTGGTATGCATTTTTGTAAATGCAAAGGAAACCTGTAAACAGGACTGCTAATAACTGCCTGCATCAATACAATTTCTTTTGCGAGAAGCAATGTGTTCTGCTGTGCTGAACTATATTCTCAATAGATTTTTTTTTTAGTCAGAACTTAACATTTCCTGCTCACCCCCACCAGGTATGTGTATTTGAAACATTCAGCTTCTATTTCACAGTTCCTTTCCCTCCTCATCTTAACAAAAGCCGATACTGCAGCAGGGACCTATTTCTTTTAGACTTTAGTTTTTTTTCCTTTAAGTCTGCTTGAAGTACAGATTTAAATTATGACACTGTAGATTACAGCTAGCTACCATCTTCATACCTTTAAAAAAGCATGTTTTGGCATTCTGATAGTAATTCTTATAGTTTTGGTACACTTTAATTTTCCTTATTCCATGAAACAATTTTAGTTCCTTATTAAAGGAGATACAGTGCTGTGAGCTATCAATCCATTACTTCATTTTGCTTGGCCCTGAAAGAGTCTGGTCTAAATAGAAAGAAAGAAAAAATCTGTAAACTTCATAGAAAAGCAATTGCTCTTGCCCTCCATAATTTTTTGCTAATCTTGCATTAAAATAGCCGGTTTGGTATAGTGGCAAAGGTCAGAAGAACAGGACTGACTGCTATAAGGCGATATGATGGAATCAAGCACTTTATTTTTTTTCTTGTCTGAGTTGTGCGTTGTTAAATTCAATAAAATTAATAATTGAAAATAATTTTTATTTCTAGAGACAATTAATGCATTCACTTTTTTCTATGATAGTTATTTAGAATTTAGTAAAAAAAGGTAAACGTAGGGTGAATAGACAGCAATTAATTACTAAAAGACAGATTATAAATGGGAAAACTAAGCTAGGTTCTTGAATCTTGTACTCCAATTCCATTCTTAAATCTAATCTCCACCATTCATTTTCATATAAACACATGCAGACATACATGTAGTCCTTGACTTATGACTGGTTGCTTAGCGACCATTCCAAGCTACCTCTGAAAAGCTTCTTATGACTCAGTTTCAAAGTTACAGCAGTTGTAGCACTCCTGTGGTCACCTAAAAACAAAATCCAGGCAAATTTGCTTCTTACAATCTATCACAGGGATGCTGCAGCCTAACTCCCCACCCCATCCTACACCACCAGATCCCACACTCCTCCCCACCCCCATCACCAATCACTCACTTTCTGTAGATGTCCAGAATTCGCATTGCGGAAGGAGAACAGGCTACTCTACCCCTCAATATCCCCAGACTCTGTGGCTCTGTCTTGGAAGTGAGTGCCATTTTCAGAGTAGCTGCAATGAATTAACACTTAACATCTACATTTGGAATAGCAGAATGACAGTTGTTAAGTGAGGTGGTCATGTGGGTGTCTTACTTAAAGACCATCATGACTTGCAATTATAATAAGCAGGTTCCACTAAAATTGTATGATTGTAAAATTGTATCATTAAAAATGAGGCCTGCTTTTATTCACTTTTTTTTATATTGTTTCACTCTTAAACATTCCCATTTCCTGAAGATATATGTATAGAAATAAGGTGAATAAAATACAGGTTGTCCTCGACTTACAACAGTTCTTTTAGTGTTCAAAGTTACACCATCACAGAAAAAAAGTAACTTATGACAATTTTTCACACTGATGACCATCGCAGTGTCCCCATGGTCATGTGGTCAAAATTTTGTGGCTTGGCACAAGATTCATTTTTATGATGGTTGCAATGTCTTGCGGTCATGCGATCTGCTTTTGTGACCTTGTGTCAAGCAAAGTCAGTGGAGGAAGCCAGATTCACTTAACAACCGTGTTACTAGCTTAACAACTGCAGTGGTTTACTTAACAACTGTGGCAAGGAAGTTCATAAAATGGGGCAAAACTTACTTAACAAATGTTTCCCTTAACAACATATATTTTGGGTTCAACTGTGGTTGTAACTCAAGAATTACCTGTAATACTATAGTATGCTTTCCTGCTTTCTCCCCACATGATCTCAATATAAGATATTGAGTTATTTGTAAAAATAATAAAGATGGTTTACAAATAAATAAAACAGAACAAATTCCAATCTGAGATACGGTTGTGGTTCCCCCTAGCCCTATTGCCTAGTTGATTGTCTATAGGAATTGTTGATATCATGCTGATTACTGAGTCCGTAAATTTTTCTCTGTGCCAGAAGGTACAGTACTACATGATATGTTTTTTAAAAAAGTATTCATACATATACACACAAACACATACAAACATATCCATTAGTCTCAGGATAAGCATATATAAAGTACAAAAAATGAGAAAAAATTGTAAACCAAAGAAATCAAACACAAGAAAAAACAGGAAAAGAAGAAGAAAACCTAACCAAATCTGGTTTATATCCTCACAGTTCTCAGTACTTCTTCATAACTTCTGTCTTTGCACCTGAATAGTACAGTATAATTCCATACGGTAGTACTCTTTTCAATCGGTTACAAAAAGTTTCAGCATAATTTTCTTGAAGCCTGCTTTCCATTCATTCACTTGGGAGATTAATTAATAGACTTTTTTTTTTCACACAGAACTTGCAGGTGTTCTTTTCTGCAGTTTTCTTCCATGTCCATTTTTCTGCTTTCAACACTAACAATAACTATTCTGTCTTGCATTCAAAACCTTTCATCATTTGAAGATCCTTCATTAATTCCTTCAATCTTTCATCACAGTCAAGTACTGCTTTTAGATTCATCTTTGGCCATGTTGAAACTAGCTAACCTTTTTCTAACCAGATGCCAAGCAATAATCATTCTCATTATTCCTTGGCTGAATCACTTTTTCTGTATGCTGCCATCTCATTTCCACCTGTCCATTCTACTTAACTAACCGGATGACTTGCATTCATTCAGAATACAACTTTTCTTTAGATGACAGTCCTAAGTGGTTAGCACATTTGGACCAATATGCCTCAACTAAAATTTGAATTTTACCGCAGGTGCACTTATGTTATTTTATTAAAGGAAGGAACACTCATCTAAAATAACCTGAAAGCCAGCTTACATTACCCAATATCACACATGAATTACATGAAGTGAACTGACACATTTAGGATACAGAAAGGAAGAAAGACACTGTGATCTAAGTACCCAGATGCCCTATTTAACCAATGATCAAGCTTGATGTTGAAATGAGCTTGAATGTGTTATGATGAAAGGAGGGAGGCAGAGGGAGGAAAACTATCATCACTGCAAACAGTGTCCTTCCCATTTTAAATGTGCACAGACAAGCTGTTTGACTGAATGAAAAAAATGTATTTGTAGTGTAAAGAATTCTGTGCAATGAAGATGTCCTTTAAAGAAGATGAAAATTTTGCTCCCATCTTATCCAAAATGACAGTGGGTAGCTGTCAATACAATAAAACCATAAATATAAAAACATCAAAATTAATAAGAGAATTATATAAAACTAAGAACCAAAGGCACAATCAGTACGGAGATAGGATTGTCTCTGTTACTCCACCAGTCACCTCCAGGGTAAAGTGCCTCTATTGGATCCCCAGGCAACTGGCAGAGCCAAGTTTTAATTCCTTTCTGGAAGATCAAAAGGGTGGGAGTACATCTCACCTCTGGTGGCAATATATTCCAAAGAGCCAGGGCCATGACAGATAAGGGTCTTCTCATAGACTTTGCCAGCTGAATTTCATTGACCAACAGGATCTCAGCATTCCAAAGCAAGTGGGGTGGACCAATCTCATTGAAGCAAGACTGTTCCTCAAACAGAATTTAGTTATACATGTATTCATTAACTGTCCTTTCCCATATATTAGACAGCCAAACTATCTGCAGACGGATCTCTCCTACTGATCTTAATAATTGGATACATTCATATTAGGAGAGGCACTCCTCCAGAAAGAGGCACTCCTCCTCAAGAATTATAGCTTTAAAAGAAAAAATCACAAATGAATGATTCCATTATCATTATCCTCTCTTAGAAATGGGATATGTAATAGGATATCTGAAATTGCTGGGAGGGGGCAGTATTTTGTGGAATGTGAAACAGAAGATGTCATATAGGGACAAATGTGACAAATTGTCCTCAAATGTTTTGTAGGGGAAGAGCAGGCAGGACTGGGGGACAGAGTTAAGCACATCATCAGTATAGTGATTACATTCCCACAAATGGTCCCAGCTCAATCTTGAATTCCATTGACCCTTATCTGCTGCCAATTTAGTATTGAATGTTAGTTGACTAGATTTTTGTGTATAGAATTAAGCAATAAACCTTTTGAACTGCAATTTAATGTATGGTTTTGATTCTTTGAACCTGACCTATTTAGAATTGTGTCCATGGCTAGTAGGAGTATAATTTAAATGGGAAAGATATATATGAAGAAACCCATTCCAAAATATTTTCTTCCCTGTTGAAATAATTCACCTATTACCCTTGCTGCTGCCCTGTTATTGAGAAAACATTTAGCTTAATATTCCAAGTATATATAAATATCTTGTGAATTGTATCTGAATATCTTATTTGATATTTCATATGAATAACATCTGGATGTGCATTTTTTATTTTTCCAATCTTTGTGCCTAAAATTGAAATATATTTTAATAAACTGCTGTGGTATCAGATATCAACAATGCAAAGTGCAAAATTCGTATTCCAGTTCTGTATATCTTTTCAATCTTTTGTTTCAAATTGTTTCCTATTTTATTTAGTTTGTAAACCAGGTGTTAGATTTGAGATTACTCGTTTTAATGCTGTGCCCCTGAATCATTAAAACTCAAAAACAGTGTCAAATTAGTTATTTATTTATAACTAACTAATTATAACTAAGTAACTAACTAACCTTTTTAAGTGAGGCTTTATACTGTGGCCTTGAATTATGATTAATGTATTATACAATACTAAACTATGATTGCAGTATTTTTATTTTGCTTTACTTTATAATTTAATTTTATTTGTAGCATTGTGGAATCTATACTTCTATTTCATCTGGTACAAGTAGTCCTTGACTTACAACAGTTTGCTTAGTGACCTTTTGAAGTTACAACAGCACTGAAAAAAGTGACTTACAACCATTTTTCACACTTATGACCATCACAGCATCCCCATGGTCATGTGATTTACATTCAGATGCTTGGTAACTGGTTCATATTTATGACGGTTGCAGTGTCCTAGGATCATGTGACCACCTTTTGCAACCTTCTGACAAGCAAAGTCAATGGGGAAACCAGATTCCACTTAACAACTGTGTTACTAATTTAACAACTGCAGTGATTCACTTAACAACTGTGGCAAGAAAAGTCGTAAATTGAGGCAAAGTCCACTTAACAAATTTCTCACTTAGCAACATAAATTTTGGGCTAAATTGTGGTTGTAAACTGAGGATTACCTATGTAACAGATTACAGCATTAGCGCATAAAATTCACAAAAATAGCATATAAAATGTGCATCAGAATATCAACATTAGTATCCGAATCATTTTTAAAATGCACAATGTAAATGATGAATAAAATTATGTATGAGCACTTCTAGAGTTGCTAAGCCCATGGCCAAATATCTAGAACATTTAGCCATTGGACACCAGTGCTTTCAAAATGATGTAATTTTTGCAGGGACCTGGAAATCTTCTGATGGGTCATTCCACTGCAATATGATGTAAAACTTGTAAGACTTTCCCACAGTCAGAATTACTGTTAACAACCAGCCTCCATAAGTAATTGACACCTGCCATGCCCATTCTAGGCGCCATGCTGTCTCAATATCAGTGTCGTCTTTGACTAATTCCTATCCAAGTTTCCACAGCAGGTTCCAAAATTTGAGCCTGAGTATTTGATTGTCGCAGGGACACGGTGGCTCAGGGGCTAGGACATTGAGCTTGTCAATAAAAAGGTCAGCAGCTCAGCAGTTCGAATCCCTACTGCTGCCGTGTAACAGGGTGAGCTCCCATTACTTGTCCCAGCTTCTGCCAACCTAGCAGTTTCAAAAACACGTAAAAATGCAAGTAGAAAAAATAGGGACTACCTTTGGTGGGAAGGTAACAGCGTTCCGTGCGCCTTTGGCGTTGAGTCATGCCAGCCACATGATCATGGAGACGTCTTTGGACTGCGCTGGCTCTTTGGCTTTGAAACGGAAATGAGCACCGCTGCCTAGAGTCGGCAATGACTAGCACGTATGTGTGAGGGGAACCTTTACCTTTACCTTTTATTTGATTGTCACAGTCCTCATGTATAGTTAATAATCAATTTGCCTCATATTTTTGCCACTCCCTTCTTAAGCTTGATTGTCTTCTGAGGCATGGGGGTGATATGTTAGATAGAAGTATACTAGAAGATAGTCTATATCTAAAAAACAGTGAATGAATAAATTAATTAAAGAACATTTAAACAAATCTATTTGAAGCTCCTAAAAATAACTGACGTTTTGTTCAGCCTTTGTAATTTGGTATCACTGTTTAGCCCTAGCTCCAGATCCCTTATGAATTCAAAAAAGAACTATATAGATTTATGAGGGATTCTTATATTTATTTTCTTCATTTTAAAAGCAGTATGCATATGATTATATTTTTCTTTTTGATCCGTACATTTTCTCTTTTTTATTTCTGCCTTCTATCTATTCTTACTTAAACTTTTTTGTTGTATGTTTAAAACTGACTTTTTAAATTTGAATGGAAAAAAACATTTAAATTGTTTTGGAAGACTTGAAGGAGAATAAATCTCTATACAAAATGGTTTCATACAAGATTAATAACAAAATGAAGAAATTACCTGGTTTCAAGACAGCCTATTCATTCTAATAAATGCTCTCTTGAAATTAACCTGTTTTCCATTATTTTGGAAGAAAGAAAATCCATTCTTAGAAAGATGCAGGAAGAGTGGTAGGAATAAGCAATTTAAATTAAGAGTTGGGTGTCATCAGTTTTTCCTTACTGCTATATCAATGTTTCCCATCTGAACAGGAGTATAGAGGAGTGTTTATTATCTAAGGGGACGGTAGTACAGGCTTGACATTTGTCTCAGTCTCAAGTGTAGCCGAAGCAGCTTCTGTATCCATCTGATAAAGGCCATCTCTGAGCTAAGGGAAATTTTGAAGGCACTCAGCAGAGGGAGCTGGCGAGGTGGCCATAAATAATGTTTTAAAAAATACGGTCTTCTTTCAGTTCCTATTTGCCTCCTATGAACTTCATGGAAATGCCCATTTGTTTCCTTGGCAATTGTACATTTCCCCTGATTCTCCTGTAGGAAGCTAGAGCATTCAGACATTTGCAATAATGCCTATGTTCTATGTTCATCCATTATTTTGATATAACAGTTCAGATGACATTGGCTAGTGGCTAATAGACAAGGCCCTCTGAACCTGCATTGCTACAGATTGAGGCCGATAATTATATCCTTGGATATACTGAAGATTGTTTTTTAAGCACTGTTTTGTTGTTGTTGTTATTGTTGTTCTTGTTGTAAGTTGCATTGCTTGAGATAGAGCCATATAACAGCCATAAAAGTCAGAACGGAAGAAAAATACAGATCTAAAATATTAAATGAAACATATGCAGCATTACCCTTAGATGCATCTGTCATAGTGATTTGCCATATCTTTTGTTTCACTGCAGCTGCTTAAGAAAACCCACTGTAGCTGAACATTTCAACAACTTCCATATTACAAATATTAAATGTCAACCCTTCACCTCCCTTTTAAAAAGTATCATATTGCTTAGGAACCTTAGACAGAGGCTGGTTTTGTCCTTTCTTCTTTAGCAAAGCTTTACAGTCTTAATTCAAACAAGGTTCTGATACTTAAATATACATTGCAGTTTTAATTGTCCTATAGCCTATTTTGGAAAGTTAAACATCTCATTATGCGTTGTATAATGTGCTATCAATATATTTATGCTTTGGAATTCTCACCCGATTTAAGGGTCCATCCTATGAGTTTCATATTCTCAGTTTAAAAGTTTGCAAACCTAACAGACAAAATAAAAGTGGGCAACAGTTTTAAAAAATATTTAAATACAAACATGGATTTGCGTAATCAAGATATCTCATTATTTCAGTCTGATTGAGTAAGTTCTGTTATATTCATTCCTGTGATATTCTTGTGAATATGACAAGAAAAGCATGTCATTAACTTTGAGATCTGAAACTAATTCTAATTCTGTAATAATGTTTTATATTGAAGAATTTTTGACCTAAAAGCAATAAACACTAGTTTAGTTTTAGTTTTAGTTTTAGTTTTATTTAGATTTTTATACTGCCCTTCTCCCGAAGGACTCAGGGCGGAGTACAGCCAAGTAATAAAACCATACAATATACACATTAAAACAAAAAACTTAAAACCAAGCATAATTATATAAATGGCCGAAATTTAAAACAGTCAATTTTAAAACTCTAAAATTCATACATAGCCCCAATAAAATTTAATAAAACTTTCAAGCCAGTCCCGCTTGAATAAATAAATGTGTTTTCAGCTCACTTTATTATATCTTATGTGTAGATATCTCATATGAGGAATGCAAATCAATGTTATATAAAAATGAGAAACAAGGGTTTTTTTTAATGAAGCTGACTACAAGGGTTATCTTGGTCACTTCCATGGTTGAATTCCTTTATTTTATGTTGTATAAATGAAATCATAAGTGTTGATAAGATCATACCTAGAATATTTTGTTTAGTTCTGGCACACATTTTAGGAAGGATTTTGATGAACTGGAGCGTGTTCAGAGAACAGCAGTTAAAATTGTAAGAAAGAAAATTCTGTGAGCCATTGAGGATGTTTAGTCTGAAGAATACTGTAGAGTAACATGATAGTTGCTTTCATGTATCTGAAAGGTTGGCATACAAAAGATAAGGCAAAAATTGATAAGAAATAAGGAGTTAAAATTATAAAGAAGTAGAGTTTGGTTTGGTTAGGTACCAGGAAAATATTCCCAATGGTAAAGTTGTTCAACAATGGAATGAAATATAACTTTCAATTGGGCAAAATTGGAATGTATAGGGAACAAGTGAACCAAGGTAATTCAAATGGGCTAACATACACAATGCTGGGACTCATGATACCCGCAGGAAAGAAATTGAGAGAAGTTGTGGTCGCTTTAGTGTGACCCAACTACACATAACCATGTAGGATGCCTGGCATAAGGGAAGATGAGAGGGGTGTATCTCCACCCTCTTTTCCAACTCTCTCGCAACACCTGTGCCCAGTCAGCCAGTGGCAAAGTCTGACAAGCAAGCAGCCATTAGTTACTTTGGAACGAATGCTGAAATGGGAATTTCTTAACAGTGGTTGGTGGTGAAGGAAAGATGAGAGAACAACTCAGATGCCTACTGGTGTGGTAAGGCCTCACCAGTAAGAGTAAGCCCTCTTTCTTCCTGGAGAGGGAATCTTTGGGAACATACTAGAATGGGGTGGAGTCTTCCTCGCACTCCACAGCTCCCTTTGTTCCCCCCCCCTCCACCAACAAAATGGCAGGCAGACCCATGGATCAACTGAGGAGGGGGGGGAGAAGGCTTCACCCCATTTTCCTGGGGGTCATGAAGGGAAAGAAAACACCTCTATTTTATTTGAAAAGAAGAATGATCCGACAGATCACAGGCTGTCTGTAGTTTCTTTAAAAAGGCTAATGCATGCACAACAATGTGAACCCTGTGCACATGCCCCACCATCTGAATCATAGAAGCTATACTGGTAAGCCAAGTCTTAGATCACCATACTACTAATATAAAAAATGTATGGGCTGAGTGAGACTAGAAGAGGTGGCGTTGAGTGATTGATCCTGAGGATTCAGCAAAAAGGAATTAATGAGCTAAAATGGCAATTGTAAGGATTACAGAGATTGTCAGATATGAAACACTTTGTAGTATTAATGTTGTAGTCTTATAACCTCCAGATTGAAAATAAGCACCATAGGTATTTCTTAACCAAATATCCTTAAAGTGCAAAGCATATATCAAGATGCTAAGTGTTCATTTTATTACCGTACTTAAATTATATGGCATCATTCTGTCTCTCTTGTCACTGAAGAGTTACATCTTGAGGAATCTCTCAATATACCGATCAAGTCCAAATAGCAAAGGCAGGTATGAGTTAAGTTTTATTTATTTTTTAATATTAAAAAAATGTCATTCGCATCCCAAAGTCTGCCTAATACATTTTAATTTCTGAGATAGATTAGCAAATAGTTCCATCGCTGCTCAGCAGATCTGTTGTTATTTAAGGTCAGTCAGTTTATTTTGACAGAAATTCCCAGAAACATCTCCCACCAGGCCAATTGAGATAAGATAAATAATACATTAAATAATAAATGTATCTATTTAGCTAGGAAGAGCTAGTTGTGCCCTATACTCTGAAGAAAATAAAATACATTCATACATTCAGCAAATGATTAATAATTTTTAAACTTCTTTGTAATTCCTAGATGTTTACTGAAACCTTATCTACCTCCCTGCATCTAATGAAGTAAGCTGTTGCTCCCAAATGCTTATGCCCCAATTAAGTTGATTAGTCATGAAGGTGCTACCAGATTTCATGTTTATTTTCTTTCCATATCAAAAAGGTTCTTCTCTACCATTTATTCCCATCCTCCCAATTTTTGCCTAACTTTAAGTAGCTGTTTCATCCACTTCCATTTAACAATTTTTAAAATCTTTATTGATAAAGAAATGATTGATATGGAAATGGGCAGAATTTATTGAAATATAAGATATATCGTTTTAAAGCAAGGAACTCTAAAGAAAAACAAGAAGGGAATTAATATAGATTAAGACTGAAATATTAAAAAGATGAGAATTAAATATATAAGAGATCTTTTGGATATTAAGATGAGAATTAAATACATAAGAGATCATCTGAAATAATGAATATTAGCTGGTATTATTTTGTCTTTTTGCTTTGTTTCTGTTTTTCTTTTGATAAAATTAAGAATATTTTTTTAAAAAAAATGTTTATGGAAATGTAATGGAATTATGGATGTTGATGATATAAGGATTGAAAAGAAAGAAATTTGTAAATGGGAATACAGGGTTTTAATATAGATGGTTGAGATAAAGGGAGGCAAAAAAAGGGGGGACTAGACTTGATTAAATGGTTAAATTTAGGACAGAGGGTTAGATTGAATTTTATATTGGAGATATGCAAATAGTGAAATTAAAAAGAGGGAAGGGAAATATATCTGATAAAATGAAAGAGGGTGGTGGAAAATTGAATTGGGTTTGACTATGTACCTGACTGATATCTTGTTCAAAAACTATACTGTATATGGTTTGTTTTGAAAAAAAAAACTTTTCTAAAAAAAAAAAGACCCCAAAGGGGGAGACTCTCTGCAGTAACAAAAGCGTTCATTGCCCCAGGGGTGGTTCTGCAGACCAACAAAATTTTCTCGTGGACCACCAGTGGTCCATGGACCACCAGTTGGTGATTGCTGCTCTGAATAAAATATCATGATAGTCATATAGTGGAGTTGGTTTTTTTGAGTGAGTGAATGATTATATCTAAAGTTTCCCATTACATCCAATAAACTGAATTTTAAAATCAATCCACTCATCACACTAAAATACTGCTTTCTTTTCTTAGTTTGTTAGGAATTAAATAGTTCTAGCTATCAAAGAAATTGTATGCTTCAATTGAATCTGCCTTTAATTGTAGTTTTAATTGTCTTTAATTTCTCAGTAATCTGAATACTGTCAAACATGAATTTTATGATAACTTTAAGCCTTGGGACAAAAATGTAACATTGTTTAAAGATCTTATATAATTTGAATCTGGTAACAAATAATTTAAATAAATTGGCCTAAATAGCCTTTTTAATTTCAGAGACCAGTAAAGTTGACATTTACCTGTTTTCAGATTGTTTGCATTGTGATAAAGTTTAACATATGGAACATTTATGTATGTTCCTTCCAGCACTGCCATATATAAGGCATGTCAAAATGGGCTAGAGTAAGCATTCTGTGTTATTTTGGCATAATTATCCTACTTAAATATCTAAATTCATGTTATTATCTTGGGTGTCCCAAAATATTACCCTGAGGTATTCAGTATGTCTTAGTTCCGTTTTCCACTTTCTATCCTGTATTCTTTGTTCTAAGTACTTTCCTGGCTTGTTCATACCTGATGTGTGTTAAGAGAACTAAAAGTTTGACAAAAAGACAAAATGAGTATTTTCAATGGGGGGAAAACAGAGGTGGCTGCCGGTTTGGACCTGTTGGGTGAACCAGTTGTTACAGTTGTTATGACCGGTTGTTATGATTCTGCGCAGTTCGGCGAACCGGCAAATCCCACCACTAGCTGGCTCTCAACTCACCTCCAACCCACATCTTGCTGTCCACTTGGATTCTCCGCTGCTGCTGGGCCTCACCTGACTGTGGGCAGGGGATGACCAGGGAGCACAAGGCTATGTGGCCCTCATTGCCCCTCTGCTAACTGCCCTTGCCCCTCCCTCCCGGGAGATGTTCTTCGCCTGCCGGTCTGTGCACTTTGGACGAGCGTGGGCTGCCGCTGTGAGAATGATGCAAGCCCCATGGACTGGAACATAAGGCTGATGGCAGGGAAGGAAATCCGCTCCAGGCTTGCTGCGCTCAACCGAAGAGCCACTGGGGACGGGGGGAAACGACGAGGCTCAGCAACCTTTCAGGCCCAGCTTCAGCTTCCACGAGGCCCAGGTGAAAATCCTGAGAGAAAATGCCTCCCCGAGGGCCACCTGCTCACCATCTGCCTACCAGGCTGGCCTGGAAGTGGCAAGTCACACACTGGATGCGAGACCTGAGGCAGAGGGGAGGGCAAGCAGGCGGCAGTCCAAAGCAGGGCCCAAAAGGCTGCTAAGCCTCGCTGTGTCCCCCCACTACCACCAAGGTGGCCCTTTGGCTGAGCGCTGCAAGCATGGAACAGATCTTCCTTCCTCGCTGTCAGCCTTATTGTCCAGCCCATGGGGCTCGCACCATTCTCACAACAGTGGCTCCCACTTGTTTGAAGTGTGCGGGTTGGCAGGTGAGGAAGGGCAGGGCAGGGGCAGCTGGCAGAGGCGTGATGCAGGCCGCGTCGTCTCATGCTCCCTAGTCACCCCCCACCTGCAGTCAGGAGAGGCCCAGCAGCTATGGAGAATCCAGGTGGAGGGCGAGATATGGGCTGGGGGGGGAGCCTTGGCTCACCTTTCCTCTGCCACCAGCTGGGGGAGGAAGGTAAAGTCAAGATCGCCTTGCCATGAGTGACTTCAAGTTGGTCATGTCCACTCAGTCACATGACACCCCCCCAAGCCTCACCCACCTAACCAGTAACTAGATGAATTGGTTGTTAAATTACTTGAAACCCACCACAGGAGAAAAATGATTATACTATACCAGGGGTCTGCAACCTTAAACACTCAGAGCCATTTGGACCCTTTCCCACAGCTAAGAAAACACAGAGCCACAAAACCTGGGTGGGTGTGGCCAACTCAATATCACTCCCACCTAGTCACATGACCTGCCCCAGCCACGCCTATCTGGGTTTTGTGGCTCCAGGTGTTTTCTGTGGGGTCTCTCTCTCTTTCTCTCCCTGTCTCTCTCTCTTCTGTTTTTCTGTTTTTCTCTTCTTTCCTCTTTCTTTCGTTCTTTCTTTCCTTTCATTCTCTCCCCTTCTCTCTCATTTGTTTCCTGCGTTTCCCTTTCTCTCATTCTCCAGCTCTCTCTCATTTCTCTCTCCCTCTCCCTTCTCTCTCTCATGTTTCTCTTTTTTCCTCTCTCTCATACTCTCCCTCCATCATTTTCTCATTTCCTTTCTCTTTTCTCCCTTTTCTCTCTTTCATTCTCTCTCTCTCTCCCTCTCCCTTTCATTTGTTTTTCTCTTTTTCCTCTCCCTCTCTCTTCCTTTCTTTCCTTTTTCTCCTCCTTTTCTCTCTCATTTGTTTCCCTCTTTTCCCACTCTTATTTCTCTCCCCCTCTCTCTCTCTTCGCTCTCATTTGTTTCCTTCTTTTTCCTCTCTCTCAGTCTCTCCCTCCATTATTTCCTCATTTCTCTTTTTCTCTCCCTTTCTCTCTCATTTGTCTCTCTCTTTTCTTCTTTACATTTCTGTTTTTCTGTTTTTCTCTCCTCTTTCTTTCTTTCTCTCTCTTCTGTTTTTCTGTTTTTCTCTTCTTTCCTCTTTCTTTCGTTCTTTCTTTCCTTTCATTCTCTCCCCTTCTCTCTCATTTGTTTCCTGCGTTTCCCTTTCTCTCATTCTCCAGCTCTCTCTCATTTCTCTCTCCCTCTCCCTTCTCTCTCTCATGTTTCTCTTTTTTCCTCTCTCTCATACTCTCCCTCCATCATTTTCTCATTTCCCTTTCTCTTTTTCTCCCTTCTCTCTCTCATTCTCTCTCTCTCTCTCCTCTCCCTTTCATTTGTTTCTCTTTTCCTCTCCTCTCTCTTCCTTTCTTTCTTTCTCCTCCTTTTCTCTCATTTGTTTCCCTCTTTTCCCACTCTTATTTCTCTCTCCTCTCCCTTCTCTCATTTGTTTCCTTCTTTTTCCTCTCTCTCAGTCTCTCCCTCCATTATTTCCTCATTTCTCTTTTTCTCTCCCTTTCTCCCTCTCATTTGTCTCTCTCTCTTCTTCTTTTCATTTCTGTTTTTCTGTTTTTCTCTCCTCTTTCTTTCTTTCTCCCCCTTCTTTCTGTTTCCCTCTTTTCCCTCTCTCTCATTCTCTCTCTCCACCCTCTCCCTTCTCTCTCTCATTTGTTTCTCTCTTTTTCCTCTCATTCTTTCCTTCCATCATTTTTTTATTTTTCTCTCTCTTTCTCTTTTCTCTCTCATTTCTCTCATTTCTCTCTTTTCCCTTCATTTCTTTTTCCTCTCTCTCTCTTTCTTTCTCTCTGTTTCCCTTCTCTCTGTTTCCCTCTCTTTATCCGCTCTCTCTCATTTCTCTCTCCCTCTCTCATTTCTCTCTCTCATTCTCTCCCTCCATCATTTTCTCATTTCTTTCTCTGTTTCTCCCCTTTTCTCTCTCTCTCTCTCTCTCTTTCCCTTCTCTCTCTTCCCCCCTCTCTCTCTTGTGTGTGTGTGTGTGCTCCTTCCTGACCCATTTCCAAAAAATAGGCGAGGGTTGGATTTTTGTTTTTGTATTTGCTGATGTTCTTTCTTCTTCTTTGGATGCTTTTTACCATATGATTTAAATCAAGAGTCATTTCAGGTTCCCCTGCTATAGCTCCCTGTTGGCTGGCTGGCCCCGCCACTCGCCCTCCCCTCCCATCACTCCTCACATAGCCTGAGAAGGTAGAGCTATGGTGGGGATGGAGACTCACCTCGAACGAGAGGGAAGCACCCCTGTACTTGCCTCTCATCCTGCGGAGGCTTCTTCTGGCGCTTATTAGTGCTGCGCGCACCTTGGTCGCTTGGGGAAACACACGACTTTCTCTGTGCTCCGAGACACTGGCCGAGGCTGGCTGTGGCCGATGCTCCACATTGTAAACGACGTCCCCTCTTCCTCCTGAAGCCCATTACGACTATTTATTTATTCTATTTATTTATGAATTTAATTTCTGTAGCTGCCCATCTCAGTCAGGGACTCTGGGTGGCTTACAGTTAAAAAATATAAAACAACTACATAAAATAAAAACAATAAATTTCTTAACACAGCCTCTAGCTAAAACAATGCAACATGGAATCTAAAATAACTTCCTTGAAATTTAATTGTTTGACCATCCAATTTCTAAGGGCCAATATAGGGGTCTTAAAAATGAAGTACTCTAATACATTACTAAGTTCTAGTCAAGAATACTTCTTAAAACTTATATGTATCTCTTTTTAAAAAATGCTCTTGCAATGTGGAATGTACTTCCTTTAAACCTACTATTTTAGACAAGGAATCTAAGCACACCCTTTTCTCTTAAGGGAGCTACATATAATTTTCGCTCCTCTTTATCTGTTGCAACATTTCTTAACATATTTTTATATTTCTTATTTGTATAGATCTTACATGGTAACGTATTGGAGAGATAGTTTCTTCCATTTTATACAATTGAATTCCATTAATACAAGAAAGTTGTAAGTTATCATTGCAAGGATCTGGTTATAATATTTCCCAAGAACTGCTCATGCATTCACTTCCCTCAGCTCCAATACTTATTGCTCCAGGAATCTTTGTGCGCATTCACAGGCACATAGTCTTGATCTTGATACCCATTCACTAGTGGAAACATTATGGAATTGTCCAAAGATCCATCTGGCCCAAGCAGCTGTCCTGGCATTTTGTTCTCAGTTTGCTTGGGAAATTATAGACTTCATTGTTCTCTGGCAGACTTTTACTTTTGCTGCCACTACTTTTGATGGGAAGGGAAGGAAATAAGGACCATCTGTCTAATAACTTTAATCAGAAAATGTTTTGCCCCTTCCTTCATTAAGTTTCCACTTTCCAGAAAAAAACTTGTCAGGGTACAAATAGTAATTTCTGGCTATAGACAGCATATTAGAACAGCGGTTCTCAACCTGTGGGTTGGGACCCCGTTGGGGGTCGAATGACGATTTTCCAGGGGTCGCCTAAGACCATCGGAAATATGGGAAGTATACTTGCGAGTCGAAGAATCACGCTCCAATGGTTGACTCCACAAGCCAGCTGCAGGCTCTTCAAATCGCTAGCCGAATTCGGCTTCAGGCGCGATGAATTAAAAAAGAGAGAAATCTTTGCTCTGTTGTCTCCCTCTCAAGCCAGCTGCAATCACTCCCAATCGCTAGCCTAATCTGGCTTCAGGCACGACAAACTTAATAGGGGAGGAGTCTCTGCTTTAAAGCCTCCGTCCTCAAAGCAATCGCAAGCAGTTCAGATCGCTAGCCAATATGGCTTCAGGTGCAATAAATTCAAAATGAAAATAATTTTACGGTTGGGGTCGCCACATCATGGGGAATTGTATTAAAGGGATCGCCACATCATGGGAAATTGTATTAAAGGGGTCGCAGCACTATAAAGGTTGAGAACCACTGTATTAGAACAAGAGTCCCCAACCCCCCAGTGCGGCCTGTAGGGAACCAAGCCACGCAAATGGCTGGAGAGCACGTGACTGCATGAAGCTCCATTTGCGAAAGTAGCATGCACGCACGTGAAAGCATCTCCTTTCCCCTCCCCACTTCCACAGGTCGAAAAGGTTGTGGACGGCTATCTTACATTACATTATATTTGCATAAGTAGTTTTCTTTTAGCTTTGTTATGCCTGTATGATTGATTTTTAACATTCCAGCAAATAATAATCTTTGCTAATGAATAATCTTTCAGATAGGAAATTAAGGTACTACCACATACTAGAACGTAATTGTGTTCCCCTGTAAATCAAACAGCTACCATTCTGTGTTGATGGCATTATTTCAAATTATTGTTAGCAATATTCTCTGCTTTTAAAATAAAAATTCTGTCTTGGTTATTATGTTTATTTAAATTAATATTCAGTTTTCCATTTTTAAAACATGGGTGCTTCACAAATTAAAATTTTAAAACTTTAAAATTAGTGATTGTTGTTGTTTGTTGCGAAGTCGTGTCTGACCCATCGTGACTCTATGGACAACGTTCCTCCAGGCTACCTATCCTCTACAATCCTCTGGAGGCCATTTAAGCTCATGCCTACAAAATCAGTGATTGCATGCCCTTAAAAAAGCAGAATGTATCAAGATACTCAGCAATCCCTGTTTTTTAAAGGCAATTTGAATTTGATACCAAATTTGATATTTGTCGACCAGTAGCTACAAAATTGACATGTATATGTATTTTTCTTCTGCAGCATGAATTCATTATTAAGAGTAGGCAACAGTATAGTTTTGCCATAAACAAACCCAATTGTTCCTAGTGGCTCCTCCCATTCAGAAAAAAATGATTAGTGTGTGGTTTATAAACTATAGATTACTTCATTTGATGTTTATCATTTAGGTTATCTAAAGATTCTGGCCTGTTCTGAAAGGAATATTTGAAGAAATGTTTCATAGTTCACTTTAGTGTCTTTCTTTAAAAAGTTAGCTAAAGTTCATAATACAATTTCTGAAAAAAGTCCACTCTTACAAACACAGAGGACCTTACAATAATTCTTCAGTATAAACAGGATTCAGTGAGGTCCTGCAGGTGTGACCAACATTTCTATTCCCTGACAACTGTATATGCATACTATATTTGAAAAATAATGGACTAGTTGTTATCCTGCAGCTATTGTTAGGCCTCAGTTCCCAGCACAAACTAGAAAGGCTAGTAATGACAGAAGCTGGAAGCTGCCACAACCACATGCTGTCCAAATCTTTCTATTGCTGATTGATTCACCTGAGAGACTTCAAGAAATATATTACTTGATAGATTCAGATCAGAAGAGGACCTTAGATCCCTTAAAGATGTAGAACTTTTTTAAAAAGATAAATTACACATAGCTATACTTCTTTAAAAGCAGAGTTATCACTTGAAATAAAAAAATAGGGTGTAATTAAGTAATTGGCTGAAAAATATTTATTCTGATACATGTCATACAAATCTACTATCCAAAGGCCTTTGCTATTTTTGTTTCATCATTAGTCTGATAAAGATATGCATTTCTTGGAATTCAGCAGGGTTTTTTAAAGTGTTTCAGCTTTTGGAACTGTACAAGAAAAGCACTGTCCTATTGCATCTATTATTTTGGTAAATCCAAGGAAGCAAAATGCTTGTTTTCTGTAGTTCTTTGTTCAGCATGTCTTCATGAGGAACATATAATAAAATCACTCTTCTTAAAATCTGCTCAGATTTTACTGTACTACTCAATTTTCCTGTATGAATAGGGGCAGGAGATACTGTCAGATTTTTGGTGGTAGTGTTTTGCTAACTGACTAGCTGTACTTTTTGCTAATTGACCTGTCAGTTCTTTGACAGCATTCAGTGCAATGTGGCATGGCATATTAAGAGTGTATTATTAAGCAGACTTGTATAGTTAGAGTTGTTAAGTGCTGGGATTACTAAATAAAATACCTATAATTTCTAGACAGATAACATGATTCAGTTATTTTCTCTTTACTTTCCTGGCTTTAGTTTTGGATGAATGTGAAGATAGGAAGCTGCATATTATTAAGCATGAAACCTAACAATGCAGCTTCGTTTTTTTCCTCTTGTAAGAAATATGATGAATTTTTCTTTAGTGGGGCAAAGATGTATTTGCTGCGCTTGACTGTTACATTGGTCAGTACTTTCTGAAGTATGACAGGTGCTCATCTATCTTCTAGAGGGCTTAAAACCTGCTTTGGTAATAAGATAATCTGTTCTTGTCCTTTCCGGGATTTGAAGGCAGTTACGACTACTGTAAAAGGGACGCAGTGGCTCAGGGGCTAGGACGTTAAGCTTGTCGATCGCCAGGTCGGCAGCTCAGTGGTTCAACTCCCTAGTGCTGCCATGTAACGGGGTGAGCTCCCCTTGCTTGTCCCAGCTTCTGCCAACCTAACAGTTTCGAAAGCACGTAAAAATGCAAGTAGAAAAATAGGGACCACCTTTGGTGGGAAGGTAACAGCGTTCCGTGTGCCTTTTGCATTGAGTCATGCCAGCCACATGACCATGGAGACATCTTCAGACAGCGCTGGCTCTTTGGCTTTGAAACGGGGATGAGCATCGCCCCCTAGAGTCACAACGACTAGCACATATGTGCGACGGGAACCTTTACCTTTTACCTTAGGACTATTGTGGATAGCTTTAAAACAACAGAGAGGAGAAACTGTTGTGATGTGTGAAAATATGTAAGAGTAGATGTATATTGGAGTCTGCACAGAACGGTATTGTTTTGTCTCCTGGGAAGTTACTTTGAAAAGTGTAAAGGAGGGGCTAAAATTCAAGATTGAATAGCTTGAATAGCTTGCTAAAATGTGTTTAAGCTTTTTCCCTTCTTTTTTATCCTTTCTTATATATACTGATGCGTATATCTTGGTTATCCAGGAAATCCCCTTTCCTGTAATTGGGAGAGTATCATTTTAACTGCTTACTAATTTTTAAAGTCAGAAAATCCATGAGACATTAATTACTCTATAGGAAAATTGCTTCCTGTATGTTTTGGAAAGTTAGAGGGAGACATGAAATGTCATACTTGTGACCCTTATAGAATTCCTCATTTCAATGAAGTGTTTTTATTAAACATTTCAATGCCTAACATAGGTGCCAAAGATTAACATATCTGAAACTTTCTATGATAAGGAAGTTTTTATAAACTTCTACTCTCTTATATATTAACAATCAGTGAATGGGCCTGCCTAGGCAAGCCTGTTTCCTCTAGTCATGAAGTGGAAATTCCAGCTTTTTTTTTAACAATCAGCTGACTGTTCAAGAGATGTTGAGTAGTTCTGTGCAAATCCTCCAACCCCCAATTTCATGTTCTATTTTTATCTTTAAAGATAAAATGATTATTATTTAACCTTGGGTATTTTATTTACTACATTTATAAATGGCAAGATTCCTAAAAATCAAGCTCCACATGGGATTTTAAAAGTTGTTACCAGATAGCAAAGAAAGCAAAGGCAATACCTAGTTTGCGTGAGTTATTTTGTTTGAAAACACATCTATGAGGAATTTTTTGATTGCTGTTGCTGCTTTGTATTTCTACTTGGGTTGTAGAAGTGGTGTCCAAAACAAAGCAGTTTAATTTTAGCTATGAAAATCATGTTATTAGCAGAAGCTTAGAGGGAAGTGTAGAAGAGGGTTATCCATGCCTTTGTTATAAGACAATGAGCAGTGCCTGGCAGATTCCCTCTGATGAAAAATCTAGGTTGCAGTTTAACAGACAGAAGAAACAAAAGGCAGCTCATAGAACAGTTCTACAAAAAAGAAGAAAAGCTATACATTTAATTATATACAAGAACTGATTGATTAATGTTCCAGTAGAATTGCTTTTATCTTGCATAAATCTTATTTGGTTCTCTTACTTCAGTTATTTAGGGATCTTTTATCTGGATGCATTTCCTACAATGTACATGTTTTCTATGAATATATGATGTGACTTGTATAGATAGACTTGTTAAGTGCTGGGACTATTAAATAAAATACCTATAATTTCTGGACAGATATAATGATTTGGTTATTTTTAGTTTCCTGGCTTTAGTTTTGGATGAATGTGAAGATAGGAAGCTGCATCTGGGCAGCTGGCTACATTTGAATATCATACCATGAAATAAGCAGCAACGTACCTCTATGCTACAGTGATAGATCCCTCCCACACATTGAAGTATTCAAACCATTCTTCCTATTTTGAAGATGGCTGTCCCAAAATATCCCTGGTTTAAGTAGAGATAATAGTAGTTGTGAATTAAGCTATAAGATTGTACAGTAGAGGCAAAGCACTTTAAAGTAGGTATCACCTTCCAATTTGCTCTGGAGGTCCGGTTTATTTCTGAGTCTGATCCCAAGTGAAGGACAATTCCCTTCTCGGTTCTTTTTCCTACAGAACATGTAGAGAACTACACAAGCCTGGAACATCTAAACCCTTAGACATTCTCTATTTCATTGTTTTTTCTTTGCTTTTTCCATGTAGTTTGCTACAGATTCCATAGCCACCAAGTTGATTAATAGCCTCTCATTCTCTGTGGACACATCAGATTTTACCAGTAACTGAGGTCAAATATGTGGTCTCAACAAAGCATCTACAGATTATAATAAGACACACTTAGTTTGCAGAAAATCCCTGCTTGAGCTCTTGACATTTCCAAATAAAAGGTCTTAGGTAGCAGAAGTAGGGAAAACCCATGTTCGTATCCAAGGAAAACGATTGCTAGGAAAAAATAGATTATGCTAGGCAAGGAAGTCTTGAGTCAGTTTAAAGCTGTTTTATATACAAGTTAAAAACATGTAATATGAAAACAAAAGCATCGTTGTATTTGCTCTGTTCACCTAGATTGGCCAACTTGAGTTATTTAGCATTTCACTCTGCTGATTCATAAAAGGTAGAGGCAACACCATGGAATGGCTTCACTATCTGTGAGAACCAGTTAGGTGGTGGTACAATTAGGTTAGTGACAGATGCCCTGTGGGAACTGACCTTAATCTAGCCCTTGTTAATTTCCACTAGAGGAACAGTATTTCAAAGCAATTAAATGCTGAGCTGGTAGCACTGACAAAAGCCATTCAGTTAATTTGTACTTTTTAGCATAATGAGGATTCCAGAAGGCAGGGGAGGAGGCAATGCCCTTACTTGGGATTGCCACTTTGTCTCATTCTTCTCCTTATTCTGTACCGAATAAGGGTTTTGAAAATGAGGGGCAGAGATCCTCCTTGCATTATTGAATGATCATATGGAATTATTAAATTATTATAACAGTGTACATCACCCTGGACACTTCAAAATCCAAGATCCATGGCAAAATATTTTGATTAGTCCAATTAAATATTTACAAAATAGTTACAAACTTTCATGTTTTAAAAAGTGTTCATTCAGGCAAGGCAAAAAACAGATTTTAAAAAAATGAAAAATTTGTGGCTGTGCATGCAATTACATTGTTAGATATAGTGATGGGAGCCTGGGCATGCACATTGAGTGTTATCAGGTACAAATATGATATTGAACTATATCAAGGAATCTTCTGGAGCATACTGGGGGAAAAGTAAGCAAACATTTGTTTTGAAGTTCTGTTTTTAAAAATATAAATTCTAGCTATTTAAACACTCCATGTTTGTAGACAAGAGGTACTTTTACTGAGTTTGAAATGATAGCAAAACAATAGCAAGATCTGAGCCAAAAGGCGTGAAAGTTACATATTGAAAGTTTCCCCAAATCCCTCCCCCCAGGAACCCAGGCTGAATGTCAAATCTCCATCCCATATGATGTCATGTGGGGCACATCTTCAGCTATTTTCGTCCATCTCATATTCCGGGACGGTTGACCTTGACTGGATATAAACAACTCCATTCAGCTGCGTGGATCTAGGACTTTTCGCCTCGAATTCTTGCCTATTTCTCCACCAGGGTTTTGCCTCTGCATTATTACACCTCGGCACTTTGGACCAGGGCCCCTCCGTCCCAGTCCCTTCGCCACAGCCCATTCATCGCAATACAGTTCGCGTTGGACTTTTGGGTGCACAGGACGGTTTGAAGCCAGCCAATCAGTGCAGGGGCTTGGGACTTTGGGAGTAGAGTGGGGGCTGCAGTTCAGAGAGAGGCTCTGTCAATTCAGAGCCTCCCGAGGCAGACAACAGACACACAAAAACTTTGCAAAGGTGATTCAAACATGCAGCTCTAGGCCCCTTTATAGCACAGCAATCTTCTTAGTTAACACAAGAAAAGTCTTTCCTCTTTGTTCGAAGAAGAGAAGGGGGCTATCCATTCTCTGTCCTTTTATGCCAGGCAGAATACTGTAAATCCAAACAGAGTTTGGGATGCAAAGAGAAGGAAAGCAGGCTTTTTCACTTCAGTGGATATGCAAAGGTCTCAATTACTGTATTTTTTGGAGTATAATACACACCTTTTTCCCCCCAAAAAAGAGGGTGAAAATCTGGATGGGTCTTATACTCCGAATGTAGCACATGCAGTTTCTCAAATGGTGGTTTCAGAGGCTGAAAGAAGCTTCAGAAAAGAAGCCCCCAAACAGAGCTTCAGAAAAAAATCCCCAAATAGAGCTTCAGAAAAGAAGTTCTCAAACAGAGCTTCAGAAAAAAAAGCCCCCAAATAGAGCATCAGAAAAAAAGCCCCCAAATAGAGCTTCAGAAAAGAAGCTCCCAAACAGAGCTTCAGAGGCTTTTTTTCTGAAGTTCTGTTTTGGAAACTTTCACAGGCAGAAATAATTTTTTTCTGAAACCAAGTTTCAGAGGCAGGAAAAAAAAGCAAAAAAAAGCAAGGCACAGAGCTCACAACCAAGGAACCTTTTGCTAAACTTCACCTCTCAAAACAGCTGATTGGGGGTATTCTGGGAGGCCAACCCACCTGACAATCAGCTTTTATCTTATTTTCCTCTCCAAAAACTAAGGTGCATCTTATACTCCAAAAAATACAGTAGGTGCAAACGAAGTCTTTCTTAAGTTGTACGTAGAAAAGAGATGGCATTCTTTATTTTTTCACTAAAACAGAAAGTCCCTCATTGCTCCAAGAAAAAAAAAAGCAAGGCACAGAGCTCACAACCAAGGAACCTTTTGCTAAACTTCACCTCTCAAAACAGCTGATTGGGGGTATTCTGGGAGGCCAACCCACCTGACAATCAGCTTTTATCTTATTTTCCTCTCCAAAAACTAAGGTGCATCTTATACTCCAAAAAATACAGTAGGTGCAAACAAAGTCTTTCTTAAGTTGTACGTAGAAAAGAGATGGCATTCTTTATTTTTTCACTAAAACAGAAAGTCCCTCATTGCTCCAAGAAAAAAAAAAGGAGTGGGTCAGACAGTCTCAAATTTTATGTGGTTTTAATTTTTAGTGGGTTTTATTGTTTTAAATATATTTTAATCTGGGCCAAATTGAATAAGTTTTTTAAATATTATTTTATCTTGTATTTATTTTGTTGTTCTGTTTTATCTGGCTGTAAGCCGCCCTGAGTCCTTTGGGAGAAGGGCGGTATAAAAATCTAAATAAATAAATAAATAAATAAATCAAAGCCCCCAAGCCCCTGCACCGATTGGCTGGCTTAGAACCGTCCTATCTCCCAAAAGCCCGACGCGAACTGTACTGTGATGAATGGGCCACGGCAAAGGGACTGGTATGGAGGGGACATGGCCCAAAATGCCGAGGCGTAATAACGCAGAGGCGAAACCCTGGTGGAGCGCAAGAGTTCGAGGCGAAAAGTCCCATTCCGAGCTGCACAGTAGATCATGAGAGCATCCCTCCCTTTTTGTTCACACAGGCAGTCTTCACTCCATTTCACTTCCCCACCCAAATGCCAATCTCCCTTTCCCTCCCAGTTACTATGGCAGCCAATAACAAGCAAGCATCAAAGAGGCTGACATTCGGCCGGGGTGAAATTTACTTACCTTCCTTACCAATTCAGAAGTGCACGCACCACACATGTGCGCATCACATGTGCACGGAGACCTTCTGCGCATGTGCAGAAAGTAAAAAACACATTACTTCCTAGTTAAAAACAGGAAATAATGACACCCTGGTGGGTTGGTGGAGCTTTGCTCCCCCCATTGCTACCGGATCGCCGAACTACCGGCCATGATTGCTACCTGAACGTGCGATCCAGTCCAATCCAGGAGCATTTCACCCTGCATTTGGCTTTCTTGCAGTAGAAGTGTTAGCTCTGGAGAAAAAAACAACAGAATATAGGCAAGATATAAACAAAGCAAAACATGAGAGCATTTTCATTAATACATTAAGGCTTCGAGGAAATGCCTCCAGGTTAGCAAGGCACATCGGATAACAAATGCTTCCTTCTCACATATTGCCCATCTCCTTTTGGTTGCAATTAATTTCCAGGAAGTGTAGGGGCAGGGGTGTAAAGTTCCAGTAGCATTGGCTTGTAGTAATACCACTCCCACAGCTACATCATTGGTGTCGACCTGGACTGTGAAGGGGGTCTCCATTTCAGGACATTAAAGTACGAGTTCGGATGCAAACAACCTTTTCAACTTCTCAAAGGTTGTTTGGCACTTGATGGTTCACTCAAGGGGGCAGCTTGGCCTTGGTTTAGCTTCTCCATTTGTCTTTAGGAGATTGTTAATGGGTAATGCAATTTTTGCAAAGGCAGGGATGAATAGTTGATAAAAGTTCGCAAAACCTAGAAAGCTTTGCAACTGCTTTCTGGTGCGTGGGGGATCCCACTCCATGACCGCCCAAATGTTCTCCAGACCCATTTCTATCCCCTCATGCGATATGCAATAACCCAAATAGTCAATTTTAGTCTGATAAAATTCGCACTTTGACAATTTGGCATACAGTTCAGTAGCCCTGAGTTTCTTCAGGATTGATTGCACTAATTTTACATGGTCCTCCATGGTTTCAGTATAAATAAGAATATAATCTAGGTAGACCAGAACCCCTTTGTAAAGGTGTTCATGCAGCACCTCATTTATCAGTTGCATAAACACAGCTGGGGGTCCTTGTAATCCAAACGGGAGTATCTTAAACTGGAAACAACCCAAAGGGCAATTGAATGTGGTTTTCCACTCATCTTTAATTCTGATTCTGTAGTAAGCTCTCAAGTCCAGCTTGGTAAAAATCTTTCCTTTGGCTACATGAGCTAACATGTCCTTCATTAGGGATAGTAGATAAACATTTTCCACATACACGGCATTGAGCCCTTTAAAATCAATGCAAAGACAAAAAGAGCCATCTTTTTTTTTCACAGAATAACACCGGAGTGGCCACTCGTGTCCTAGCTGGTTGGATGAAGCCCTATTTTAGGTTTTTATCAATAAAGGTTCACAATTCCTCCAGTTCTCGTGGAGTCATTCAGTAGATCTTTGGCTTAGGGAGTTTCACCCCAGAAAGGATTTCTATGCTGCAATCTGTGGGACAATGGGGTGGAAGTATATCTGAAGCCCTCTTGCTGAATGCCTCCCTGAGGTCCTAATATTTCTTTGGGATTTTCTCCTCCCCAGCTATACATCCACTCGCTACTACTGCCAGCTCCCTTTCAGCCTTGGGTATGCATGGGGGATTTCCTCCCCCATCCCCAGCTGGGTGGAACAGATGCACAACAGCCCCTTCCTCCAGTTCACATGAGGATTCCATTTCTGAAGCCAGGGTAAACCAAGCAAGAGGAGTCGTTCCATTCTGGGGGCTACAATGAAACTCAGTCCCTCATGATCCCCCATCCACATTTCTATTTGTTCTGCCACAAAGTGAGCTGCCCCCACCCCCCAGCTACCATTCCATCCAACTGGCAAAATGCTATGAGCAGTTTCATTGTCCTCAGTCTCAGTCCTAGTTTCTCCACCACCTCTGGGCTAATTGCACAACTTGTGCACCCAGAATCCATCTTCCCTTGTGTGCCAGACAAAGGCACCCTTAACTCCACTGGGATGGTCATGGGACCCACATGCTGACTTTCCAGGGTGGTCAGAGTTCCCAACTCCTCCTGGCCCAGAGGAGTGAACTCAATGACTTCCATGCCCTTCTGGGCCATTTTGCTGTGTTTTGCTGGTGGCTTTTCAGCTTTCTTCCCTCCAGCTTTCCTCCCTCCAGCTGAGGTCGGTTTGGAGCCCGAGTGAAGCAATAAACAGCTCAATGCCCATCCTTCCCACATCTGAAACATGCTGTGACTGCTGGCCATTCTTTGGTAGCTTTGGTAGCTCTAAGGGCCTCTTTTGGGGCAGATCCCCATAGTGCTGGTCTCTGGCCAGATCAATTTCCACATCTGCTGCCAACACATACCAGCACTGAAGGTCTCAGGGAGCCCTCGGGAGATACAGCTTTGGTAAACCTCATCATTGAGCCTGTCTTTGTAAGATTCCATCAGGGCCTCTTGGGACCACCTACGCATGTGCCAAGCCAGCTCACAATACTCCTGGGTGTATTCAGCCACTGACGTCCGACCCTGGTTTATGGTCTTCATCCTGGTCCTTGCCTTACGTTCAGCTAGAAGGTCTTCGAAAGGGCTTGGAGGGCCATCATAAACAGGTCATACTCCCTCAACTGGCGGGCATCATCATCCACTCAGCTGCAGTTCCTTCCAGGGCCATGGTGACACACCTCACTTTGGCTGCTTCCAAAGCAAAGTCCTTCCCATACTCCTGCATGTGATTCCAAACTTGGGCTAGGAAAAATCCCAGAGTTTTGGGATCCCTTCCATACTGTATTCCCAGCTGAGGAAACTTTGGAATTTGGCACCTCTGGGGGACCATCCCCCCAGTGTGGGCCTGGGCTGTGACAGCTGCTTTAATGCCTGCAGCCTGAGCTGGCCCTGGCTGAGCTATAGGAATAACTTCTGGGTTTGCAGAGGCTTCTGCTCCCCCTACTGCTTCTCCAGCCTCTTTGCGCGCAGTCAGGGCATACCTTTCCAGACCTCTCTGACTTTCAAGAGCTTCATGTAGAAGATTCAGGGCCTGGGTCAGCAGGAGGTCTTCTTTGTCAGCTTCCTGCCAGGCAGGCTCTC
This sequence comes from Ahaetulla prasina, assembly GCF_028640845.1. Taxonomy (NCBI): domain Eukaryota; kingdom Metazoa; phylum Chordata; class Lepidosauria; order Squamata; family Colubridae; genus Ahaetulla; species Ahaetulla prasina. The sequence goes on along the minus strand of NC_080542.1, from coordinate 50,250,589 downwards.
TCCACCGGCATCTGGCAGCAGTGGAATTCAAATTTTTTTACTACCAGTTCTGAAGGTGTGGCTTGGTGGGCATGGTGTGGCTTGATGGCCATGGCTTGGTTGACATAACAGGGGAAGGATACTGCAAAATCTCCATTCTCACCCCACTCCAGGGGAAGGATATTGCAAAATCTCCATTCCCACCCCACTCTGGGGCCAGCCAGAGGTGATATTTGCCAGTTCTCCGAACTACTCAAAATTTCTGTTACCAGTTCTCCAGAATCTGTCAGAACCTGCTGAATTTCACCCCTGAGTTATCCCAGGGGAAAGCTCCTCCAGAATTTCCATTCATCCTACGCCAAATGACCATTTGGCTCAGACCAGTTTCTCCTCAAGCTGCAACTCTAACAGCCACTCTGTCTCCTCCCAACCACAAAAGGACTGGGTGGGTGGGTTGACCTAGCAGCTCCCATATCCTCTTGATCACTGCCCTGGATAGACATTCTTTGCTCAGCCCCCATGGTGGATTTGATCTCCCCATTGGCTGATAAAGCAGATCTTGCTTAGTGTCAGACGTGCCTCCATTTAAAATCCAAGAAAAGAAACCCCCAACTTCATGTTTGTAGAGAAGAGGTACTTTTACTGTAGCAACGAAAGAAAAGCAGGATCTGAGTCAAAAGGCACAAAAGTTACATATTGAAAATTCCCCCAAACAATACGGCAAATATGGTAGATTTGTAAAAGAAGGGATGGGCCATGCTTGACCATCAAATTCCCTTTTTTGCATTCCTCAGAGTTGTTTTTAATCATGACTATTAAAACTGATTTACATTTCCTGCCGCTTAGAAGTGAAAACGGTGTCCCAAAATGTTAAATGCTACCCTTGACCTTTAACAAGTATCCATCTCTGCTTTAGAATAATACTTTTGAAAGCCACAAAGGGAGGGGAGAGGGCTCTGTTTTGACCTGGGTATATTCCTTCTTGGTAAAAAAAAATACTTCAGTATTTAAAAAAAGAAAACAGACAGCTGTGCCTGGATTACTTGTGTCCATGAAGTAATTTTATCTATTCTTGATGGCCCTGTAAAGTGTCATTCTGACCTAGATAATAGATTTTTATCTTCTTGTAAGAAAAACAGTTTTGCATATGATTAACAATTAATGTTAGAAAAGGATTGTTTTGCTTATGTATTATAATACTTATCCAAACTGGGAAGCGGTGATTAGATTATTTCAAAAATAATCTAATTCAGGAATTCAGAATTCCTGAATAAACTGGCATTGAAGATGATGTAGCTTATTCCATTTGGTAAAATTTTATGTTTTTGATTTTTTCCCTGAAACAGTCAATCTGTTCCTTATATTTATTTATTTTTTAAATAGAGAAAATGGGTTGTTCGGATTAAATTAAGGGCCTTGATCTTTTTTCAGAGACCAGTACTTCATCTGATATCAATTATTCTTTGTTGCAAAGGGAGCTTTACTTTACTTTAAGCTGAAGGTCCATCCCTGAAGTACTGTAGGAAACGAACCACACTGTTTCATTTATAATGAATTAATTGATAACAAGACCTATAGAAACAGATAATTAAGTGTCTAGACTGGTACACTTAAGGAAGTGTTCATGTGATTTACATGTTGTGGAATAGAAACTGCTGAGCAGCTGTGATATTTAGCATTGTGAGTATACAGTATTTCCTCTCTGGAAGCCAGTTGCCAGATGATGTTGATGATGCCACTGGCTGAAGGGTCAGTGGGTGGTTTCATGCTATCAGAAAAGAATTTGAATTTGAAATCAATAATTAAAACAAACCAAAAGCAGTAAGAAATTCTGACTAAATTGCAAAGTAAACTCAGTGCTAAACATTTTTGAAATGTGAGAAGAATGTTCACTTCCAGTGCTGTGACATCTGACCCAAATTAAAGCTAGGGCCTTCTGAAATTCCTTTAGGCTGCCTTTTAATCATGAAATTATTCTACTCTGATGCTTCTAATTGCTGTGCATAATTCCCAAGCTTTAGCCTTGAGATTCAAAGCAACTTATTCTCACAATTGCATTACGCATACTTTGTAATGTACATAAATCGCAAGATGATAGATCTTACTCCATTTCATCTTGGGTATGGATGAAAATATATGGGCTCCATTGGATCTGAAAGTACACAATCAGGCTAATTAAGTCAAAGGAATACCTATCTAGTATCCCATTCGTTTCCTGCACCATGCTGTATTGACTAGTCTTCATTACACTGACCATTCCCTTAGTGATGCAGAGAGGAGTTACAATACCAACTTGCTTTCTACTTGGTTTAGAGAAAGAAAGGACTTATGGGAGTTACTGTTCTGCAAGTTGGATTCTATGTGACTAGGTTAACATTTAATAATACCGTATTATTGTATTTAATTATTGTAATAGTACAATAATTGCATAATGTAATTAATGATAAGATTTTTTCTCACAGCTTTAGCATCTTTCTGGCCTGATGCTTTAAGGCCAATTCCTTAGCCAAGAATTTCACACTACGGAATCATTTGTGCTTGCTTAGGAAAAAATTAATCTATATGTCTGCATCAGTCTTTTCCATCAAATGTCCCTCTGTGTGTTGGACTATAAACTTATCACAAATGGAGATTGTCAGGGCTGTAGAACAATATACCTGTTGGATTGTGGAAAGCTAAATACTATAAGATTTAAAGAGCCATTGTAAAGTAAAAACTGGGTAGTGGTGTGTGTTTTTTTTGTGTATTTATATAAGTTGACTTTGAATAGTTTATAAATGTTAGTTAATGAAAGTTCTTATTCCTGGTGATTTGATTCCAGGTGATTCACAAGTAAACAAGATCGAAAGGAATAAAGTCATGTAATACTATATGAAGGAATAAAAGGCAGCAACTGGGATAGGAGCAAAAACAAACCCACACTGTTAAAGGAACTGTCAGTCGCTATCTTCAAGGCCTTCCACCAGTAGTGTGACAGGGTGAAATTAAATAAACAAATGTTAAATATCTTGACATCTCTCCACATATCACCACCACCACCCCCTTGTATGGTGGAAAAAGAAAAGCCTTGTCTGGTTTCTTGTCTTTCTGAGGTCACAGAAAAGTGGTAAAACAAAAAAGTATAGTTGTCTTTAACAGGAACACTATTTTATGAAAGATCTTTGTATTCCATCTCTACAAATCTATATGCCGAGTTGAATAGTGGATAGCAGAGAGAGAGAGAAAAGCCTTTCAGGAGCAGGAGCAGCAGCATCTTTGAAAGAAGTTCCTGTGATTCCTAAGAATATGTGCAGTATCAGTTCATTCCCATCAAACCTGGCCTCACATGTCAATTAAATGTATCTGCTGTCATGTTTAAGAAAGGAAAGGAACATAATAAAGACACTCCTGTATGAATTGTGGAATGGAACTAGGACATCAGAGTGCCCCAAAACTGCCCTAGATATTTTTGTGGCATTGTTGACTTGACAAAGGGAGAAGTGCTGAACAAAATACTGATTTTTGCTGAGTAGTAATTACTGCCTTTTCTAGGATACACCTTTTATAAGTGAAAAGAGATTTGTTTTTCCTCTGGAATAGTAACTGCAAGCACATTTCATATATTTTGCTTCTCTGTCATTGAGAGTAAGCCAGCTCAGGATGCTTCCCAGGATCAGAACAGTTTGATGGACTATTTTGGAGGTTATTAAATAATTGATGACAGCCAAGAAGCCAAAAGAACAGCAAAATAAAAACTACCAAGTTGAATATACATTTCACAACCATTTAAAATAATAAAATGTAAGATATATAGCAATAACAATAAAAGGTAATTTAAATAATAACAATAACAACAACAATAATAACAATAATGATAATTTAAAGTAAAATACAAATAAATAGAATAAATAGTCAAAATTTTCAACTATGGAGAACTGTGTAGGGTGACTGACACATTGATAAATCCAGAAAGAATCCTTTTCTGGAATGACTCAATTCTCCTGGCCATTCTAGAAGGTTAAAAAAAATGATCTAGGACTTCTAGTTCCAGAAATTTTATATGTAACATAAATTATATGTCTTATAATTTACCTACAATTTTATATTACATTTTTGTTATGTTACTGTTAATATTGTGCTAACTAACTCTACCTGTTGCTTTTTATATTCTGCTCAAATTGCTTTTCTCCCCTCATTTTTTTCCTAGATTTTGATTCTACACAAATGTAACATTTAATCAAGTTAATGCAAATTGTGGTCTATGTTAATATATCAGGAAAGCACATGGCTAAGTATTTATCAGGAATTCATGGACAACTAGAAATTTACCATAAGGTCCTATTGTACTGGCTGAGTACTATATATTATCTCTTTTTCTATCTTAAATGTCTCAAGAGAAGGGGATATCCAAGGACATTTCAAGAATATGACAGAGGAAGTTTCTGAGGAAAGTGACTCAGACAGTTGAAAAAAGGAAGTACTTTTATGTTGGTTTATGTAAACATGAGAGTGACCTAGTTCCACCCTGCTCCCCCCTCCCCCAGTGAGGCAACAGCCAGGGCAATGGAAGCTGATTTCTCAGTTTTTAACACCACAAAATTACATTATTTAGTGATAAAATGAGCAGATTTCAGTGAGGTGATTGTATAGCATCTTTTAAGTTTGGAAAGATTTTACTGAAGATACTGGTTTGCCTCCTAGAGGCTTCTCATTCTCATTCTTAAAACTTCAAAAGAGGTCAAGAAAGGAGACATTGAAAATAATAGAAGTAATGTGCACCAGTTCTATCCAGCACGAAAGCTGAAAAATGACAATAAAGAGGCTGCTTTTATGTTTCATCTTTCCATCATAACCCTTCTAGTGACCTCATTGTATCACTAGGTAACCTCTGACCCTTCAGAGATCATCTAGTGACCCTTCAGAGATTATGAGGATGAGTTAAAGCCCTGTACCATCAGAGTCCTAGTCAACAATAATGACATGCAATGTACATTCTCAGAGAATGTTAGAAAAATACATTTATCAGAGCTTCCTCATTAATATGGTTGAGGCCTCGACCTCTAGAAATGGCAATAATCTTGCAGGACCAATGACAATTTCTCACACCACCATCTCCACCCCTTGAAGGCTAGATACTTGATTTCTGTTGAAACAAAAATTGAGCTTCTCATTAGTCATCAATTGTGAGTTACTTCTCTTTAGCTGCATAAACTTCCAAAACTGTCTCAGTGGCTACGCCCTCCTGTGTTTAAGGCTGAGTTTGCTTGGTTGTTGTTACTTCAATTCAGGAAACGATAGCTTAGCAGAAAGTGAAACTTCCAGATTATCAACTTTTATCTGAAAGTTTCAGATCAACGTGTGGGCGATAAAAACTGTGTGGGTGAGTACTAAAAAAATTATGCAGAAAATGTCAGCAGGAGACCTATGAAGATCTAAGGATTTGGAATATCAGGATTTCATGAAGTATAAACAATAAATCCCTACATAATTAGAAAATGTGAGAAATGTTCTTTTCATTTCATTTTCTTATTTGGAGATAAAAATGTTTATGAAGAGATGCAAATTCTGTAACATATATTTTCTTTAAAACTGTGATTAAGTTTTTCTCCTGAAATTTAGTAGTATCAAATTATTTTGCTGTTGGAGAAAACCATTTATCACCAAGGTGATGGATACAATGATTAGAAAAGACAGCTGCATAAAGATTTTTGTATTTTCATGTTTTATTTTAGTAGTTGAATAAATTTTCCATAAATTGTATTTGATAGTACTATTATTAGGGATAATTAAAATGGCATTAAACATACATATTTTAAGCAGTCCAAAACCATTCAGCTGATGGTACAGAATGTAGGAAATGAAGAAGAATCTTAACCCATCATAATATTTGTGTTTTTGCAACTATATTTCCACCACTCCTTCAGGTGCTCAAGTTAGAATATTTCAATTTTTCTATGAAACTGCTCAGTGAGGTAAATTAGGCTCAGAGAGAGTATATGGCCAAAAATAATCCATTGAGCTTGGATTATTAAAATAATCCATACAGCTACTCTTCCCCCAAACAACTTGTATGTTATGGAGGTTAAGATGTTGGACTGTCACCAAGGACATGCAGGTTTACATCCATCCTTAGCCACATAAACTCAACAGATTATTTTTGGCCAATAACTTACCTCACTGAGCAGTTTCATAGAAAAATGGAAGTGTGTGTGTGTGTGTGTGTGTGTGTGTGTGTGTGTGTGTGTGTAGTTTTCACTTAATAATTGTGTCACTTAATGACCACAATTCACTCTGACAACTCTGTTGCTAAGTGAAACTGTCATTAAGTGAAACATTATGTGACCCTACCAGAATTAGGTTGTCATTCTGCAGTTAAGTTAATCACTTGCAGTTATCAAGCATGACTTGAAACTTACTGCCAGCCTCTCTGTTGACTTTTTTCATCAGAAGTTGGCTGTGAAACTCACAAATGGAGATCATGGGACACTTTGATGACCTTCATAAATGCGAGGCACTGGCATCATGATCATGTGACTGTGGGGACGGTGTGACAGCTGTATGTTTGAGGACATAAAGCTACTTTTTCAGCACCATTGCAAGTTTGAATGGTTGCTAACAGGGCAATTGTATATGTATACATAAATAAGAAATTGGAAAGGGTGATCTTAATTCCCACATAAGATTTCCACCATTCTTATGTGTAAAGAATGACATTATGTAAAATCGAATGCTAGTAAGCTTTAAATATTCAACATGAAATCTTTTACCTTAAGGGATTACATGGTTGTAAAAAGGAAGTTTTATAATATCTTATTGGTTCATCCCCTCTCCCAGGAAAGGGATTGGTAGTAAGCCAGTATGGGAGACAAAATGCAAAGAACAGAGGAAATCAATTAAAATAATCATAATAGATTAATAATTGTTGGTGAAATATGTTTTCCTTTGGTAGAAGGACTCTTATGATAGTGGAAGATGCCGCAGTTGAGTGGGGGATGGGGAAGATGTATTGAGCTTGACAATAATTACAGGTCCAGTGCAGAAGGAAGATCTCTAAGCAAGAGTGCAGGTTTCCATAGCAACAACATCAGTAGCTGAATGACTTTCTATCCACACTTAGCTGGTGATTTAATGAGTTCATTACTGAATTCCAGTGGAAAACATGAAAGCCTGGTTGAAGGCTGCTGTAGCTTGTGAGACATTGCTGTGTATGTATACATGAGAAGAGAATTACACTGTAATGTTCGAAACAAGCTTTATTGTAGCAGAAGCGAAAGGATAGGTCAGCCACCACACAGTTCCTCACTAAATAGTAATCCATATTATGAGTCTATAATAGCCTACAAGAAAAATTGGATGGGTCCGGCATGGCTAAAACCTTTAAAAGAGAGGGGACTTTTAGAGAGGAACAGAAAGCTGCTTGGATAACGAATGCTTGACTGTCCATTCTCCCACAAATAGCAATAGCATAGAATGTAAGGCTGAATCAGTCTTGAACCAGTAAGGATCAAGGCTGCCGGACTGCTGGCAATCGGCAGTCAGCAGAAATAGCCAGCAATCCTGCATTCTAACTACTGCGCCACCACAGCTCTCTTTTCATGTTTTCCAATGGGTGGGAAAATCCCTTTACATCTCCTGCTAGAATTAGTAACTGTGCAGATGATAGCATAAGGATTAAAAACAAAAATATGGAAAAATACAGTAACAAAATTCAAAGGCCCCTTCTTGGGCTTTTTTATTGACAGCTCAGATGTATCTATAAAAAGCAATAGGTGGGAAGATTTGCTGCAGTAACAATAACTAGGAGATTCTTCCACAGTCTCTCCTCTTTGTTGGCGATCTAATTATTCAAAGTAGGTTCTAGGTGACGAATCTGCTAACCAAAATTAGCAAAATGAGATATATGCAAACATAAACTTTCAGGAAGGAAGCATTTGACTATGGTGTACAGTACTTGTGTTTGCATGGGTCTGTTAATGGTCATGTTTATAGCTATTTTTTCAAATAACTTGATGTTTTAAAAAAATTATAAACATTTCAAATTTTTATTCTATAAAAATTCTGATTAGCTTCTAAACAAAATTAGTAGTATATATTCAGTCTGCCAACAATATAAAGGTAAAGATTCCCCTTGCACATACGTGCTAGTCGTTCCCGACTCTAGGGGGAGGTGCTCATCTCCGTTTCAAAGCTGAAGAGCCAGTGCTGTCCAAAGACATCTCCATGGTCATGTGGCCGGCATGACTCAATGCCAAAGGTGCATGGAACGCTGTTACTTTCCCATCAAAGGTGGTCCCTATTTTTTCTACTTGCATTTTTACGTGCTTTCGAAACTGCTAGGTTGGCAGAAGCAATAAATCCCAGTCCAATTCACCAAATTTGGAAATATTGATTCTGGAACCGTGATATTCCATTCACTCAATTTTTATAAATATTTTAAACATTATTTCAAATTTTTCTAATATTCCTTTTTTTTCAAACCTCATTTGTGATTCCTCTCCTCATCTGCAAATTTCAAATCATCTGCAGTGGCAGAAGGTTCAAATTAGGCTGGCAAAGCACAATTGGAACATCTGGATGTGTTGATATGGATAGTGTTACAACATCTCTTTCTCTGTTATTAACTTACTTTTTTCAATAGAATAAACACTGCTGTTCTTCGAAGTGCAGCCCAGTATTGTGCAGGAAGTGAGTGAGTGAGAGAGAAAAGAACCTCACCAACCTTGACACTAACTACAAAAGTTAACAGTTGGTTTGTTGAATCCTGGTAATCTTCCCTCCATATCCCAGATATATGCAGCAGGAAGACAGTATAGAACACAGAATAATACGGTTGAAAGGGATATCAGAGGTCTTCTAGCTCAACCTCTTACTAAAGCAGAAGATCCTTTATCATTTTGGGCAAATGACTCTCCCAATCTCTTCTTGAAACTTTCAGAATTGGATGCAGTATTCATGTGTGGTCTCACCACTGCAGTATAAAGCAGTAGTATAACTTCATGTAATCTTGAAACTATCCCTCTGTTGATACAACCTAGGACTGTATTAGCTTTTTTGGCAGCTGTAGCACATGGTTGGCTCCTATTTAACTGGTGATCCACTAGGATACCTAGAGCCCTCTCACAGTTGCTTCTTTTGAGACTAGTACCATGTATTCTATACCTATTCTATATTTCTTACAAGCTGGTCTGAACAATGTGGAGTTGCTTCCATTTCACATAATAGTAAATCTCTCACAATCACCACCCTTGTCCACCCTCTCATTGGAATATCTTCATTTTGTTGATTCACTTGCAATTGAAAGTTGTTCCAACTGTTCTGAAGATGTTGGGATAGTAGAATTATGTTCTATTAAAATATTCTCCAGTCTGACCCAACTTTATTAAGGTTCTTCAAGGGGAAAAAGAAGAAGTGTTCCAGAGAAAAGTAAAAATGACAGATCCACTCCATTTAAAAAAAAGTTATATGCAAAACAAACACTCTGAAGTGAAGATCTGTTTGAAAAATTGCAAATATTTTGTAAATAATTTTTTTTCTAGATTCTGTTGTGGTCTAGTGATTAATGCACTAGACTACAAAACCATTAGTCCTGCCCTAGGCACTAAACCAGCTGAGTTACTTTGGCCAATCACTCAGTCCAAGCAGGCAATGGCATACCACTTCTGAAGTCTTGCCAAGAAAACTGCAGAGATTTATCCAGGAAGTTGACAAACTGACTTGAAGGCATAGATACACATTCTTTTGTTCAGCACTGTTGCTTGAAAATGCTTTACTTTCAGCAAGAAATATAAAGGAAATATAACATATGGTTTAGCTGATTCAGTATAGAATAATATTATAGTATTAATAATTCAGTATATGTACACCAGTATGTACACAAAAATATAGATATCTGTCTATAATTAAATAAAAAGATGAAAGCAATTTTCATTTTGCTTATCTCCAGTGAAATATTTTTTCATGTTGTTTTTCAGTTGTTCTTCATGCAACTGGTTCCTAATATTGTATTGCTGCTTGCTTGATATCCCTATTCTAAAATTAACTTAAACACCATGGATCCTAGAAAAGAAACCAAGCCTTTCTGACTAGAGTTCAGTAGGTTTTAAGGAAAATGCAATCTATTTTCTGATAACAGTTATAAAGTCTTATACGCATGGTACTGGACTGGAGGAAAAACATGGGGGGAGTTGTTAAATTATCTATATCAAGTGGATCTAGGTTATACTTTGAAGAATAGATTCAGTATACATAATTTGGTGCCTTTCATTGCAAATTGCAATTGCTGCTATATATATAGATAAATTCTTAGATTTGAAATTTGGACAGGTTCATTGTGTGGAATTCTGCTTCAGCTTATTGAGTTGAATATACTACTAAGTCACAGAACTATGGTGCTTATAAAGTAGGACAACTCTTCCCCCCATTATGTTATTGCAATAATTATTGCTACAAAGAAGAATAAGTACTTTACAGGAAATTACATGTATTTGTTCTGTTATTTTCACTTTGCAAAATATGGTTTTGTGGATTGCGGTTCAGATAAGGCACCCATTGTAACTTGCTGTATGCTAAACAGGTTGATAGTCCTTAAAATTTCTATAATTTATTTTGTATACATTGTGAAATCTTGTATTTTGGTGTTTTCATTCCCCCTCTCCCCAGCAGATTACGTATATATTTTGTTATATACATACCATATATATATTCAGATATGAGGGGGGAAATAGAACATCAAAGTTAGTTTTTCTTTGTTTGGAAAATTGCAAAACTTCTGTAAATAGAAATAGTTTTCTATGGTAAAGCTTTTTCAGTTTGTGGTCATTTGAGCCAAGATGCAGTATCATGGTTTGCTCCTATATTAAAGGATATAACTTTTATCTTTAATTATTCTTAAATTGATTTATTGTCATAGTCTCGTGGTAGCTTATAATGTTATGCCATATCTAAACTTTTTCTGCTAATTAGAATGAGTTCTACTATCTTGCTACATGAGGAATTCACACATCTGCATTCTGAACCTGTCATGATTTATCTAATTCAGCAGGGTGACCTCAGGCCAGTCATTTTCTCTTTGTCCTAGGAAGAAGGCAATGACAAGCTATTGCTGAAAAACTTACCAAGAAAATTGCAGGGACTTGTCCAGGCAATCACCAGAAATCAAAGGTGCAAAAAAATATATGATAATATGAAGCAATACTGAAAAGAGACAGCAAAATTCCCTTGTTTGTACTTTAAACGTAGGATTCCAATTACAGTGTAAAATTAAAATAAAGCACATTTGAATGTTTGCCTTGCATGTAGAAAGTCCCAAATCTTGTAGTTAGCCATCATAGGGAATACAGAAAATATTAAACTAGGCCAGATGAATAGAACAAAAAGTTTTATCTTTTCTTTTTTTCACGCCAAGTGTTATCATTTTGCTGGTGCTTAATAAATAAACCACCAAGTAATGTTAATCTCAAAAAGAGAAGGGAACAATATCATACTGTATTTTTCAGCTGTTCTGCCTGAGTTGGACAACAGCAGATGTCTATTATCTCAACCTTCTTTGAGGTATTTTAAATGCAATACAACAACTGGCTTCTCCACCCCATCTTGGGGGCTGTTCCAGCTGGGAAATTAAGTATTTATTCTGATGTATATAAATTGAGAAATGGCTATCTCACTGGAATCTGTAGGAAAATCCTTATAAAACGCCTTAGCTGCTTTCTTGGGAGGAGCTGTTTAGGGAGAAATGTATTTTGCTCCATCCAGAACACTGTTTTTTTCTACTGTTTATAAAGACAACAATATTCCCAGATTTAATCAAAGTTTCACTGACACTCCACAGTGGATTGAATATATTCTGTTTAAAACAGCCTTTAAAATACAATTTTGAATCTTCCCAGGTTCAGAAAAACAATTCTTTTCTTATACATGGTTTTAAAATATTAAAATTATGTGTTTTCTTTTTAAAAAAAAAATAAAAACATTTTTTATTAGACTTTTGACTTTTAAAAACGAAATAAAGAAAAATACTACAAAAAGCAAAAACACATTAAAAATATGTAACAGACATAACATTACATCATATATTATTTTACAGCTTATCTATATATATATAGATATATATTCTCTGTTCTTATTCAATCGTTCTTCTATGTGCTTATATTTACTTTGGTATCTATTTACAAAACCGTCATTATCCGTTTAACACTATCCAGTAACTTACATTTCCTAATTTTAACTTAATTAGATTAACATTCCAATTTATTATTTTGATTTCTTTTTTCTAACCAATCATATAATTTGTTCCACACTTTATAATATTTCGATTCTTCCCTTTCCTAAATTTCCAGCGTCATCTTATCCATTTCTGTGCACTGTAGGATTTTTGGGATTATTATTTCCTTTCCTGGTACATTGTTTTGTTTCCATCCATATGCAACAGCAATCCTTGCTGCCATTAATATATGAAGTATTAGGTATTGTAAAGATTTGTCTATTTTGGGGTTAATTATTCCTAATAAATAAAGTTCCAGTTTAAATTCTATTTTTAATTGAGTAATTCTTCCAACCGATATTTAATTTTTTGCCAATTTTTTCTATCTTGGGGCACATCCACCACATATGGTAGTATATGCCTAGCTTGTAACCACATCTCCAACAATTTGGTGGTAAATTTGGGAACATTTTGGCCAATCTCGCTGGTGCCAAGTGCCATCTATGGAACATTTTATACAAATTTTCTTTATAGGCTACTGCCATTGTTAATTTATAGTTTCTATCCCACTTTTCTAATTCTATATTGTGCCCGAGAATTTTTGCCCAACAGATCATTGTTTCTTTTACTGTTTAATCTTCCATTTTGTATTTTAAAAGGAAATTGTAAATTTTTGTTATCATTTTTCCCCCGATCCTAATAGAATTTTGTCTATATCCAATTGTTCTCCGTGTATGCCATATTGCTCCTGGTCTTTTTTGACTCTAGTTTTTATTTGTAGATACGGCCACTATTCCATGTTTAGTCCTTGTTTCAAATCTTGGATTGATTTTAATTCCCCTTTTTTGTCAAGTAACTCTGCATATCTATGCCAACCAATCTGGAGATCATGGCCTTCTATCATTAGTAAAAATTATGTGTTTTCTTAATATTTCTGAAATATATGGTCTTATTTCTAGGTATTACCATATTTCCATTACTATTAGCCAAGTGTTGTATAACCTACCATTATCTCTGCCCTTTGAAAGTTAAGACATATGGCAACATTATGCTATTTTCTCCATTAGTCATCTTGAAAATATTTTTTTTTCATAAAAAAGTTTTATTTTTACAATCATATCAAACAGCTCATCCAATGTACAGTTATATACAATTAGTCGGGCTTGCCCAGTCACCACCCCCCTTTTTAACACTCTTCCCTCTTCTACCTTCTTCTACTTTCCAGACCTTCCTCTCCTTCTCTTATCTACATCCTCTCCTCCCTCCACCCTACACCTTCCTTCTCCCTCTTCTACCCCTCTTCCTTCCTCTTCTCCTCTTTCCTACCTCCTACTCTCTCCTCTTTTCTCCCTCCCCACCGTTCTAAAATGGTAACTGGGCAGACCCGACCCTACATTAATTATATTTATACATCTTCAATAATCCCTGTACATTAACCATCACTCCATCCTCTACCTCAACCCCCAATTCCTCTCCCCTTACCCCCACCCCCACCCCAACTTCCCAGAACAAAATGCAGGGTATCAAAACTAACAATCATAATCCAAAATAATTCCTAAATTATAATCTCTAGTCACTCCACACATAATCACACTCTCAATTCCCCTCTCCTTCAGAAATAAATCTAATACAAAATATTTCCTGAATTTACTCATATGCTATTCGATATTTTTTTATCTGATACTTATTTTGAATATAATCAGTCCACATTTTCCATTCTAAAATGTATTTTTTCTTGTGTATAGTCTTTCAAGTAAGCAGAAATTTTTGCCATTTCTGCTAAATTTGATACTTTGAGTGTCCATTCTTCAATTGTAGGTAATTCTTCTTTCTTCCAATATTGAGCAATCAAAAGTCTCGCGCTGTTATTAAGTTCAAAATCAATTTAGTCTCTATAGCTGTACAATCCATAATTATTCCTAGTAGAAAGAACTGTGGGGTAAACTTAATCTTCTTTTTCAGAATATTCTGCATGATCCACCATACTTTAATCCAAAATGCTTTAACTTTTTTACAAGTCCACCATATATGGTAATAAGTGGCATCTTCACAATCACATCTCCAACATTTAGCCTGTACATTAGGATACATACATGACAACTTTTTGGGGTCTAAATGCCATCTATAAAACATCTTATAAAAATTTTCTCTCATATTTTGCGCTTGTGTAAATTTAACATTCCTCACCCAAATTCTTTCCCAAGTTTCCAACATTATTGGTTGCTGAAAATTTTGTGCCCACTTAATCATACAATCCTTAACCAATTCAGTCTCTGAGTCTATTTCTACTAATACATTATACAACCTCTTAATATGCTGTTGGCCTTGATCTCTCATTTGTTTTAACAAATTATCCTCAGTTTGCTTAACACCTATTTTTTGATCTAATTTCCATCTAGCTTGTAATTGTCCATATTGGAACCATGTATAATTTTTCCCTTCTTCCCCCATCTTTTCTCTGGATTTTAATTGTAATTCCCCCTTTTCCATACAAAGAAGTTCTTTATAGGTAACTACCTCCATCTTTTGAAATATATTTATATTTTCTATCATGTGTCTCGGATTGCCCATATTGGAATCTTTCCATCTAATTTATATTGATATTTCCTCTAGACCCTCAATAATGCATTTCTAATTATATTATTTTTAAATATTTTATCTACTTTCTTATCATATAATAGGCATGCCACCCATATAACAAACCATAACCTTCTATATTCAAAACTCTTTCCTCAGTTAAATTAATCCAATCAGTAATTAATGATAAGACAACTGCTTCATAATACAATTTTAAATTAGGCATTTTAAGACACCCCCCCTTTCCCTTGTGTCCTGCATTATTTTTAATTTTATTCTTGGTTTTTTGCCCATCTATACAAAGTTATTAACCCCCTTTTGCCATTCCTGTAATTTGATATCATTCTTAAGTACCGGTATCATTTGAAACAAAAATAGAAACCTGGGCAAAACATTCATTTTTATAGCCGCTATTCTTCCCAGCAAGGATAGTTGTAACTTCTTCCAATTCTCCATTTCTTTCCATACCTTCTGCCACAATACCTCATAATTATTTTTGTATAATTTGACATTTGAAACTGTAATATATATTCCTAAATATTTAACCTTTTTAACGATTTCAAAACCTGTAGTTCTTTCTAACACTTCCTTTTGTTGTATATTCATATTTTTAGTTATCATCTTTGTCTTTTGCTGATTCACCTTAAATCCAGATACTTTACCATACTGACCAATTATATCTTTTAAACCAGTAGCTGAGTATATTGGTTGGGATACAGTAACAACCAAGTCATCTGCAAAAGCTCTTAATCTATAATCTTGATGTTTAACTCTAATTCCCTTTATTCGATTGGAACCACGTATTTTATTCAGAAGAATTTCTAAAGTTAAAATAAAAAGTAATGGGGACAGGGGACATCCCTGTCTCGTCCCTTTCCCAATTTTAAAAGTTTCTGTTAACCCACCATTTACTATTATTTGTGCTGTTTGCTTCTGATATATTGCTTTAATTGCATGGATAAAATAATCCCCAAATTGCATTTTTTCTATTACTTTAAACAAAAACTGCCAATCCAATCTGTCAAAGGCTTTTTCAGCATCCAAAAAAAAGAATGCCGCTGAGACTTGGTTGTTTCGTTCCAAATATTCAAGTAAATTTACAATTTGCCTCACATTATATCTCATCTGCCTACCCTTAATAAATCCTGACTGATCATTATGAATTATTTGATTCATCACTGGCATTAATCTATTAGCAAGTATCTTGGCAAATATCTTGTAATCAGTATTTAAAAGTGATATAGGCCTATAATTCTCTGCTTTAATACCATCTCGATCTTCCTTCGGTATTAACGAAATAAAGGCTGTCCTCCATGAAGGGGGAACATCCATTTGAATTTTATTAAATAACTCTTTAAGTGGTTCAACCATCTCATTTTGTAAATTTTTATAATAAACAGCTGTTAAACCATCTGTACCTGGTGCTTTACCGATTTTAAGTTGCTTAATTGCTAACAAAATTTCCTCTGAAGTAATTAATTGATTCAGTTCTTCTCTTTGATTTTCTGTAAGCTCACAAATATTTTGTTGTTGTAAATATCTTTCTATCTCTGTATCATCAATCATATCCCTAGTATATAACTTACTATAATACTCTAAAAATGCTTTTTTAATCAAGTTCTTTTGATAAACTTCCTTACCCCTATATTCTATTTTATCAATCGTTCGTGATTTCTGTTTTTTCCTTATTAAATAGGCAAGCCATCTTCCTGGCTTATTGGCATTATTAAATGTATTATGTTTTACATATTGTAAATTAATTGCTACTTGATCTGCCATCAACATGTTAAACTGACCTCTTAATATATTTATTGATTCTTTTATTTTACTATTTCCTGGGCTATTTATCAATAACTGTTCTTTCTTTTTAATTTCCTCTTCCAATTCCTTTTTCTTTTTCTGCAATTTATTTTTGTATTTAATATTCATTTGTATAAGATTTCCTCTCATATAAGCCTTGCTAGCGTCCCAAATCATCTCTATAGATGTCTCTTTTTTCATATTCATAATAAAAAATTCTTTCATTTGCTTTTTACATTCATTTACATTTTGTTCATATTTAAACAAATTCTCATTCAACCTCCATGATCTCCTAGCCTCCTTTTCCCGATCAAATTCAATCCAAACCGGACTATGATCAGATAGAGTTCTTGAACAAATCTTAGTCTTCTTCACTCTAAAATACAAATCATTAAAAATCAAAATAAAATCAATCCTCGAAAATGATTGATGCCTGTCAGAAAAGAAGGTAAAATCCCTCTCTTCTGTATTATGTTCTCTCCAAATATCTCTTAATTCCAAGTCTTCCATCATTTCAAAAAAAGCCTTTGGTAATTTCGCCCGGCTTGAAATCTTCCTTAAACTTTTTTTGTCTTTTTGAGTATCCAACACACCATTCCAATCACCCATTAATATATATGATTTATAATCCCAAAATACTATTCTTTTATGTAAAAACTTGAAAAAAATTTCTTGTTGTTGATTCGGAGCATAAACTCCTATTAATAATGTCTTCTTTCCCTCCAACAAAAGTTCAATAGCAATGTATCTTGCTTATCCACCTCAATTAATTTTGCTGATATATCCTTCTTTATATATATAACTAAACCGTTTTTTTTTTTCCAAAGAGGAGGCAACAAAATGTACTCCCAGTTTTGAGTTTATCAAATATTTCTGGTCTAAAGATCTAATATGTGTTTCTTGTAAACAGGTAATGTCATTTTTAAATTGTTTCAAATAATGAAATACTTTCCTTCTCTTCTGTGGTGAATTCAAACCATTAACTTTCCAAGATAATAGTTTAATTGCCATTATCGGCCAAAGGAAACTTTTGGAACACCAGCCGCAGATCACATTTTGCTTTAGGCCTTGCTCCTCCCACTGTTTCTGTTGTAGTAGTTGCCAGTTGTTGTTGTGCCTTCATCTCTTGTTCCTTGCGTTTAGCAGCAGCTCTTGTCAGCCTTTGTTCCTTTGAATCTGAACCCGTCGTAGGTATTTCCAACACTTGTAATAAATCTTCTTCCATCACAATCTGTTATTGTACCTGCTTCACTTCTCTTTCCTTCACTTCAGCCTCCCTTCTTCTAGCTTCCAATGGGGGAAGACTTCCAACTTTTAATGCCTCAACATAAAATTCTCTTGCTTTTCCAACTGTATTGAGACGATGTACTTTCCCTGCATAATATACTATTATACCAGTTGGAATATCCCACCTATATTCAATCTGAGGTTTTTTAAGTTCATTCAGCCCTTAACATTTTTGGTGGAATTTCCTTTAATATTAAAATATCTTGACCAGCAACCTGTATCTTCTCCCCCTTATATGAGGCTTGCAGAATCTGATTTCTCACTGTTCTATTTGTAAAATAAATAACAACATCCCTTGGCAAATTTTTTTGCCTTGCTATCCAAGAATTCACACGATATATTTTATCAATTTGATAAGCCACATCTGCTGGACGGACTGCTAATATCTCAGCAAATACTTCAGAAAAAATTTCCCTTAAATTCTCTTCTTTATTCTCTTTCAAGCCATGGATTCTTAAAGCAAATTCCATATTTCTATATTGTATCAAAACTATTTCATCATCTGTTTTTTCCATTTTACTTTGAAATTCATCCATTTTATTTTCTAATTTTGAGTTAAGTTGCTTGATTTCTTCAACTTCCTCTTCTAATAAAATCACATTTGTTGCCAAACTTTGTACTGCAATTACAAATCCTTCTTTAACTTCTTTATTTCCCACTTGAATTTCTAATATCTGCTCTTTCATTTCAGACATCTCATCAGTTATTACTTTAAATTTTTCTTGTATAAAGTCCTTTAAGTTCTCTTGTAATGCCTCTAAATTCAATGTTCTAGTCTCTGCTGTATGAGCTGGAGAGGCACCAGCTGATGAAATTCCAGAGCCCTTTGTTACAGTAGACTTTAATTGTTTGGCTGCCATCTTCTATAAAATTATTTATTTATTTATTTATTTCCAACTTAATATTCACTTTAAATCTTCTTAACCTCTGAGAAACACAGTCTTTTAAAGCAATATTTAAAAATCTCCCCTAGATTCTATCAGCAGGCAGCAAAGAGTTAAAGTAGCAAATAACATGCAATTTACCAGCGGCAGACGGCAAGCAATAAAAGTATCACTTTCGCTTTCCACTCGTTAGCTTGTTAACAATTCACCTCCATTTTCTTGCTATTTTCAAGCTTGTTACAAAGTAACGGGGAATTGGCTTGGCTACTTGCATAAAGTTTTCCCACTTTCGTTCTGTCCGGTATAATCCTTTATTGTCCAAAATAAATCTCGGTGTTTGGTCGTGGTGATTGGTTCTGCCAAAGCAGAAAAATCCTCGGATCTGGAGCACTTCGGGTTGCTGGAGGGAACTTAACCCTTCAAACCCCTTTTTTCTCAGGGGCTTTAGGGAAGTTCTACCTCTACCCTGCAGCTCACCTCCTCTTCTTCTCCCGAAGAGGGGTTTTTTTCAAACCGCTGGACGGCAGATTTAAGCTGTCCTAGCGATTCCACATAATCCAGAGGTTGGTGATCGTAAAGATCACCACCATCACCTACGGTGCCAAACAGGAAGTCTTGAAAATATATTTTATGATCCAAAATCTCTATTCTTCCCCAAAATGTTTACTGGATAGCAATTACTGTTAAAAACTATTTTAATAGTAATTATAATATAAATCAAGTACACTGCCTTAGGTCAACACTGATAATACATAGTTTGTAATGCCTACTATTATGAATTAAATATTTTATTAGAAGCTACAGGTGATTATAATCAAAATTTGCACCTAGGAATTCACTGTAGATCTTTGGGCTGGTTACAGAAGCCTTCCAGTATCACTTACTCATAATGGTCTCAATTCCTCTGTTCCTGGTTCCCCTGTTAGTGTTTTACCCTTCTAGACTTATACACAGAACAAACAGACTATCTAAAAGGAATTTTTCCCTCTCAATGACTGCAAATATTATTATTTGTTTTTGATTTTATTTAGTTTCAGTGGTGGGTGAATGCAGAGTGGTTTCTCTGGTTCCAAAATAAATTCCAGAAGTGTAGATCCATCGAAGTGACTGAGAATAAACATCGTAGCTAAGTTATGTTCCATTGATGTCATGGGACCAGTAATGGTTAAGTCTAGATCTAACATATTGTATAATGCATTCAGTATAAGAGGTTCTGGGACTAAACTAAAAGTCTGGTCAAATTTCACCTGATCCATAAACTTGCTGGATGACCTTAAAAAATATCAGTCTCTCAGACTCAAAGCTGTGATCCTTTAATTGGCCTAATTCAAATAATTTTTCCCCTTAAATGAAATTAAATCCAAGGTGACCAGCATATCCTAAACTAATGATAGTTACATAATATATATAACTATAGGCAACATATTACTTTTATTCAGTTTTTGTTTCCATTTATTTGTTACCCATTTATGGGTAGTCCTCAATTAAAGACTACAATTGGGATCAAAATTTCAGTCATAAATCATTGCAGTTGTAAGTCAAAGCATCATGTCACCAGACTCCATATTTTGACCATTTTTATGGTGTTTGTTAAGCAAATCACCCAGTAGTTAAGTGAATCCACTCTCCAAATTGGGGGAGGGGGTTGTTGGTAACTGGGAAAACAGGTCACAAATATCAATCATATGAGAGTGGAATGGTGAAAACGTAAGCTGGTTACCAGGCAACCAAACTGTGATCATATTATCATGGGGGTGACATTTTGTGGTGGCTGAAAGTGTTTTATGGCCTATAATGCACTTTTTCTGAGACCATCATAATTCCAGAGTATTGTGAAACTAATGGTCATAAGTCAAGGACTACTTGTACTTGGCACAAATCAGTGTTTGAATTCAAATCGGATCAGAGATTGATTTTCATCATTCCTCTATTTCTACTGCCCTAGAGTTCTGCCTCTAAGATTACATCAAATTTGTATACAGACAAATGGTGTATCAAACCCTAAAACTAATAATTTGGGAGTGCTTCTGGAATCAATCATTCTTTTATATTGTGTTAGTAGTTCAGGGTGATTTTTTTCATAGCTTAGGTCAGTAAATCAGCTGTAGACATTTTTGAAAAAGACATTTCTAACCACCATCATAAATGTTTTTTGCCATCCAGGACTACAGCTACATTATGTGTAGGTCTGCCCCTCCAAAAGGTGGGGGGAAAGGAGGAGTGAGCTGGTGTCAACAGTATATTTGTTCTCATAATTCTGGTTGATTGTTGGGATAATTGGCAAAATTCTGTCCTATATCTTTATATGGAGGGCTAGGCTTTCCTTAATTGTGTGTTTCTTTGTAAAATATTTATACCCTGCTTTTCTATTTCAAATTATTTAATACTCAAACATAATGGACTGTGTGACATGCATCCTAATGTAGTAAACTGGTTTTTAAAAAATACAGGTAGTCCTCAACTTAAGACCACAATTGAGCAGAAAATTTCTGTTGCTAAGCAAGACAGTTTTTAGTGAGTTTTGTCCTTTTTATGATTTTTCCTGCAACTGGTGTTAAGTGAATTACTGCAGCTGTTGGGTTAGTAGCACAGTTGTTAAGTGAATCTGGCTTCCCCATTGACTTTGCTTGTCATAAAGTTGTAAATGGTGATCAGTCATATGACTACAAGATAGTGAATGTCATAAATATATGCTAGTTGCCAAGTGCTGGCATTTTTTTTTTTTATTCAAAAAGTTTTACAAAAAAAAAATCCCCCCCCCTTTCCCCCCAACCCCCCTCCCTTCACTAATACCTCCCCTCCCCTGGCTTCCCGGAACAAGCACAAGGTATAGTTAAAAATAAAACAAACATATGCTAAGAAAATTTTCCCCCAAAACTATTATACCAATTTTCCCTCTCTAGCTCTGACTTCCTCCTAACATAACCAAAATCCTTCAAAAAAAATAAAAAATAAAAATAAAAATAAAAATTAACAATTAACAGTAGTAAAATATATAAATCAATAGAACAAATTAATCCTAAAGTATTTAAAACCAGCTAAAGCATAAAAATCCAATCCAATTCAAAAAATATGTCCCTTATAACTTCTATAACCATATAATTTCCCCCCCCATGTCTTTCTTACATAAGATCTTTTGAGAATATTCTATTTAAAATTCAGTGCAACACCTTATAAAATTTCAATACAGAAAATTACAATATCTATTCAACTTCAGTCCTTCCTCATCAAAATCCAGTATAGATCCAAATATCTAGTCTTTTATGATAGATATAAAACATATAATCAACCCATTTCTTCCAGATCTTCCTCACAAATTGTCTTTCCGGAACACTAATATTTTTGTCTGTTAATATTTCAAAAAAACCTTGTTTCAAGGATAATACTTTTGTCTCTTGCCATTTTTTCTGATGCATTAATCTCTGTCTTTCCTTCATTACCGTATATACTCGAGTATAAGCCGAGTTTTTCAGCACGTTTTTTGTGCTGAAAAACGTCCCCTCGGCTTATACTCGAGTATATACGGCTTATACTCGAGTTTTTTTTCTTCTTCTTTTTTTCACATTATACCGGATGGCGCAAACTTGGCGGGCTTTTGCATTAGCGCGGGGAAGCCCTGCCGGTGCAGTGAGAGGGCGGGGCGGGGGAGCCGCCAGCCTTCTCGGCTGGGGGAGGGGGGGGTTCCCCGACCGGTAGCTGCCTCATTTCCCACCCTCGGCTTATACTTGAGTCCCCAGTTTACCCCAGTTTTTTGGGGTAAAATTGGGGACCTCGGCTTATACTCGGATCGGCTTATATTCGAGTATATACGGTACTCCTTTTAAAAAGTCAGTCACAATATTTCCTAGTAGTTCCTTATGTCCAAGAATCCAGAAATTACTGCCGTATCATTCCATCAGTCCAAAAAGAGAACTCTTGGAAGACATTAAGCTTGTGAGTCTTTTCCATTCGGGGGACAGTCTCCTGTAGCACAAATTCAGGCATTTCATCCAAACTATTTAAAGAAAACTTCTTTACATCAACTTGTTTATTCACGATCATATCTTCATATTTATCCACTTTTATTTGTATCTCCTCCATTCCATTTTCCGAGTGATTGCACTGGTTAATTTGCTCCAAGCTCTCATCCAAAACGTCCCCATTTTTTATCAATTCGTATTTTTGAATAATTAAATACATACTTTCTGTGTAGTCCTGTATAAAGTCACGAATCCATTCTTCTGAAAGAACCTTCATGACAAAGTTTTTGCTGAGAATCCCCTTGTAAAGTACTTAAACAACGTAATATAATCCAACAATCCACAGTCAAACACAATAAGATAAAATCTCCATTCAGTTTCGATTCAACAGCAAGGCTCCCTTTGATGTATCGCTCTGCTTTCAGTTTCTCTAAAACGCCATTTTAAACAATTAAAAGAAGGGGGGGGAAATTTCTCTTTTTTAAAAAAAAGGTGGAAGTCAGAAAATCAAAAATACTTGCAAACCAATAATTGTTCACTCATGCTTCTTCCGCCTGCTTTTAGAAATCCACAAAAAGAAATCAGTTGTTAGCAGAAGTGGACACCTTCCTCTTTTCCTGCTTTTTCAGGAGCGCAGTGAATACTGGAGGTTGAAAGAGGATTCAAGGGGATTCGACCTTTCGGGACTTTGCATAACAAAAACAAAGCCCCTAGGGGAATCTATCACTATCCCCCCCCCCTTGCTCTTTCTCTCTCTTTCAACCAGAGAGGGAAATTAAGCCGGGAACAGCTGTTTTCACCGGCTTTTACCATATTCAATGCGGAGTGCCATAAATTAGCACCCAGCGAGAAAGGTGGCGCCACCCGGAAGCCCGGCATTTTGATCTCATGACTATGGGGATGTTGCAACAGTTATAAGTGAAAAACAGTCATACAACATTTTTTCAGTCCTGTTATAATTTCAAATGGTCATTAAATGAATGGTTGTAAATTGAGGACTACCTGTACTACAGCATTACACTTAACATAAATAATACAATATTATCCTGAAGAATGATCATACCAAAATCCCTAAATCATCACTTACTTTGAGGGAATCCCTGGTAGATTTGCTTTTTAAAATGTAAATAATCCGAAGTTATTGAAGACATGCAACTTCTAAAGATAAATAAATAAATACGTTAAAACTATTAATGCTCCAAAAGCTTCAACTGGGGAATGTGATTAAAATGGCCTGCCTATAAAGCATGCACACAATTAGCTCTCGCAAGTTTAGGTTGAAAGCCGTTTAAGGAAGATGCATGATTCTTAATGTTTAATTAATTTAATGTAATTAATTAATGTTTAATTAATTAATGTTTAATTTTTAAAAAAGGTTTTTTGGGGAAAAAACTCTATTAGCTGTCCTTTTAATCCATTATTTTAGGAAGCTAAGTCAGTACAAAAATCTTCACCATCCAGGATATCTTTTAATGAAGATGTTTTCCTTACCTTAAACTAGATAATAATCTGTTCTAGTTGTAGAATAAGCCAGCATTTATTCTTAGAGGTTAAAATTTTGCTACAGGATATACTAGAATACAGGGTTACGTGGATTTTTCTTCTTCATTCTAAAACTACTAATTTCTAAATTAAAAGTTCACATTGGGCAAATTTGAAAATGCAATCACTAAGCCAGGTCACTGCCTTAAGAGAGATAATCTTTGATGGCAATAAATTGCCCTTTCATAAGCTTATACCTATTCACAGGGGAGTCCCAGCATGGCAGCTGAAGCAAAAAGGGCAAGTAGTTTTATTTCACAGATGGTGGTTCAGAATTTGACATTTGCTAAAGTGCATTTGGAGTCATACTTTTTCATTCCAAAATGTATAGGCTAAAGATTATATGGTCTTTTAAAGGAGGTTAGGCAAATTTGGGAAATGGTACTTTAGTTGGACTCTAAAACAGTAGTGAAATCCAAATTTTTTTACTACCGGTTCTGTGGGCATGGCTTGGTGGGCATGGTGTGGCTTGGTGGGCATGGCAGGGGAAGGATACTGTAAAATCTCCACTCCTGGGGGAAGGATATTGCAAAATCTCCATTCCCACCTCACTCTGGGGCCAGTCGGAGGTGGTATTTGCCGGTTCTCCAAACTACTCAAAATTTCCACTACTGGTTCTCTGAACTGCTCAAAATTTCCACTAGCAGTTCTCCAGAACCTGTCAGAACCTGCTGGATTTCATCCCTGCTCTAAAATCTTTATGGCAGCATCTCAACTAGCTTCAATTGTAGAATTTATCAAAAGCAAGTAGGCCAAAGCCTCCCCAAAATGAAGATCATTTCCATGTAGCCTAAAATAGGTGTCGTAGGAAATAGTTAATATATGTATATAGAGAGAAATATGTTTATCAATAGCTATATGGACAGGCTAGATAAATTTGAGTGCTGAGATCCATGATACCCTGTAGCCCAGTTTCGTACTTCTAAAAGTAGAGCATTTTTGTCCACTTCCTGTCCTCTCCCACATACTTCCTGTCCTCTCCCACATAAAGAAGACTCATTTGTGGGCTTCAAAGCAAAATGAACTACTCTGCAGAAATTACATTGCAAAAATGTACTGAAAACTGTGGAAAGCATTTATGATAATAAGCTAGTGATAATGTAGGTGTAGCACATTATCTGTCAAATCAACAATAAGACTCCATAGTAGTGCATTGCTTGGTTTATTTCCTTGAAGCATAGGCTACAGTTCCTGCCATGCGGTGTTTATTATTTCTTCCCAGTTCACATATTATTTTTGATGTGTTCTATTATTTTTCCCTCAGGATGGGAGAATTATCTTGTGAGTGTACTAAGAAAAAATCTTACTCGCTCCTAGTGGCTAGTCATAGTTATTGTGAATCATCTGGGTACAA